>NC_134415.1:50994025-51345692 GCF_030867145.1 Opisthocomus hoazin | reverse complement strand
CAATGGTGTCATTTCCATCTCTTGGAGACACAAAGCTGACTGGAACAGCACAGAGGCAGCCACTGCTGCTCTGAAATATCTTAGGGAGTTTTATTTTTGAAAACCAGTGTCTGATTACTCCACAGTGAAGACAAGTCTAAAGAAGTAAGAGGAATAGAGACAGAACCCAAATTGTATTAAAAAATATTGATGAAATCCAGTGTTATGATCTGTTATGACTGATTTAAGACTTCTATATTCTTTAACATTTTTCAATTATTTCCCCCTCACACACACACTATTCATCAGCTTAGAAAAATCTCTCAGGCCAGCATGCAGATTTTTAGCCTCAATCGCTTCAGTATATGAGTTCTAGATCTGAGAGGCCAAAAAACATCTATTTGACTGAAGAGCTACAAGGCAGTCATAAAAATTATGGATCACAGAAATAAGCAATTAGTGTTATCTTCAATTGCTTTATTGGCAGTATTCACTCGTTAGAATAGAGGCAGCAGTAAAACAGATTGCAACATACTGTATAACAGCATATGGGATTTTACATTATAATGTTATTCTCTGCCAAGAAGTCATATTTTCATTTGAATGCATGGAACAGATTATCACAGAGTTTCCAGCATTAGCAGCGGATGACCCTCTCTCTCTGCCTCTCCTCCTCCCTTCCCTCCAGGCTCTTGGCTATTAGGCTGTTTTTTAGGTTATGACTACATCAAAATAAGCATAGCAACAGAGCAGCAATAAGGGAGCTCTGACTGCCGAATATTGACTTGTGCTCTGAGACCCCTGGCTCATGCAGACTGGGCATGTCACAGAGCTAAGGAGATAATAAACTCAGCCATGAAGGCAGTGGGTAGATGAGGAGTTGAGGGTTTGCCAGTCTTTTCACCCAGCTGGCTTCAGCTCTAGAGGAAGTTTCTTGCCCGCCCATCTAATCACAGCTGAAGTATCACAAAGGCAGCCACCAGCAAGAGGGCTGGAAATAAAACAATAGGAATAGTAAAAGGGGGAAAACCAGATTCTTTATACTGTATTTAACATCAGAGATATTTTCTGCAATTGTTTGTCTGTGTCTGTAGCTCATCTTTACAGAGCAATGCCAGCATTTTGGTACAGAGAACTGATTCCTCTCAGGATTGATACACAAGGCCTGTGGTTCACCTGCACATCAGCAACCGTGTGCAAATATTAATATCTGGCATGTTATGGAAATTAAAGTGAACTTTCTGTATCATACTATAATGGCTCTGTTCAAATAAAAACATACCCCCCTTTTACCATCACAATACAGAAAGTGAAGGATGAAAAAAGCATTAAAAACTCAAAAAGACAACTTGTACAGGAGTTGTACTCAAAGCTGATTTAAGAAATACTTGTCTCCAAATGTACCTCTTTTGAAATGTCTAGATATTGTTGAGGGGGAGATGGGGGGAGAGAGGGGTTAAATGTTTAAACAAAATGCTCTGAGGGCAAAAAGCACTTGCTGCTCTAGGAACACAGAAACTAGAAAAGCTAGAGGCATAGGTAGTAATTTACCAGAACAAAGAAATTGGATAGAATTAGGTTTCATGTGTTACTATTTATTCAGCTCTAATAAAAGCCAAATAATTTGATAAAGCCTCAATTCCCATCTGTATCTCTGAATTTCTGCACACATACAAGACAGTTTCTATGGAGTGCATTTCAGATTTCAGAATTTTCATTTCAGTTTTAGAATTCAAAAGTTTAGCTTCATTACTGGAACAGCACTATTAAATTAGGATAAACAAATGAATATGTTGAACTACATACAACTTTTCAATTTGCATATGACTTTTCTGAGTATAGCTTTCTTAATGGGCAAAAGCACAACTACAATGTTTTGTATTATCCTTAAAAATATAAGACAAATGCCCTTTTTCAGCAGTGATTAAAGGTGTTTAAAAACTGTCTGTCATCCTCTCAGTTTCTATGTTGGAGACTATAGTCAGAATCTTAATGTTATTTTCCACAAACATCAGCTTGAATTTTTTGCCTAGGAAAGAGCTACGGGAATATTTGCAATAAAAAAACGGGCTTTCAAGCGTTCTGAAATTTTCTGGATAACTTGCTGGGCAAATGAGTGTGTGCCATGCATGCATGACATGAAAAATTCAGGGAAGATGAGGGGCATTTCTAAACTGTTGAGAGAAGAGACTCTTCCCTCTCTGTGTTCTGGTTCAGCCTTGCTACTTGTGTGTCATTTTATGCAAGGACTGGGAAATACTTCGAGCAAGCAAAATTTTGGGGGCAGGGGGAAGGGCTGGCAGGCATTTTCAAAAAAATGCTCACAGAAGGAAGGAAACACTAGGTTAGCTGCTTCCTCCTCACTCCAAAATGTTCAGCTCAGGCAATCAGCTTTTTCTGTAGTAAACAAAGGTGCAAACTAACATGAACCACAGAAGAGAATGGTGTCTATTGCACAGCATGACGCAAGTGGGACAACAGTCTGGTAAGAAACATGTGGTGAAAAGGTATATGTTGCTGTAGTGACCTTCTTTATCTCTGACATTTCATTGATGTATCATCTGCGTTTGGTTAGTTAAATTTCCTTGCCATCACCAACCCTGGCAATAAACCCAGAGGAATTTGTTGTTATCCTCAACAGTAGCAGCTCCCAGCACTTGTCAAAAAAGCTGGCCATTCCATTCAGGTGCTAAAATGTGAGCAATTACACAAATCTGGCCCCATGCAACGATGTACTTATATAACACTGAAAAGATTTGCTAGATTTTCCTCCCTTCTTTGAAAAGCTAAGGGCTTCCTGCAAGAAGCTGTCGAATATACTGCTCACTGACCCCAGCACGATATGACGGAACTAAGTGTTACACAGGACTGAGTTTGAGAAAAGGAAGGGGAACTGAGAAAAGGAAGAGCAAAAAATCTGGTGGCTGCTCATCACTGTGCAAAATTAGTGAAGGTAGCATGCGCAACAAGTGCAGGATGCCTCAGAACGCCGAGTGTGTTTACTTATAAAATCCATGTAAAGCATCTGCTTTTTGTATGATTAAACTCTGTGTAATAGCAACCCTTTTCCCCCTTTCTCTGTATTTAGCAGCTGTTGCAGCCCAGCTCTTGAAAAAGAGGAGTACATATCACAAAGCAGTGTTGGAATCAAGCTGAGCTTTCTTGTCTGTGTTAGGTTCCAGGCTCAAGGGACTACATGTTTTGAAAATGTCACAGCTATTTTTTCACTGAAGGTAGTCTCACCAAGTCAGGTGACAAAAGCTACAAAAGGTAGTAGAAAAAGAGAAGATTCTCCTATCCTACTTTGTGTGTTAACCATTAGTGATATTTAATTAAGCATTCTTGGAGATAATGCAAAGATGACTACAGTTGTCTAAAAGAATAACACATTGCAACAGAACTCTAAGGTCCCTGACATCCTCTTATGCAACGGAAAGATGAAGGGCAGCTCCCACAAAATAGCAAGTGGTCGCTGTTTTCTGAAAGGAAGCACATGTTGCGTCTAATCTTGTAACCAATAATGTGATACAAAACATCCCATCCATCCTTGATCAAATCTTTGGCAGAATATAATAGTTACAATGCAAGGACTAGTTCGGGCAAATATATATTAATGTATTTTGTACAGTATCCAGTAACTGAAATGCTGGTTTAGGACTTGCTCCAGGGATGGGAACTGATCTGACATTAATGTGCACATGTACTCAGATTAAGGGTTCTTTTGCCTCCCATCTGCTCCTTTCCACAAAAGTCCGAGTATCTCAGCTAATCAGAAGCTGCAGCACTGAGGGTAGGGGAAGGGGGGAGGGGGGTGTTCTTTCCAGGAGGAGGAGGGAAGGAGAAAGTTGTGTTGTTTTGGCTCAGTTCTGTAATGAATTTGTGAGTTGCAGAAATTGATCTGTCGTAGTGCAACAGATTGTAGCTTGATCTGCCAACAAATTGCAAGCAACAGTAGGTAATGACTAATTGCAAGTGTCAGGGTTTTTTGTTTGGTTGGTTTTTTTAAGCAAAGGTAATCTTTTCTGAAGCCATATAGGGACTGTGATAAAATGAAAAAGGTAACAATAAAGAAACTCGCCTTTTTTGTATCAATGTCACCGATAAATAACAGCATCTGTACTCGGGTTACAGTATATACTCTATGGGCTGCTCATAATGGGCTCAGCCCTTCCTTGGTTCAGAACCTCTTTAGGACTCAGGATTGCCCACTCCTACCAGTTAGAGCTCCCTAAAACTTTAAGCTAGATGACATTGGTCTGCAGAGACTTGTGGACTGCCATGAAGCATGTCAATAGATACGCACTGATGGACGGGCACAGGCCACACAAAGAGCTTTACTTGGTTTCTAATCAAGCTGGATTTCCAGTTAAAACTGCCAGGAACTAGAGGCCATGGACCAAGAGGCATT
Source organism: Opisthocomus hoazin (assembly GCF_030867145.1). Classification (NCBI taxonomy): domain Eukaryota; kingdom Metazoa; phylum Chordata; class Aves; order Opisthocomiformes; family Opisthocomidae; genus Opisthocomus; species Opisthocomus hoazin. The sequence goes on along the minus strand of NC_134415.1, from coordinate 51,341,305 downwards.
TGGTTTCTTCTTTGAATACGGCTAGGGTCTAAGCTTCAATTTAGGGTAACAAAAAAGCAGTCATCTTCTGACAGGAGTTCCCTCTCCAAGGTCTGCTGTAGGTTGTGCTGTCTCTCTTTCTGCAGGATAACTGATAAAGCAGAAGGAAAGCAGTCTTTTCTCTTATTTCCGAACTTTTTTTTTTTTTCTGGTTAAGTCAGAAACTCAGAATTATTCTTAACAAACACTGGATTTTGGGAAGTTCACCTACAATCTAGTCTGGGAGAAGACCAAGAACATCTATGAGTATTGGACCAAAACAAGGAAGGGAAAAAAAAAAAACAGAAACAGGCAGGCAAGCAACACCAGGGAAAAATAATCAAAAATGCAGCTTTCCTAGTATACAGGGGAAAAAAAAAACCCCAAAACCCTAGATCTGAAATAAAACTGGTGGAAGTGAAAGAGAGCACTGCATTTTATTCATTGTCATCTTTTCCTGTTTCACTGGAAATTTAGACTCCTCTGCAGCTCACTGGTTTTGTAGCCTGTGGCAGGGTCACTGAAGACCCTTAGAGTTACAGTGCGTGCAGACAGCAGGAGACAGAAGCAGAGTCATCCCCAGGAAGGGCACACGGGTGAGCAGTACGGTGTCACCTAAATGCCACACGTGTTCTTGAAAAGGCAGCACATTTCAGAGGGGAAAACATACATCCACATCTTGATAGCTACAAGCTTGCTTAAACTGCTTACATTTATTGTAAAACTGTCTCAGCTTTCCAACTTCTGCGCTGCAGACAACTTAAAATCCAGATTTTCAGCACAAATCTCCAGCTTCACATCGTCACCTATATCTTTTGCATTTAAACACTACGTGACAGCAGAGCCATTTGACAACAGTAATATAGTGCAGCTAACACATACATAGCACGGTGTTGACAGGGGTATTGTGATGAGCGAGCATTGGTCTAGACAAGAGCCAAACACCAGTACTGTGAACAATGAAGCATCCTTTGCAAGCCACAGGCAAGAAGGAGACAGCTTTCAGGAAAAAGAACTTCACTTTGGGGTGGATTGTGTAGGTCATGTAGGGTGAAATATGTACAGCACAAACGTGCTGTATAATCACAGGATAGGGCTACCAAAGGTAATGGGTGATACCTAAATGCTGCTAGCCCCTCAGCACAACGAAGAATTCTGTTCACTGTGAATATTCAGAAATGCAAACATAAAATCCAGTATATGCAAGTATCTGTGCTAATGTGATCTGACCTCTCATTGTTCAGGTAAAGCAAACATGACAAGGTCACTGCATATTTCAGTTGCAGTTCTTTGTGTTTTAATATGGGAAATTTTTGTGAGTATTTTTTCTGTACTTTGCTCAGACCTCTTCAGCTCAAATTCACTTAGTAGGAAAGTGCTCATGTTCCATTTAAGCAGAAGCTAAGTCTGTGTACTCAAATATCCTTAAAAAAAATTGTATTTTACAAATCTGAGATACATTGTTAACAACAAAGACATTCTGCCTTCCCTCTGAAAAAAAAAAGTCAGAAAGCTTACAAGTAATTGTTGACTACCCAAATAAAAAGTTAAATTTTCAGTCTGTTCACAATATTCTATTATTTAATCTAAGCAGGAATTTAAAAGAAAACTAAGCACTGAGTTCACCTAAAAGTCTCTATCTGCAGCAAGGCAGCCTGGTAAGTTTTTGCATTATTTAAAAATGAAAAGTAAGTGGAGAACAGGTACCCCAATGACTAAACATGAAGTTACGGTGCAATACAGTGTGTCTAACTCCCAGCGTGCCATAGATATCCTAACTAACATTTCATTGTTGCTTACTTACATTATTTTTATTTATTCTGCATTGTGATTATTTCTAACTTACCTCAAGTGCAATTGCCAAACATACAGGAAAAGATACTTAATAAAGTGAGGGTCATTTAATGATCATGCTCGCCTTATAATGATCAGGCTGTTAAAAGCTCATGTAGAACATCATTGATTCTTATTCTACAGTCACCAGGAGACTAGAGGCAACTAAGAAAAGGAAAATATTAGAAGCAGTTCTGGCTAACTTCCCCAACTCAGTTACCAAACTCTGACAAGGCCGAAAACAGAAAACAAAGAGCACAAAAGGGAAGTAAAATTCAGACCCCCAAAAGAAGTGGCACTTCTTTGCACAGAGAATTCTTAGCTGATAAATTGCCAGTGGGCAATAACTTGAAAGTTGTCATCACATAGTTCTTGTAATACAGTGTTCTACCTCTGATAGCAATCATTACTGAATGCAGCAAGGAAAGGCATACTCCCTCTCCTGCCCCCTTTTGCACCTATACTGTGCAATACAGTACCACGGGGAAAAATGTATTCCTCCACCCCAGCTAGTAAATATCTTATGCCTGCATGAGGAGTAATGACAGCTCTTATTTAAATCTTGGTTGGCAGGACTGTAAGCTACGAGTATTAAAAGTAAATTTGTGTTGGGCTTTCTTAATGTGAATCGTTTGGGCTTCATTTCATCCTGCAGCTGGGAGTTCCACAAGTTAATGCATACACCGTGCGCTGTACCTTTTTCACTCTAATGAATCACTCTTTGACCCATTGTTATTCTATTTTGAGTTGTCTCTCTTTATTTCATTACAGACAAACATAATGAGAAGCAGCAGACTGGCCTGATCTATGCCCTTCATTATTTTATATGCCTCTGCCACATTTCCTCCTGCTCTTCTTCTTTCCAAAATACATAATAATCCTGCCCTTTTTAATGTAGCCTTATATGAAAGGCTTTCAGATAGCTCTACTCATTTCCTTTGCCCTTGTCTGGACCATTTCTATTTCTGTTGTGTCTTTGAGATAAGGTGACCAAAAGTGAACATGATTTTTAAGGTAAAGGACATGGCATTGATTTATATGGCAGCATTAAAATGTTTTCTTTTTTATGATTTATCCTCTTTGACCACCCTCACATTGTATTCTGTTTCTCTCTGACTGACAACTAGCACCATCCTGCAGAGCAGCCATCTTAATTGAGCTGACTTCATTGACTCTTACACTAGCACTAATTCAAAACATAAACGTATGACCGAGAATCTGAATTTGATTGTATACCATTTCATTATGTCTGCCAAGCACACAGTCTGATTAGCCCTGGAATTCCTCAAACTGTAAAGAAACACTGATTAGCCAAAATTATTTATTATGATCAACACATCACATCAGCTCCCGCAGAAAGTTGGATATAAGTACTGGGGGCTATAGGGGAGGAGGGGAAGGCAAAGGATGCAAGGAAGGCCAATTTATTCCTATGCTTGGTTTCTTCTTTTTTAACAGGTGTTAAACTCTAACCTGGATCTACCCTGAAGTTACTAAGATTTCTTATGAGGTCTTTACACAGCACCCTGTAAAAAACCTTGAAAGGCTACGTATACTGAATTCGCTAATACTCTTTTCCACCCTACATTGCTAGCCCTTTAAAATAAATCTCACAGCCATACTGACTGTTAGCATAAATCAACAGAGTTCCTTCTGATCCTGGAAATACCATTATGCTCTACATCACCGAAACTGTGCTTATTTACGTCTGTGACATACATACACATGCCAGGTGTCCCAATTCTTTTATGACTGCAGTGAGGCTGAACTCATCTAAGCATTTAAGCCCAATGCTTAGCTTCAAGTCAATATAACATGCAAATATACTTCATAATTTCTCCTAGGCTTAAGCCAATGATTTAGGGAAACACTTAAGTGTGCACATTTACTTAATTAAGCACATGTGGTAAGCATGACTTCATACACTTAATCACCATACAGGGCTAAGTGAAGAATGTCTCCAAGGAAGACAATGGATTTACAGTTGCATACAAAAGGGAGGGTTTAAAATTCTATTTTTAATGAAAATTTTCAAATCAGTCCTAAACTTTAGCATCTAGATCAGCAATTCTTCTCTTCTGGATCATCAGAAATACCAAGTCATCACTGTCTTACTTTTTGTGCTTTTTGTTCCCTGTTGTTCCTCACAAGTAGCAGCTGCAGGAGGAACTACGATAGAGGTTAACTTTTCTGTATTTTTTTTCCTCTTTTAAAAATCTGTTGATAAATGCATTACTGAAAGACACTGAATCAGAGCCCAGAAACTGTGAAATTTAGGAATATGTGAAGCATGCACAGAAAGAACATATGCTTCCCCAATGTCTTCAAATCTGCTTCAGTCCTAATCTTGGAAAGACCATCTCTAAGGGTGAGGGTGTAAATGAAGCCTCAATCCCTCTGTCAAACACAGGAGCACAAGTGCCCATAGAGACAGGAGTTGGGAGTTTGGGAACTAAACCAAGAACACCAACACCTTTCACAAAGGCCACTGGAAAGCCATTAGTCTTTTGCTTACTGAATTACAAATAGGGATAGACAAATTCACTTGAGAATAAAAGAAAGACCAAACCACCCAAAACATTAGCAGATATAAACCAGACCTTTTTGAAGCTTTGAAAGTGGTCATATACTTTCGTTATAATTTTTTCTGTTCTGTATATTCTTGAGCTTCCTGGCTTTGGATATAAGTACCTGAAATGTCAAGATACCAACTGCTCTTTCAGTATTTTCAGTCTGTTTATAGATTCAGGAAGCTCAGATATTTAAAGTGCAGTTAAGTTTGCCCAATGCATAAAACCAGTAACTGACTTTAAAAAAAAACAGTTAAAAAAAAGTTGTAATATGCCCTTACATTGAACCAGAGTCAGGGGGACAGCCATATAGAAAGCTGAATTAATACAGAATGAACAACAGAGTGGAAAATTTAGGGTTTTCAACGGTAGCCAGTAAACAAAACTTTAATATAAGATGGAAATCAGCATTTAACTTAGGGGAACTATGGTAGTACCAGTGACAATAGATTTTCTTCCTTTTTTCTTATGAAGTTAATGTTAACCAGTGTTCTGAAAATGTAGGTATTGCATTATTTCCTTGACCTGTCAAGAAAAATGAAGAGGAAGAAATGTGGCTTCTTAATTGTAGGATGGAAATACGAAAAACAACCAGTGCTCCAAAAAGTGAAAGGATCATTTCAATGAAACAGGTATCCACTTCAGGCTTTACTAGAGTACAGATATTCTGACCAAGAGTGGCTGTTTCAATCCAGGTGTCTTTATTAAGCAAGGATTGACATACATGCCCAACATGAAGGAGCTTTGTGATTGGTAACAAATGTCTGCCAAGGCTATGATGACAACAAAGCAGTAGATGTATGTAGCTTTCAGTAAATGTGATTTGAAGATAGGTCTTTAGAGATGAATGGCTAGCAAGCTGACTTGCTTGCCAGCTTCACCTCACTCATCTAACTTACAACAATTTGTTAGAGGAAAACACATTATGTAGCACAATGTCTATAGTAAAAGGAATTATGTGTACAAAAACTTCCATGCATTGTATGGTCCCTGTCTTATTCACACACACCAAACTAGTCTGTCGGGCACTAGCGACTGAACTGCTTCTGTTGATTTTATTTAGGCAAAATCTTTTGAAATAGCCAGCACAAAATAATTCCTACAGAGTTATCAGGGTGTACAGTAATTACACGGAAAAATTAGGTTCTTATTTGCCATTTTGGTGGCGAAGGCCTTAGGTCAAAAGTTGTATAATACAGACACATTAAACTTTTGGAATTAAAATGTCAAGGAAGGTAATGTCTGGAAGAAATTATTTACACTACATTTTCTTTCAACTCACTCGCAGAGCCTTAGTTTATAGTAAAGAGGAGAAAGATGAACAAAGTTGTCCTGACACAAGTCCTAGTGAAGTGTGCAACTAGTACCATGCCCAAGGAAGCTAAGCAACAAATACCTGAGTGTATGCTGTCTACCCTGATGCTATGTTATCCCAACAAGTCAGTCTGATGCACTCCTCTGTGCACTGCTGCCAAGTAGTAAATCAGGTATAAATGCTAGCAGGGAAATACAGAGCTCTAACAGGTCTCCTAGACTGTACAGACAAGGGAGCTGGCCTCCATACCATGGGGAAATCGGCGTTGACCCCACATCTGAGAGACATGCAACAGATCCTTCTACTGTATTTCATGTTTGGTATATGCTTAAATGCCTGTTGACTGGGAGGCTGCTTGTAAGAAGACTCAAAACAGGTTTAAAACAATTGATTCAAAATTAGTATTAGAAAAAAAAAAAAAAGAAAAAGAAAAAACCCCAGCAGTAATTATCACAGTCTAAACCAATTAGCCATATTGTTTCTTTGTGTAGCTGTTGATGGCTCATCATCCAAAGAACGATCCATTCCCATCAGTCTCCTTCAAACATTACCTTGTAACACGTCCAGCCCCCAAGCTCACCAGAATCACAGTGACCTGATATCCTGCAGGTAAAGACTTTACTTTCTGCTGATTTATTAAAATATCTTATATTTTACTGCTCACATGTACTCTCTAGAGCATGATCACATGACCAGTATAATGACAATCTGTCTCTCTGCTAACATTCTCTACTTTGGTTATTTTTCTGATAAAGTGAGGAGCTTCCCTTTTGTTGCCCTTCATCAGAGCTTAATGTCTTTACTTTGGGATCAATATACTTTATGAATAATTTTATTTCCTTCTATTTTTATGGTCTTTTCTCCTCATTATCATACTGAGTTTATTAGCTGGTGCTGTCAGTATCTTTACCCTGTCATATGTTCCTGAGGTACAGTAAATATCACTTGTGTTGTAATTAATATGCACACCCTCTGCAGTAATTAAAGCACAGACCCCTTCAACCAGCTGAGCTTCCTACACTAATTCCACCTTATCTTCATAATGAACTTATTGTAATCTGAAACTACCACTGAATATTGTTCAGTAAGGATAGAAGAATGAAATCTAACGAGATGCAATAATATTTGTGAACATGTTAATATGAAAAAATGAATTTAATTAGCCTTAAATCTAATTAAATTTCCTGCACAATCAAAATCCCCCCATTCATGCCACAAAAACACTGATGGTGCAACACTAGTACCCTTTCAGAGATTCACACAAAGATGGAGACCATACACCTCATCCTCTACCCACAAAATTCTCAGTTAGCTATCATCTAGAGGGTTCCTTGCCCACAGATAGTTATAGAAAGGACTCAGAAGCTATGTTCAGGGATATGATTTGAAAGCAAGATGCGAAGATGAAGATGGAGAGACAATTCAAGCCCCCTGAAAAGGGACCTAGCAATGAAACTGTTTGGCAAAGGTTTCCAGCAAGGGAGAGGAAAGGAATACTGAATATATAAGCATGGTAGTACAACACAGAATGATTAGAGGGAGACTGGATACAACAAATTCAGTTCTTATTTTCTGAAAACATTTCCATATGGGAGACTAGCGCCTAAGGTGCAGACTCACACAATAGGAAGAAAACTGGCAGGCTACATAGACTGAAAATTGGCTGAAGGGCAAGAAACAAACAGTGGAAGTAAATGGGATTATTTCAAGGTGGAAAGAGGTTACCAGTAGGGTAGAGCCCAGCTTTCTAATTATTCACAGTAATGACCTGGATGAGAGTATGGAAAGGATAATTTCCAAGATTCTAGTAACTAGGAAGAACAGCAGTAATAAATACCAATGTAATCCAATAGTCATGTCATTAATAGTTAATTTGAGAACCAGAGAAGTTTCATAGGAAAGTGTTTGCCTGTGTCATGAGCCAGGATTGAGACATACAATGGCACAAAAATTGAATGACCTTCCCTAGTAAATGGTCGTTCTAGAAGAGGCTTAAGCAACAGCCACTGAGCAGCTCCTTGTGCTTTATTGATTGATGTCTGTCTGTCCAGTTCCAGAGCGTTAACTTCACTTTAAAATGTGCCCTTTTCTGTCATTCTTCTCCTGTAACCCCCTAAACATGCCTCATTTCCCACACCAAAAAATTACATGGTCAGATATTGATTTGTGACTCTCCAGCTGACATATGAATAGTGAGAAAAATGAATTGACTTAAGGACATATGTGGATAAATAAGTAAAGGAAGCAAAAAACCTCACCACTAAATTTGTGCTGAACTGGACTGACACAATCGAGTGACTAGGAGAGCTGTATCATTATTCTCTTCCATCAAACTCTGTAGAACTGTCCTAAAATGAGAAGATTGTTCCCAAATTCCCCAGAAGAGGAAGAAGAGTCATATTCCATAAGCCACTGTGGAGAAAACCTTGGTCCCGAAAAAAATGACCTCATCATTATTATTTTTTCTGACTCGTGAAAAAATTCATATATAGATGATTTCACTCACCTTCCAGACCATATAAGGCACACACAGCCAATCAAAGAAGGAAAAAAAGCCCCAGAAAACCTACAGTGCTTCATCTGTTCAAAATTCACTAGGTAACCCTCATGCACCACTGCACCACACAAAAACTACCTGGTTTGCCACCACCAAGATCATGAAAAAAGAAATCTATGCCCAAGTACAGAAATTTCACACAAGTCTCCCTGCCCTGTACATTGAGGGTTACAAAAGGGCACTTAAAGCCCCCCTCACTCCCTTCTTCCTACACTTCTCTTCGGTAATAAGGAGCAAAGACTGACTCTGCATGTTTGCTGAAGGTGGCAGAGTAAGACATAAGCAAATCTGAGCATTTTTAATTTTCTCTCAGACTGTAATTGGGAACTGGTGAGCCAGCTTTAACCTTTCACTAATACGAAATATTTCAACTATAACCACTCAACACCTTCAGAATTTAAAACTTCGCAGTTAAAAGAGTGTCAAGATTTTAAGCTACAGTGTATCACATAATGCCATGGAAGGAGCAAGAGAAGAGAAGGATATAGAAGGGGCAAGAAAAAAGAATGTGCAAAACTAGGAGTGATAAGAGAGCAGAACAATAGATACAAGGGCAGAAAATACGACAGTTGTTTCTCCTATATCCCTTTCACGAACGCTGCAGCCCTTATTTTACTTGTGCTTTCTACATTTCTACATGCTTTCTTGTTTTCTCTGGCTGCTTCTTTATTTTCTAGGTACGATCACAGTATTCTCCAGTTTGGAAAAGTAGACTCTTATCCTCAAACTGTATACCTAAGGACACCTGCTAGAGTCTCTGTCCCATAGACCTGAGTGGAGCAGGTTCATGCCTTTCAGTCTGAACTGAAGTACTGGTACCTTCTACTCTTACTGCTGCAGATGCAGGGCATAGACAGGCCACTGTTCTGACTTGGTAAGGCATTTCTTAAGAACTTCTAGTAATTACATAGCTCTGTCACTGCAGCAGGCCACAGGTAAGGATTCCTAGCACCAAAGGATTTGAGCATCAGGGAGCAGCAGGAGTGGGCTGCTCCTCAGAGAGACAGGAGCTGAGCGTGACAGAAAAGAGGCAGGGCAGTGATCTCACTACAAAAGGGCACAGACTCACTGTACCCAGAACACGTCCCGTGACAGTAACCAGCATCAGCCAAGAACTCAGTCATTGCCAGACAAGCTTATGGCGAAAAGGGCAGGTGAATCCGAAAGTTAAGTCAACAGGTTGGGGGTCCAGATCAGGATCAGCAAGGTACATGGCCAAGCACAGGCTCATCTGCAGTTTAGCTCAGGTAAAGAGCCAAGCAAGTGCCTGAGTTTAAAAGTAGCTCCTGAGCAAAGTGGAGGAAGTCCCCAAGATTGCTTTTCACATAGCTCTTTTCACAGTAGTCCTGTCCAAGGTTACACAGCTGTGCCATAGCAGAGCCAGGGCCGAGCACAGGCAGCTAAATTTTGACAAGGTTCCTGACACTGGGAGGGAAAAAGTTAGCTTAATCAAAAGGATTGCTACAAATCTCACTTTAATGCCATCCTTAAATAGTCTAATACAATTTTTTGTCTTCCATGCAAGTATCTCTTTTAATCCAGAGTCACACATCATTTCTGGCAGTAGCAAATGGCAAAATGTCCAGCCCTCTGGTCCTTCTGCCCTCCAATTCATTCACCCTCTGTCTCTTTTCGTAATTCAGAAAGTACTATTTTCTCTGAGTTATCTTTCAAATTGTGATCAGCTTTTTTAGGCAAAGAATACTATGCTTACATATATATGTATATGATCATGTGAGTGCATAACTCGTACTAGCTTTCAAGAAATTCTTTATCATAAACCTATGTTCTGCAAGCAACATTTGCAGACCACATCCCAAAGCATCAGAGTGGATAAAAAAGCAAATATGACAAAAGATCTCTCTCAAACATTTTGTGATATTTTAAGTAATGAGGAGAGGAGGGAGCAGGGATGGCCTGTTTTTGCGTGAGAGGTGTCTAGGCCAATGCTACGTCCCTGGACTGGCAGGGAGGCTGGGCAGACATCAGCTAATGAGTATCTCCTGCCACAGCAGACAACCTGCTGGGATAAACCATCATCACAAGCCACCTGAGAGCTGCTTCAGACGTCTCCTTTTCTCAGGAATCTGGGTTGTGCAATGCGGGCCCTGTAACTTTCAGCCACACTGAGCTTATAGTGTTCGGCTTGCAGAGTGGCATTGGCTGGCCGCTCCCAGGATGAAGTTACCAGTTCAGTTGTAGGATTCAATAAAACCCCTCCAGACCTGCTAGGGGACCTAGATTTCAAAGGCTCTCTGTTTGTTTTCTTTGCAAATATAGCTTTTCACCCGTCATTAACTGCTGACACAATTACCTGTTTCAGCACAGCCTAGACACACAGAGACCAGAACTGAATGTCCTGACCTTACAGCTTAGCAAGGCTGAGTCTAAAACCTCAGCAGAACCAACTAGTCACCTTCTGGGCCAAATTCTCCAGTGTTTTAACCCAGAGAAACTCTGTAAAAATTTAGTAAAGTTCTTTCAGTTGATCCTAATTTATTACTAATCAGTTACAGTCCTTTGAGTTAAAGCAGTCAGATTCTACTCTTATTAGCAGAGAAAAAAAATCCAAAATGAAAACAGTCAGCATTTAATACTTGGCCCACTCGGCTGTCTGCTACACTAGCTTTCCTGCAGCCAAATATGGGAAAATTGTCTGTACCCTCTACCCGTCTGGATCCAGTTCTCTCTCCCCCTCCACTGCCAGACTCCTTCTACAACTACTGCCTTATTCCTCCTTTAACCAAAGGGCATCACCATCTCATCCTCATGCGCCTCATCACCCTCTTGCCAATATTACAAACCACTTGTGTTCCTCCTAGGCACCTGACCAACTTCACACATACCAGCCCCACTCTAGATGAAGTCTGTGTTAGACAGAGCACAGGTTGTTAAACCTGGAGACTGACACTGTTCAGAGCTGTAAATACAGTCATCTCTACACCACCCGTGGCACTCCCAGTTCCAGCAACACAGCCCACTGCTAGCCTGATTGGCCATTTCCAGCACCAGCAGAAGCCCAGCAGCGCTCAGCAGCGCATGCTGTGCCCCGTCTCACACGTGCTATGTGCTTACAGTTCCCTACATGACAGGAAGGGACCTGGGACACTAGTTCATCTGAGGCCAGGCTAAAAGGCAGGACAGATTTTACTAATGGCTAGAACAAATTCTTCTGCAGTCCGGAGGTGGATCAGGTAACAACATCAGGTCTTTGTGTGAAACTGTCTGGTTTAGCTAATGAGCAGTAGAAAAGCCCAGCAGATTTACTCAAAATCTGTCCTAGCATTATTCTAGGTGTGACAAGTCAGTCTTTTCTGACACTGAGATTTTTCATTGTTTTGCAGCTTGTTTAGTCATCAGTAACAATGGAAAAGGTATGGAAAATGACTGTCAGTTTTCCTTCACATTTTACATCTACTTTGCATAAGTGCGAATGATCATATAAGGTGGACAGGAATGGATAAACAAAATGCCAAAGTCCATAATGCATACTTCTACAAAACAGAAGTTAGTCTCCTTAGCATCCTGTGTGTGGTCTTGCTCTGTTTCCAGGGGAAGACTGGCAGAGATCTCTATTGTACTAAGGATAAAGAAGTTGTTGCTACAGCTCCTGGGGCCAAACACTGCATTCTGTCACTGAGCAAGCCCTTCTTGAAATCAGTGAGTTTTGCTTCTTTGGAGAACTGCCAAACTTTTTCGGAGGCAGATATTATCTAGAAGAAAATCCATTGAATTAAGTACAGCTAAATAGCCTTCTTAGCAAGAGAAGAGGTAGCCAGTCCCATCTACTACTAGCAACCGCTCTTTCTGTTTAGTCTGCTTGTTCTGTGAGTTTGCAGGCACTGACAAAGTGAACCCAGAAATGGAAATAAATGGAGGTAGATGAAACTGAACTTTAAAAAAAAAAAAAGGTTTACTCTTGCGTCCCCACCTCATGTCAGATTACACAATAGGACAGCTATGTCAATACAGTCAGGGAAACACCATACTGTAAAAAAAAGTAAAAGAATATGTTGAACTGCAGATAACTGAGTTCCCCATGATCAAACAAAAGGGAAGTGCCCCTACTTACTTCTGTCTCTGTGCGTTTATGTAAGTGCTACTACAATTAGCTATTTCATTAGCTGAGATTTTTTTCCCCCGCTTACTTAGTCAACAGAAAGTAGCTTTAGATAATTAAGGTAGTTATCATTTACATTCGTATTTTGTGAAATCCCGAAAGGACCTGTTTCCGCAGTCACAGGTTATTAGGCTCTCGCTGTAGCTTAAGCCTGAGGGGGGGTCACAGCCCAGAAGACAACACGTTGCAAAGGCGTGCTGGTTACAATCTTTCCTCTTGCCACTAGTCTATGCTGTTGTATAAAGTTCAGAACAGGCTTGGGGAAGCTCAGTGCAAGTGTTGGGATGATCACTTTTGTCTCAGAATCTTCTGAATTCAACTGCAGAACAGCATGCTCTATTGTTCTATTTTGTGAAGTATATTTAGCAAGCTTAATTAACCTATATCTCAGACAAGTCATGCAGGCGTTCACCTACCTAACTGTATATGCTTTTGTGACTACACTTTAATGAAAGGGAGTCTAAAGTAAATTACTCCTTGCTATGGTTCTGAAACAGACAAAAAAAATTAAAACATAATATTTTTGTCAAAAAAAAAAATTATTATTCCGAATTTTGTCTGTGAAAGGGAAAAGAATATGGATCACAATGAACATAGGTTTGAGAGGAAAGGGTGTTTCTGATTATGCTTAGTAAAGGCTACTTCAACTGAAGACAGGTACAGAGATGTAAAACAGTTCGATGTGAAATATTGATAGGGCACAGAGCAAAAGAGCTAGTACATGGTTGTCAGAAGAAAGTTTATATTTATGTGAAAAACCACATAATTCTTTTATATTTGTATTTTCTCCAAAACAAATACATAGTAGTGTTGTCCCCAAGTATGGAAAAAACCAAAAAAAAATCTATGCCAAGCAGACTAGCACTCATAAGCAGCCTTACAATAGTGAACCAGTATGCATCCATGAAAGAAGAAAAAGGGATTAGATAAGAAATCAGATATCACTTTCAAGCCTCTAGTGGATTCTTAAAAACAACAGAGGGAAAAAATTATTTAATTCACTGTTGGAAGAAAAATGCTTTGCCCAGTGTCCTTTAAACTTTCAATTAGAGCAACATGAGAGTCATAAAAATACACATTTGTTTGCTGTTTTTTGTTTTATGTTAAAAGACATAAAATATTTTAAAAAAAATACTTCTTACTAGAAGGAGAGGAAGGTTGGTCTGATAAAACCCTGGCATTATTATGATCTTTGTACATATTAATGAACTTCTAAAATGCAAATCATTGACACACTAGGTGGTCTCATAAATAGCAACTTTTGCATTCCAGCATCCAAATACCTAGTTAGGGGCTTTACAGAATGCACTTTATAGGTGATACAAACCATAGCAAGTACTTTGGCAAGGGAAAAAAAACATTCTGGCCTATTGTGTCAATTAAAAGGAAGAGATTTTTATAGTATGAACCATATGTTCAAAGAACATTACATGCAAAATTACATACATTCTGTCCATGAAGAACACAATAATCCTGGTACAGTAATTTATGGCTTCTTGTAAAATTCGATACTGGTGTTTTTTTCCACTTAACTTGTGTCAAATAATAATTTGGAATGCAGCCATCCCTTACTCTGTGCTGTGATCCCACCAAAAGCCAAGAGTAAGGAGATGAGGGCAATTAAATGGGAAGACAAAGCACCAGTGAGATCTTTCAGAAGTGATGGTTGTGACAGTGTCACCACTACCTTTTAGCCAGTGAATAAACAATTACACCAGTGTTTCAGAGGAGACGTAGTTTAATGACAGGACAGGGACTTTGATACGCTGTTGGCACACATTCCCGAACCCTCTTCCCCCCCCCTTCTAAATTTGCAATCTAAATAGACATATAATCAAAGTCTTCAGGTTCTAGAGTAATGGGACTCATACCTTAGCACAGAATGCCTTTAAGTGGTACTGCGTTAAGAGCATATACTGTGTTTTATGTGCCTTGAAAGCAGAAAAAAAAGCATAGAAGGAAACAAATCCTGTTTGTGCAGTGGCATGCAAACTTAAATATGTTGTGTCCCAGCTGCTGGTGACACACATACACCCTGGTGTTGCTGACTTTCTGATCACAAGGCTCAGTGGCCTTTGGGGATCCCACCCCACCACTGAGGACTGAAGAAGGTACCTGACTTTGCAACTAAGCGGGGGTGCTCAGGCAATTCACTCTGGTGTAGCTGCTACTGCAGGAGCAACCCACAGTTTTAAGGAAATATTTAAACACAATTAATATTAAAACACAGAAAATGTTTACCAGTTTGTAAAATTATTAGTTCTATTTTTTACTGATCTATTTACCAAATTAAGACAATATATCAAACTAATGCTTTGCCTCTCTAATTATTATTAGTAAAGACTACTTATTTCCCCTTAACGAGAATTCATTTTCTCTCTTTGAATTAATAACAGACTGAAGTAACTCAGGTACCACAGGGCCTGATTCCAGACTCATTTTTAGTGAAGTTAATCTCAAGTAGCTCCAGAGCTTTCATGTGGCAAGATTTACAACTCTATATGTGGGAGCAAGATCTGTCCCTCAACCTGTAGGCTCTCTCAAAATTTTTTTTGGTCTAAACTCCAAATCAGACTCTCTCACAGCACTGAGCAAATGAAAACCATCAGCAGCGCTATCTCAGCTTATGCTCCTGAAACCAGTGGAGCTACATAGCTGATTTTCACCATGTGAGCATCTGGTTTGGCCATAATCATTAGAAAAACTATTCCACATGCTTAAGCAGATGAAGAAATATGCAGAAAGGGCAGGAGAAATGTTGCTGAAACAAAATAATGCCACCTTGGGAATCCTGGCTACATTTCTGTGGTTCTCAGGTTGTTCGTCCAGGAGGCTTATGCATATGCCCTGGACCACACTTCCTTTGCCATAGGGCTGGCCAGGCAAAATTGCAGCCCCGGCCGGTGGGTCTCACAGCACACCCTCTCACAAAGGAGACACCTGTGAGAGCATAGCAAGGAGAAGTCACAAACTTTAGGGAAAAGGAAGCTGACATTTGCACCTCTGCCTGAAACCACGGGTTTTACAGGCAGAGACGGGTATAGACTGAAGGCTCTCTCCCTGCTCTCTCCTTTGCTCCTGCCACCAGCAGCTGGGGCACAGGACACTGGGTGAATCAGGCATTGCTGGCCCAGGCCCAGAGGAGTCCTGCTTCCCACCAGTCTTTTCGCAACTTATTGCCCTGGTTTCACGCGGTTGTTTGGCTTCTGTCCATGCCTTTTAGTGGCAGAGAGCCTAAGATGAACTGCAAAGGAGTGGGTGCTTGCCGTTTAGTTTGGTTTTTTGGTTTTTTTTTTCTTTTCTTTCCAAAGCCCTGGCTGTTGTTTTATAAATTTCCTTCTGACACATATGTGCCTGAGGAGGTCAAGGAACTTCCGCTTCTCAAAAATGATGTCCTCAGTTTATCCACAACCTCTCTACAGGGAAAGCAACTGAAATCAAATACCCTCATGTTACCCAGCACTTAGTACAGCCCTGACCTGACAGTGCCATCCTCTCCAGGGAGGAGAGGTAATTTAGATTCCCTGATAGCTTTTTTCTGTCCAATTCTATAGTACCGAATGTTGCTTAATTATATGTGGGCTGTGCTTTGTGCCTTTTGCCAAATTAAACCTCCCTTTGTCATTTTAGCACAGCTTTTGTACTCCTGCTTTAGCTTCCTAAAGCTGCATCTGTACAGTATCTTCACCCAAGAATCATAAAAAATGCTAAATGACTTGTGTAGGTCTTCTCACTTAAGGTCATTTCAATTATGGCAACACCAACAGATGTATATGTTCATTAATAAAAGTGTGATTTGTGTTTGTGTCCCTCTGAAAGCTCAGTCAGAAAATTATAGATTATACCGAGACACTGCAGGAACTGCTACTCTGTAAGTCAAATGCTCTATTATTAAAAATGTCATCCCATATGAATTTCATAAATAGCAAAGCCAAGAACAGACTAACCATTTTAAAAAGTCTAGAGGGGATTCCATAACAACATTTAAATGCATTACTACTCAAACAATTTGATTGAATTATAAAATATTTAAAACTGCAGCTGTACTTGTGGTGTTTAATGTTGACTATTTTGATTTCTGGAACACCTTACCTACAAAGTACAAGTTTACAAAACTAGTTATATAATTAGTACATAAACATAAAAGAAAGTCTATAACCCATGGAAACACATAGTTTCTAAGGTATCGCATATAGCTTGCTTTTTTTACATACTCAAACAAAAGAAAACCCTAAAAGAACATTGGGTATTAGAGTTCTTTTAAGACTTGCCCCTGAAGTAAACCAGGACCTTATTCTGCCAAAGGTATCCTAATGACTAACCATAAATATCACAAGACATACAGGACAGTGTGTGCTAAATAGATACTACTGGCCAGATTCTCAGGTGGTGTAAACTGGCATTGATCCATTGCAGTTAATGGTTACACTGACAAGTTTTGGCTTTATTTTCATTCTGTGTCCTCTAAAATTTTATTCCATGATCTCTCTTACATATGTATTAGGTATGTTTGGGTTTATAATTAAATCTTCATTGACTTTTTAAGCAGAAAGGACAATTTAAAAACCTATTTTTCAGAAGAATAGCTATGTATTAATCCACAAATATATACCAATGTCCATATGTCATAGATATCCTTTCATATGCTAACTGTACCTCTTCTGCCAAACTATCTGTCATCTCCTCTGTTTTACCTGGATGAGTGTCAAGACACAATTCATTCAACAAACTCATGTCATTGGTCACTGCATTTCCACGAAAAGCAAGCTCATTTCAGAATCACAGTGACTATCAGAAGTGCCTTTCGTAATGGCTGATATTTTGACGAGACTTCACGGATTAGACTGGGGCTGAAAGCATAAAGCTTTGCAGCTTTAGCTATGCGATCTGTTCTGCAGGCAAGTGGTATAACCTCCACATTCTTTGTGCATGTGCAGAAAACAGTGTGGGTTACCTCATCTGTGCCGTAACTGTCCCAGGAATGCTCTAAACCCAAAGTTGCCACTCGGACCTTGTCGCTGATGTCTGCTTGTCTCCTGCAGGCAACCTGAACAGCTAATGAACTGAGGCAGCGTACAACTCTGGTCTGTTCTTGCAGCAGGGGACAATGGACGAGGTCTTCTCTGCTTGACATTGCTCCTGTAAAGGCAGACAGAATAGCTGGAGGTGCAAGCATGCCCACAATGCATTTAAGCATGTGCTACAGGGGATTTCAAAGCTATGGGTGCATCTGAAGGATTACCCAGCAAGGTCATCCCAAAACACACTTCTACGAGCATACGGTTTAGACAGCAGCCCATTTTTTGCCGTAAGAGCACAGCCAGGATGTTCTACTTCGACTTCAAGAGACACAAGGACATCCCTCCACACTTGCCATTCCTTTACACAACTCTTATTTCTCGAGACATGCTGTTTTAGGCTATCTGATCTGCACACATGCAAATTAAAAATGCCCTCCTGAAACTTCTCTAATCCTGCCCACCATTTAGGCTTGGTGTAAAAGCATCATCTGCAGTTCTCAGCAAAACAAATGACCTCGCAGATCCTGTTTTCTTGAGGGACAGTCACCTGTATTTATTTCTGTTAAACGGAAATTAACTTGGAACTCCGTACACAACTTCATTTGGTATAGTTAATTCCAGATTCCAGAGTTACCACTCAAAAAAACCCCGCATCTTATACATTGAAATAAGTGGAAATTAGACTTCAGTAATGCACACAAGGCTATAAGATAATTAAACTGCATAAGGATAATCCACTAATTGTTGAAATGAGGCGGAACATCTCCATGGCTTGTCTCAACAGCTAGCCCTGGGCTGAGTCATGTCGGGAGTTCAGGAAGTTTTTATCATTTTAAAGTATATCAAGCCTGTGCACTTCAGGGCACAGCAGGAAGCAGCGGGAGGATTTTGCCTGCCCTGAGGTAGGCAGTTTTAGTGGAGGAAATGAAGATCACCCAGTTCCAGGTGAGCAAGTGAATGCTCCTGGTTCCTGTTGAGGACATACATATCCACCAGGCCTTCAAAACCAGGCCAGTGCCTAACTGGTACACACGCTGCTTCCTCAGATGGTCTTTGAAAAATCATCCAGTCTTTAAAAAGAACACAAACCTGAAGTTTCTGTAATTTCCTGGGTTTCTACATGACAAGGAGGTCAAAGGCTACCGAAGCAAATTAGGATCATGCTCTCAGTATATCTTTAGAATTATTTTGTTCTCAGCATGAAAGCAGAACTTGACATTCAGTAACCTTTGTAAGTCCAAAGAAATGCTATTGACTTCACTGCAGCTACTATAAATTTACGCTCAATATAAGTGAGAGTGGAGCTGTGCCACTGTTTGGTCATTACTCTATGAATTCATATGATATAGCACAAGCCCCGCAATTATTTGTGGTGTTTTTATTTTACAAGCCTAGCTTATTGGTGAATGGTAATTTTCATGAGTGGTCCCTGCCCTTGATCATTTCATACGGTGTTTGAAGCATTTGGATCTTAAAAATCTCACTGGTTTCTAGGAATAATGCCTTCAGAAAAAGGTGTACCAGAAATTTGTGCATTAACCTATGTACATAGGGGAGAGGTGAAAATGTCACAAAATTAAGGAAAACGTAATGCCAACAGAGCTCTTAATTTTTGGCTGCCTTTAGTCCTCTCATTCTACCTATGTGTGGTCTCCTTGAAAAAATAACTAGGTATATGGAAAAAATATGATCAAACATTTATATTCAGGTGTAGCACGAAGGAGCCTGCAATAACTTGTCCCCTTACTACAACTCGTAAGAATGATAGTGCTGGCAAGAAATTTGCCAGTTTGTGGCCATAGGGTGAGCAGTTCACACCTTGAACAAAGTCAGTGCCCTACTTCACTTCTATATATATGTAATATCATAAAGGACAGACACCTTGTATCATTATGTACTTAAAGGTGTATTACACTTTGCAGATGGTCCTATAGGTCCAAACAGTCCAAAGACTATTTGAGAGGCAAAGTGCCTCTGAAAGGGACCAAATGTGAACAGACACTCACCTTCATTCTTCACCATTCAAGCAGTGTTTACGATTCAAGTTTTATAGTGGAGGGGCTCTATTTTACCTCAGTGGAGTTATTCTTGATTTACACCGATTAGAATTAGTCCTCACAACTGGAGAAATCTATCCTACCAGGATGGTGATGGAGGCATTGATCCTAAACAAACAAAGTAACCTTCTCCTTCAGTTACTTTGGGCTTCACTAATTAAAATAATTTTGCTAATGAAAGCTGCAAAAATATTCACAAAATTCTCATGTAGTCAGTCTGACCTTCTGCTGATGTTTCTGATGACGGCAAATACTTTACTCACCAGAAAATGTACAAACTCTAGAGCCTCTTCTACAACATAAGAAACCAGAAAACCTGAAAATAATAGTTCATTAGAGTAATCAGCATTAGTGCCAGGCACAGAGTTCTGTGCATACATGCATGGTGACTTAAAGGTGCTAACACATCTTCTGATCTCACAGCTCCGCTATTTCTTACCATCCTATTGACCAAATTCATTGGTATGATTTACAAACCACCGCTGCAGATCCTCTGCAAATAGAGGTTATTTCTGGTGAAATAGCTTTCCTAGGGGCAAAGTTATTGACTCAAACAGGCAGTCAAAACTCAGGCCGAATTTCTTTTGAAATCAGAGTATTGAATGAAGACTCTAAGAGCTGGATGAAATAGTTTTTGAGAGATACATTAATATAAGCATCTGGAAAGTATGGCTTGACGCCAGAAAGAAAAAAGTAGAATATTTTGCCAGTCACACTCTTATTAGCTTCTAAGCTGGTAAAATACAGGCTTTTTCACACATTGTTAAGAGTTATGATTGTTAAGATTTTCTCATCAGCACTAGCGCACAGGTTGCAATGATGTTCTAAACAAAACGAAACATTTAGTTTGGGTGGACTTGGACATATAGGTGCCCTGCTAGTGAGCAAGAGAAGCATACTGATCATTACTAAATTCTCATAGAGTTAATTTCAACACTGATTTTCTAGAGGTATTTCATTCCAAGTCCTGAAAAAATACTGTCATGCTAAAGAAGTTGTGTTAATTAACCAGCTTCTTCTGATACACAGTTCCCATCTTCACTTTTTCAGTGTTTTGATGTGCCAACGGTGCAATTTTTAATCGTGATACAGTCTGAGACCCACAGCTTATTCTTAGAGGTCTCCTAAGACAAATCCAACAAAATGCTGGTTTAGCTGTGCACACGGTAATTGTTCCTAGAAGTAAAAAGAAGGAAGCAGACAATGGAGGGGAAACAGAGGCAGACGGAGGAAGTCTTTGCCAAAACAGAAAAATGCTAGTGCCCAAAACATTGTATATGTTGGAAACAACGTTTAAAGTGCTGCAAAAATATAGACAGAGTTAAGGAAAGGATCATAGCAGGGATCAGAACTGACTCCAGAAATACTCTATCATCTCCCTACAGTTTTGGTTACATTTCACATTAATCTATACCTTCTAAACCTTTAGGTAGATTTAGCTGTATGTTTATCATTAGCAAAAATGAAAAACGTGTGCTAAATACCCCGTTCTGTTTCGAAAATTTCAAACTCTTATTTTGTGCAGATTCAGCCATCACAACATTGTATTTTAAGAAACTTCTTCCCGGAAATGTTCAGACTCCCCTCAAACACGGCACCACTTACCTTGCAATCAGGAGTAAGGATAATAGCCTTAAAAAGTCCTAGGATTTATTAAACAATCCATATAATCTTTCCTTTCCATTTCACCAAAGTGAAGAAAAACAATTTAAAAAATATTTGTGTATGACTGGGCAGACCACAGACTGGCATGCTTAGTATCTAGTAATCTGTTCTTGACAAAGTTATTACCAATTGCTGCAGGAAGACAAGCAGTCAAACATCTACCATAACGAGCATGCGTAGTTGTTCCCTACCTCACATCAGGTAGTATCTGGCATATGCTCTCAAGCAGTATGGTTTACCTCCCTACATAAATTTTTCTTCCTGTCTTTAAATATTTGCCATTAGAAATCTGGATAGTCTTGTTATATTTATATAAATGTCACTCCTTATGCTTCAATTCTATCTTCTGGCAATTAATTATTCATTCTAAGAGTGCACTGTATACTCATTTTTAATGTACAGCCTTTCAATTTCATTGTAAGTTCCTTTTGCTCATATTAAAAACAGAATATGGTTGAAAATTAGAAGGGAGGAATCCCAGAAACCCAGGTCGTAATAGATGCAATGTTAACTAGATGTCCCTGAACAGGCATGTGGTTCCATACAGTGGTGTGTGTATTTTATCCTTATTCACTATTTACACAGTTGCAGCATGCAGAGAACTATGCAATAGTGAATCAGGGCTACGTTCTTCTAGGTACTTTGCAAAGAGACTGTCACCTCCTTAAAGGCCTTTCCTATAGTAAAGGACAGTAAAATACAAAAGGTTTGCAGAATGTCCAGATCTACTGTTGTTTACAGCTCCCAGCTTCTAATGGCCTTATACTCCCATTGCTGTGTGAATTTATAGTTTGGGTCTCACAGCTCACTACAGGTGCAGAACTGGCTTGATTCAGTGAGGCAACAGGGCAGTGGTAATTTGGCTACTTTCCCTTTAAGCTGGTGTACAAGGAAGCCTGAAAGCAGAGCAATGCAGGATGAGCTACCAACAAGGCTCCTTCGGTCCTTCCCCCTTTCCCAGGAGCCCGCTGAAAGCACAAAGGCTGCTCCACCCACCAGGCTGAAATTGCCATGGCAAAATAACACTATTGTCTTTTGCAGCATGGAGGGCCGTGTCCCCTGTTTTCCACCGGCAGGTCTTTTGCCTGCTCACAGTTAGGTGTGAGTGATGAGGAGAAGAAAGGGGGTTGTGCATGTGATACCTTTTCGTGTTTCATATAGCAAAGCACATGAATTGCTACCTTCCTCAAACCAGCTCTGCATAACTTTGCAGTTTTCTGACCTTCTCACATTTACAAAGCATTGTGCAAGGCTACATCCTCCCTAAGCAAAGCCTTACTCTGTTTTCAGTCAGTTACTCTTTTTCTGGCAACAGATATAAGGCCACACAGTCAAATAATGAACTTGTCTTTCATTTGGATATAGTTTATTAATGACAAAAACGCTAATCCATTAATCAATTTAAAACAAGTTGGTAAATGAAAAAAATTCTCAGTCTCCTTTAGTAACAGGATCACATGCATCCTAAAAGGGTGCCATTATCTCCATGGGTTTCTCAGCTGAAGTTAAAAATCTAAAAATGATTTTCATTCATTTCTCATTAATATGCAAAATTATTCAAATTAGATAGTAATTAACCATCTACTCAGTAGAAAACCTTTTCATGATAATTTATGATAAACTCAGTAGCAGCTTTGATTGAGATTGATTTTTGGTGTTGAGACGCTATCATGAATACAAAAAAGCACCTGAAAAAATATTTTTAAACACCTAACTTACTGCTCAGCTAATTATATGGTAACCATGTTCACAGATTATTTCAAACGGAGGCCTATAGGCAAGATACTAATGCTGAATGAAACAGGCAAAACATCCTTTTGAGTTTGTCCTACATTTCATCTTAAAGCTCAGCTTTCTTCACATCTCCCAGCCTAATTCATTTAGAATGTTAAATGTTTAGTGCTGTTTAATTCAGCAGACGGATACATTGGAACTAGGGCTTTGCCTGATAAGGCTTACAGGATTGCTTTCAAGATAAAACTGTTTTGAAAAATCAAAATATATTCAAGACAAACTGTTGTTTTACAATGCAGTGTTCCTGGGAATATCACTGTGATTTGTAAACAGACTCCAGATCTATTTTTGCAGATGGCAAAGGGAGCTCAGTGGGTTACAGGGTTAATATCATGGGCATGTTGCACTATGGAGAATACGGTTTTGTTCTTAGTTGCAAAGATGAGCTTCAGGACTGGGGGACAGCATAGCTCTAAACACTGGGGATTGCTGTTCAAAAATATTCAAACTCTCTTGAGGTGGGAAAACCAGAGGGAAAGAAACATTGACCTTGTGCTGTTGAAGTAGCATTAAGGGGAGAAAAAGCCATATTCAATACCTATTGCTACTAGTGGGAATTGCTGTGAGCACCCATGCCAAAGAGGCAGGACTACGGAGGAAAGGAAAAACCTAATGTTCTTAAAGACTTTTCCTCTGAACTTGATCACAGAACTAATGCAATCAACAACTGATGATCTTGTAATAAATAAGGTGTATACTGCACATTCTGGGGATTTTGTGTTATTTAAATAATTACCAACAGTAACAGGAGAAATAGGAACCTTGAAGCCACCTCCTGAGCTATGTCATGGGGGTGCAGGGGGAAGGGAGGGGCGGGGAAGGAGGGAAGAAGAGGTAGGGAAGGGATCAGGGGATCAGGTTTCAGTTATGAGCTGTGTGACTGTCCATAAAGTTTAGCTCCAGCTCAGATCCAGAGCTGAAAGGCCAGGGTGAAATCAAGCCTACGCATAAGCTGCACCTCACCACAGGTAAATTTTTTTCAGTCCTTAAACCAAGACTCAAAATTAAGTAAACACATATATGTCTAATAAACACGTAACCAGCAGTAAAAAGATAGTGTAGGATAGCTTTGAACAAATCTCCTTTACTGTAAGTACAATGGCATCATCGTTCACACGCATTAGGTCTTGGCACAGTTTTGTTTACTGCCTCATTGCAACCCACAAAATCTTTTTCCTCATCAGCATGCAACATAAATGTCCTGGTTAGTAAATAAACCCCAAAGGTACTTCTTGGCCCTGTATTATTTTTTACATTGAAATTATTTGCCATCTATTGACCTAGTACCTGCACAAGCTAAAGCCTATTGAATCTGACTGCATTGTTCCTCATTCTTTACGCTGCCTCCAACTGCTTCCAGATGGTACCATGTTGCAATGACTTTACTCATTCCTCCCTAGCAGGCCCAGATGGCGGCAATGGACAACCTTCTCCAAGAGCCCTCCTTTCTGCAGGCATAGAAGGGACTACATTCATCCTGACCACATTCATCCATAAATATGACATGAGAATGCTTTCAAAGGGTGATAAAAAACTCTGTCAAGTTGTTACTGATGACACCCAAGTTAGTATGTCTTTTTCCAGGGACACAGTGAGAATCATCTCAAACGTGGTACAATACTTGCAGGATATTGAAACTGAAATTCCTGCTCAGGTGATGTGTCACAGATAGGCCTCAAAAAGAAAGGCCATTTTGGGGAAGAAAACATCATCTCTCCACTGACACATTTAACTAGTGGATAAAAGAGAGGGGAGTCACACAGAGAAAGATGATAGAGAAGAATTTCAGAGGGACTGATGCAACTAACAGTGTCTTCTGAGACAGCTGAGACCAAAAGAAACAAGAACTTTGTTCTGAACTTCCACATCCATTGCTTTTCAGTGATCTATTTTTCCTGTTTTTTGAGATTCAAATAAATTGAAGGTAGCCATGTCTTCGACAAAAGCAGAAACAATAACAATCCTCTAAGTACTTACAAACATTTTCTTTTATTCCTTCCATCGGATTATCTTCAGGGAGTTTGTAAGTATGAACTTCAAGCAGTGAAGTACTATTCTGCTTATTTTACTGATGAGGAAATTGCAGCAAAGGACAGGTTTGGTTATGTGTCCAATAGGTCACATAGGAAGTTTGTATCAGAAGTAGGAACAGTTACTTCACAGTAACCTGGAGCCCTAAGCATTAGTCACTGGATTTTCTTTGTGGTTTGGGGAGAATAGATGCCAGTGAGAAGTTTGGCTGAGTGAGTCTAGAATTAAACAAGTTCTGATAAGCTTTTGCTGTTCAGGCAGCTGCTAGGTCATGGTGAACCGCAAGAGCAAACAACATCACACTTATATGTAGCACACTTTTTAATCTGACAGACAAAAGCTTAACAATATCCAATGGCTGGCAGTCGACTCCTGAAGAAGTCCAACTGGAAATCAAGTAGCATCTCTCTGACCACTTCGCACCACTTGAATGAGAACAAAGCAGCTGGAAAGCTACCTAAGCCAGCAAGTTAAAGCCATCACAGCTCTTTTGTTGCAAAAAGAATCCAGCTCAGAAAGGTTTTGCCTCCTCAGGAATGCTGGAGCAACCCTTTTCAACAAAATGCTATACAGATTCTGGTGCTAAGTTTGCAACTTCAAAGGGGATTCAAAATGAGGTGGCATAACGTATGGCCCAGTTGTAAAATTGGACAGCAGGGAGACCACAGTACCTACACCGTGTCAGCCTATTTACTCAACTTTAGTGGGGGGAAACAGAAGCCTTGCCCTTGTGTTTTTGAGTTTAATGTCTTTTTGCTGCTTGTTGAAATGTGAAACAGTTAAAACAACCTTGTTTCAATAATATAAAATAATATAAAATTTCAATAATATAAAATTCTGAGTCCAGACCAGAGGAACCTGGCTTTTTTTCCTTCCCTTATTATAAAGTCATTTTTCAAATCACCTTTCTGACACGTTTGTCCATATTGATTAGCTGCTTTTAGAATGACATTGACTGACCTGTCTAAATCCATCAATTGCTCTCTTGCTGATGCTTAATCCCCAGGCTACTTCAGCTTCTAATGGTATGGTATGAATATTATTCATAAAGCCTTTTTGCTGAAAAGATCAATAACCACATACATCTGAAGTTTGCATTCTGGGTGTTGTTCAAGTAGCCCTTTAACTGGCCACAGACTCTTCTATTTTCCTTTTATCACTGTGGACTGTAAATGTTTCATTAGTAGCATTTAGAGAGCACATACTTGATACTATATCCCCAGGAGTTTCAAGTGAGTTATTAGGAACTTGTTCAGCATTAGGATTAATATATATTCCCAGTAGTTTTCATTGCATTTACATTCTGTGTGCCACAATCTCTACTGTTAAATATGTTTTGTCCACTTAGAAACTGTTTGGTAGAGAAGGCATGCCTTAATTGTTCCCAAGACACTAGGTAATGCTCTGCTGATGGGCCTAAGGTTGAACTAATAGGCAAGTATGATGCAGTTTAGCTTCAGCAGGTTTTAAAGTACTAATGAGGCACAATATACTGAAGTTAAGAACTTGACAAGATGGGCAGTTCATACAAAAAGTTGAAACAACCCGTACATTTTTTTAATTTAAAAAAATACAAGCAATGGATTACCCAAAAACTGAGAGGATATATTCAAGTTAAATATTTTCTACATAAATGGGACAGCTATTTGCCTTACAAAACCTGAAGAATGCAAACATCACCTGCATTTTACTATAAGTATGTTATTAAAAGAATTTTTGGAAAAGACTTTTCAAAACTAGATCCTAGAGTTGAGCAAAGCGCAATATATATCTGCCTGATCACTAGTAGTTAAATATACTTGGATAATAGAGTTTTCCTTTTGCAAAATGGTCGAGTTGGATATCCTGTATTCCAAGCTGCTGTTTACACAACTACTTGTCTATATTTAGCAGCCTTTGAAAGCTGGGAAATTTTAGAGCCTTGTAAGTACAAATACTGACTAGTCACCATCTTAACTTTATGACATTTTCCTGGAAGCCCTCTCGAAACAAAATGCAAGATTCGAGATATTTTAGTAACTACAGGATTGATTGGAACCTCATTGGATTTTAACTACTGCATGTGAGTCGGTTGTGTTTAGTGACATAAAATATTTCATTTTCATTTTATGACATAAAAGTCTAAGTGTCCTGCTGCTGAGATGTATCAATCAAATCAGAGGTTCAAATGGAATATTATCTTGATGTTGGTATAAGAGTGAAAATGGTGCTTTAGTTCACAGTCAATAGGTACTGAATGTCTTTGCAGTCAATAACAGACTTCTGCATATACTTTTGCAGAGCCATTACTTCAGGGTTCATAAAGTAGAACACAGCACTTCTGACAATGCTGTAGGACTTTTTTTTTTAGAACATAAAAATGTTGCTTACATTGAAAAGAAAAAATGCAGGATCATTTTAAGACAGGCATTTCAACCAACTAAAGCCCAAGTGTTTTGTGGATAGTGATATTTCACAGATGTTTGAAGAATGGTTATAATCTGACCAAGTCTATTTTTTTATGAAGACCATTGGAGAGCTGCAACAGTGGGTAGGAACACGGTAGTCTACACAATGAGATTTTTTAAATTATTTTTTGATGTGACCACCTCTCTGGCCATGGAGCATATGATTATTGTGCATGAATGGAATGAAATTTTCTCTGCACTTGAAAAACTCAAACTTTAAATGCTGAGAGATGAGCAGAAATGTTTAATTAATTAATAAACATGTTGGTTTGTATTACACTTACACTTTAGGTGGGCTTTTTCTTACACAGCTAATTTAGCTCACCATACATGTTTAGCATATGGACTTTTAGTTGCATGCTTTACAAATTTTAATTTGAGCCTGTATCAAGTGGGCAGTATATGTCCCAAGTACCACTTCCAGTGGATTGGTGGAACTATGGAGCACAGGTACTTTTCCTCCATGAGAGCTATTCAATACCATGTTAAATTTCCTCAATCAGGCACTCTGCTGAAATATTCAAAAAGAAAGTTGTTGTTGTAATTATAGAAAAACAGAAGTTTGGGTTGGGGTTTTTTTGTTGTTGTTGGGTTTTTTTTTTCATCTTTCTTGTAGTAAAAGAATAAAAAGATGACTGAAATGCTCAACTGTTAGAAAGAGAAAGTATGAGCTGCAGGTAGAAATGCAATTTGAAAAAAGAGCCCAAGAGATGAAATGCTAAGCCTCCAGGCTAGACTGCATGCTGATTTCCAATGACTTGGCATGGGAATGAGCACATACCAAAAGGTCTGGATCAGCCAACCATCCAAAATTTGACTTTTTGCACCTCTCAGCACCAGAACCCTTCAATTGCACACTGCAGCCCAAGTAAATGCTTATTTTCATAGGAATGCAGGATCTGTTTGCGTCTGTGACTCTCCCAGTGTAGGATAAAAGGACTCAGCCTCAGCAGTCTGTGTTCCTGAATAAAACCAGTCTGCTTTACACTCTGTACTGGAGCACAACAGGGGACTGGTAGCCTTTTGCACCCAGAAACCACAGAAAGCATTTCTGTACGTGCTTTTGATGCTTCTCCTGGCACACTGCCACTCTTCTCCCTCCCTGCATAAAGCTAGGCCGCATAAGAGTGGCTAGGTTTTTGTGAACCAGACACCTGAGACTGCTCTGCAGAAAGGCATCAAGGACAAAATACAATAAGAAAAAATTTGCAAAATTTTGGCAGCATGGATTGCTTCTTATTTTTCCTTGTCAAGTCATCCCCCTCCAAGCAAGACCAGAATGAGAAACTAAAGAGGCATAAAGGAACTTCCAGGACTGGACGTTGAATGCTATTCCTAAGATTTCACTTGGTCTCTTACATGTACCACCAACACATCAAGCATTTCCCTCCCACACACAGATATACCTTATTATTTTACTTTTGCTGACCTTTCATAAGATGACCTCCTTTGCAGATTCTCTTACTCATAAGGTAGTTTGAAAGTGCTGTGGTACTGTGCTTAACCCTGACCTAAAGGACAAAAATCATTGTGCTACAAGGAATACTGCAGCATTTGTGGTGGTTAACACTTATTCCTTACTGTTAACCTTGTGTTTTCTGCCCACCGCATCATGGAATTTTTCTGGACTCAGTACGAAGTAGCAGGGAAGAAAGGGAGAAATCCAAATAAAGGAATCGTTCTGAAGGCTTGCTGCAATATAATTTATGATGCTTCCTTAGCAAATTACTAAGTAAACCTTCATTTAATATTATTGCAAAGATTTTCACAGTAATATCCTTTTTCTTCTAAGTGAGGTAGATAATATTGACAATATTGCAAAGTAATTACACCAAAGTACATGTATGGCAATGTGCCCCTACAATTCCTCTTCTGGCTACCCATCATGCAACTCAGTAAGCAAGGATACAGGCCATTGACAGTAGAATTCATTAATTACAAAGCTCCAGTTTACAGACATGCCACTTAGACTCACTATGATTCCCACATAAATAACTGCTCACTTTATAGCTCAGCACAGTTACTATGAGAGCATGTAATGTTCAAAGGATCAATGGTTTGTTGATACTTGGTGCAGTACATAGGTAATCCAGTGGAAGCTAGACAAGATTCGTTTACGTGGTTCCTTCCTTCACCCACCATTTGATAAGACCATAGGCTGAATGTTGTTTTGGGAACTGCTAGTTCAAACAAAAAACACCTATAGAGCATACTGCCTTGCCCTTTGCAGGATCATCTTGCTCTGTCATCACAGAATCACAGAATCACAGAATGGTAGGGCTTGGAAGGGACCTCTGTGGGTCATCTAGTCCAATCCCCCTGCCGAAGCAGGGTCACCTACAGCAGGCTGCACAGGACCGCATCTAAGCGGGTCTTGAATATCTCCAGAGAAGGAGTTGATTTCTTGGAAATCTCTGCAAGTTATTGAATGTTCCTTGAAATGGTAAGCACCTTGTCTCACCAATCTGAAGGATAAATCAGGCACATTTATAAATCTTAGTCCTCCAGGTTCTATGCAATGTCACTTGGTCAATCTAACACATAAATTTCCAACACAGTCCATGCTTTTCTTCTTCACTAAGGCATCTATGAGTCAGAGAACCTGGCTGAAGCACTACTAGGAGACACTGCAATAATCCTTCCCACTATGAATGGCTCTGCTGCCGTGCATATGCCTGGCACAGCCTTAGCTTGACTAAGTTTAACCTAATAATAATGTTCCTCAGCATGTGACTCTCCTGGATCTCTTTTTCAGGATGTTCCATCTCAACCAGAAGATGGCTGTCAAACACAAACAATCCTTCTTGCGTACCTATGAAGTGTGGATGCATGCACCCAGATGCAGTGAAAAATAATGACCCCATGCTGACCTACACATGCTAAAGCGAGCTTCAGAAACTACAAGCATCATGAATGAAATAGCTGTCTTCCTTCACAACAACAAAAGTTACTGTAGAAGCTCCTGTGGTGGATTTCTCTCCTAATGTCTCTTTCATGTCCTATTGTATCATAACACATCCAGTCCAAGAGAGAAGACAAGTTCCCAAAGCTGATGAAAAGGAGCTGACAAAAGCATGTAAGCCAAATTTGCAATTTCTTCTAAATTGATGCCTGTGATTTAGTGACACAGAGCAACAAAAAAAGCAAACTCTAGAAGTGAGTAAACAAAAGCTATTTCCTGCATATACTCATGCTTTAGGGAAAGGCTTCGCAACTCCAACTTTCACAAAGTCCTCATCTGTACACGAGCATGAAAGCCTTTTCTCTTATGCGTATGGACTGGTTTTTTCAGCTGGGAATCTAAGTGCTCCCAATTTTCTAACATATATTAAATTGTAATTTACTTTGGTTAAAAAATGATACGAATTTTTTACCATTTACTTTGCTAAAAAAAAAAAATAAAAAATTACAGTTATCTGCCCAGTGGATGAACCTTTTTTTTTCTCCTACATGTGAGAATTACCAGCTTGATACCATGGAATTCTGCATCCCCTACAAGACACGCCTGCATAGTAAATGAAACAGCAAGTTATTTCTCCCCACTGCTGTACTGCAGTGTTTCAAGCCTCCTTTGGAAAGATAACCACAGAGAATTAGAATATAAATCCTTCCTAATGTCCATTCCATCCTTGGACTATCTGCTATCACTGCTAAGCAGAGTGCCAATTAGTGTCAGTTGTAATGGTGGTTTCTGTACTACGAACATTCTTCAACTGGGAACTGGACTAAAAAAACATTGACTCATTTCACTCTGGAAACCAAAACAGTCATCATACAGTAATAACTTTTGGTCGCTGCTAATCCAGACCTCATCAAACCAGTGACCTCAAAATGAAAAGGTCTGCATCCCACTCCTCTTCCTTCCATTTCTCAAGAAGAACAGCCATGCCAAGAGTTCTTAGGATTGGAAGGAATCCAAATGTAATGGATACGTTATTGAACTCTGAGCCTTAAACTGGAAGGCAATGAGATCTATTCTCTACCACTCTTCTAAGGGAAGACTAAAAAAACACACCCTCCAAACCCCCACTCCCAAAAAATTACACTACAAACCCCAAGGATTCCATTTTCACCAACAGGCTATGAGCTCCATAATACATACAAAGCTCACAATCACTGACCCCTGGACAACTCTCACCACCAGCTGATAGCCATCCAACTTTCTCCTGTTGCAACCATCTTTGCTATAATCTCATTTATATGAAGAACATCGCATATTTTGGATTCAGTTCACTGTAACTGACCAATTAATTTATTGGGTCCTTCTTTGTTTGAATTATTAGTTCAAATTAATTGAAGAGGTTTGTTACTGAGCCAATGCTGCTCTGTTACCCCTGTACAACTTGAGCCAAGTACTAATGTTGTTTGAAATAATGGAGATTAAATTTTGGTTCACCATCTTTTATTTTTACTTAAAACAGTTATAAATACTGCATTAACTGGTTTGTGATATACATGGTGATCTCTTTAATTTCCACTCTTTTTATGCTCCTTTTTTTGTACAACAGTTGCTGTCTTTCCACTTTCAGAAAGTCAAGATCCAGAATTTAAAGTGAGATCTGTGTATAACTTCATATACATATATGTATATATGTGCTATAAAAAATTACAGCACAAATATCTACATATGCTGTCAGTTTTAAACACACTAGTCTAAGGCTCTGAAAATATTCAATATGCAAGCATTCTACTTTTAGGTCCATGATATTTAAAATTACTAAGGCTGGCTTTTGCGTCACACATGAGGCTTTTTTCTGTTAAAAAAACCCAACCATAAATCTGTTTTCTCATGCCCAAGTAGTCCTTTACGAGACTTGAAAGGAAATACAGTGTGGATTGTCATGAAAGAAGAAATAATCATAAAATTAGAAACAAAAGAATCAGACAGAACAAAGCTTTTTTTTAGAGATTCTAAATCACACACAAAACATTTGTTCTGCTCCAGCTCATTGTGAACTAATTGGCTCTCCTGGAGGGACAGGTAATTGTACTTGACTACACAAGCTGTCCTGAAGCTCCCTCGGAAAGCTCCAGTAGGCTTCCAGTGTTAGCAGCCATCAAGGATTTCACAGGTCAGGCATCAGATCGATACAGCTAAAAGCAGCAGGGACTGTAATGTCGACAGCAGGTTTCAGAAAACGCTGCAAGTGCCAGTTTGTTCCCCTTCATGCAGAAGCTCAAGACAGCTTAATTAACCCTTGGAAAATACAATTTATCCAGAGGCTCTGCGGGTCTGTACTAGGCCTTACTGGTAAACTGATAGCAGAGATACTGTAGCTGGCAGCTCTGAATTCCCATTTCCCCCTTTAATGCTGTTTCAGTTAGGATGCAAACAAAACATGATTTTAGCTGGATGTGTTTGCCTTGTCCTGAAGAGCGTGCTACAGAAGGCCATGAAGGCAGCTATTTTGTT
The DNA here is from genome assembly GCF_030867145.1 of Opisthocomus hoazin. NCBI lineage: Eukaryota > Metazoa > Chordata > Aves > Opisthocomiformes > Opisthocomidae > Opisthocomus > Opisthocomus hoazin. Next base: position 51,308,464 of record NC_134415.1, on the reverse strand, counting down.
AGAACTCACTTGTGATTTCAGCAGGAGCCTGGCCCAGCAGGTGCATTGATCACTCATGTCTTGGGTTGTATGTGTGTGCATCTGAGTGTATGCATGTATATGTGATAGTAGGAAAAAGAGAGAGGGGGAAAGAGTCATCTCCCACAGGTCTAAATGCTTCTTTGCCCTCTTGTAAAGATGTTCCCTTGTTAGTTGTCTATTTTTACTGTCTTTTAATACCACATGGCCATGCAACGTACAGACAAGGTAATTTTCCACATCCCAGAACACCTACATTTTAAAAGACAAAGAACTTGCCAGGGGTGACAGACCAGTAAGAAGTTAGCTTGTCTGATGTGATATTCAAATTTGTGTCTCCAATGTCACGCCAACAGTCTGAAAGGTTTTTCCTTCCACAGCTCTTTTCAAGCTAAGGAAATCTTCTAAGATGACATACATAAAGCAACTAAGAAAGAAAAAAATATCCAAGTTACTGAGGCTTAGCAATTTTAATATATAAATCTGCATGCGAATTCAGTTAAAAATTATTTAAAATATTAACTACTTATACTTCCATTAGTTATGTTTTTAATATGCATAATTTCAATTAAATAACATAAATGTACCTTGTTCAGTTTATATTTATTTTCTTCAGTCAGTGAAAACATGACACCTTTGTTCCAGAAAGGTGAACTCTCACTGGAGTGAGCAAGATAAATAACACTTTCTTTCCACTGGTCTGTTACTGTTTCTGATAGCAAAAGACTATGTGAATGAGTAAGATGAAACAGATAAAATCAAATTAGAAAGAGATTTTTTTTTACATGTATGCATGCATATCATCATACACACTCACATATATATGTGAAGACTTGTGATATTAACTATGAAACTTTGAATGCATATTTTCATCTTGAATAACCATTAAAGGCATAGGATTTTATGATGAAATACAAAAATGCTGAACAATAAGCAGCCAGAATTCCAAAAAATGCAAAAGCAGGCCAGACTATATCCGTGACTCTTGCATTAACACACTCACAAGAACAGCACACAAAAGGCATTTGATAGAATTATTTAATGCATCTATGTCACAGTCCCCCTATCCAAGCAACTAGACATTAATTTTTCAGGATAGCTTGTAGGAGACAGTCTGCCAGTGGTAGTGAAAGATGCTGCTTGAAGGTCTGCAAGCAAAGGGTAATGATAAATACTTGACACATTTCAACCTGGTATATTGCTACCTACTGGGAGCCAGAAGGTTCTGAGGTAGGCCCACGCTCATTTGACGTTTAATGACAGGTAAGAAAAAATAAAACAGCACTTGACTGACAAATGCAGAAGTGAGAGAAGGCTGGACTGTGCCCAGCATAGTTGTGCAAACACAGAAGATACATTGTGGATGAAGAACTTGGACTTACTCATGTAAAGGCTAGTTTCACATGAGCAAAACCATCTTCAGTGCGAGTACACTGCACTCTCCATGAGGAGATGGTTTTGCAGATGAATTGGCAACAAAAAAAGACATGAGTAGGCAACAGAAAAGAAGTTTTATGGCTGCTTACACCAACTGAAAGTCTGTCTCCAGAATTTGAGAAAACATCCTACTGTTTTAAAGTCTTTACTTACAGTTTAGTCTACAACCTGAACATGCTTGAAAAGACCATGGAATCCAGCTGGTTATCTAAGATTTGTGAGATCAAGGAGGATAAGAGAAGCACTGCTAAACATGTTGTCTCTGTTCTTAGGAAAGCTTGAAGCTGGACTGAAGAATGTGCAAGATAGTAGACAGTACTAAGGGAAAGATTTATAATTATTGCTAGAATATTAATTAAATACGTGAACCTTTTTTACTCCATACGCATGTCCATGGAAAGATTATGATGCATTCAGGTATGAAAAAAAGAGCTGAATTCTCTTTCTACCTCTGCCACCATTCCCCTTGCTGTTTCTGTTTTTCCTTTCACCCTATCTTTTTATCTTTATCTGCATCTTTAGTTTGGTTTTTACTGTTTTGGGGTTGTGTGGGTTGTTGTGGTTTTTTTGTTTGTTCGTTTGTTTTTCCCCAATATTTACCACTGTAAGGAGCTGACCTCTACTGGAACTGCTTGGTGCTACCATAACACACAGCAACATCTGACCACCTGGTGTGGGTGTGAGAACAATCATAAAATTTGTAGTTAATGCCACAATATGCTCTTGTGCTTAACAAATGAAGTATTGCAACTTATCACATTCCAGAACTGTTGAGAGGCACATTAGTGTCTATGCTGGTTAGAGTGTTTGCTTTCATCTGCCACTGCTTGCAATCAACATCAGAAAAAAAAATGCATTGCAAGCATTTTCTTCAGCAAATACAAATGGTTTCTGAGGACACACAATGAAGAACATTTTTGCTTTTTATGACAGTTGCGGAAAACAGCAAGTAAAGATCCTTCAGGAGAGCTCTGCTCTGACATTTTCTAAGCAGTGTTACTCTTAGAATCTGTAAAAGCAAAATCTAAATCTGTTGTAGCTCAAAAATTCCATTTTAATAATACCAACAAAGAGGTTTTACATTCCCACAATAGAGTTTAAAAACTAAATCCTTCTGTTAATTATCAGGGAGTGCAGGCTCTCCAATGCTGAGTACCTATTTCTGTTAAAAGGTCAACACTTTAAGTGCTCTAAAATCCACATACTTGCTCAAATTGCCTTGAAATTCGGTGTGCCTCGTGGGGATCCAAGGTAAGGTTAGAGTCACAAGCTCAGGGTCATGTTTGCCTGTGCTTTTCAAGATACGGCCTGAAAAAAACAGTGATAAAATTCTAACAAACTGGTTTTTTTCTATTCTTGCATATCCTTAGTGGATCAAATCACAGTTTTCCACAATGCTGCAAATGTTCTTAACATTCAACATTTGGCGCTGTGAATAGTGACTAAATTCCTGATCCTAAGAGACTATAGAACATATTAGGATTCTGAAATCAAGAATGGCTTCCACCTTACTTGACCAACTTTGAAGTGAGCTGGGTGATACAAAAAGATGTCTAATATTAACTTGCTATTAACCTAGTGGCAGTTTGCATTTGATGATCAAAAGCAGTTCTGAAACCAAAGGAGTAGATATTATTAGTAATGTAAAAAACATTTGACAAAGACACATTTTATTATTTAGATTAAATACGGTTAAAGTATTTTTGAAAAAACAAGTTACACATATGAATTCTTGCTTTGGATGAACAGTGAGGAGATCAAGGAAGGAAGAGCATTTTAAGGGCAGTGGAAAGTCAGACAGGAAGGTCAGAAGACTCTGCAAAGATCTTGAGGAGACCAAGGAGGAAGGGGGGTAAATAACTCTCGTACTCTTTTTCTCCCCTTTTATGTATGTTTCAGGAGTTTCAGAGGGTTGTCCACATTTACATCAGGTCCTAGGCAAACCCTGTACCTCTGGGAAGAAAGGATGGGTGTCCAAAAGTATGTCCTGTCCATACACAAGAATAAAATTTTAAATCTGTGAAAACCAGAACATTCCAAATAAGATACCTGACACCTCTGTACAGGTGGGATGGTAGAACGGGCCTGCCATCACAGATGACTTGGACAAAGGCACAGGGAACAAGACTACAGATGTGGGCTAATAAGAAGTCATCAGGATACAAAAAACGGAATCTTATGACCTTATTTCTTAAGAGATACTGGCTTCACAGAATCACAGAATGTTCGGCGTTGGAAGGGACCTCTGTGGGTCATCTAGTCCAACCCCCCTGCCGAAGCAGGGTCACCTACAGCAGGCTGCACAGGACCTTGTCCAGGAGGGTCTTGAATATCTCCAGAGAAGGAGAGTCCACAACCTACCTGGGCAGCCTGTTCCAGTGCTCAGTCAATGAGACAGGAGACAGGAGAAAGGAACTGGAAATGGTGACTACAGGGCCCTAATTTTTTAGGAAAATTGGTTAAGACAGACTTAATAGTTTATACCACATATTTAAAATTCCTGTAGCCATCCCATAATAAAAAAAGAAAGCCCAAATGTTCGGCAATGTGTCATATTTGTGATTTCTCTGTTAGTAAGCAGGAATTTCTGATTACATAAAGCATCTGCTTGCTGATGGTGTTGTGAGGAAAATATGGCATGAGTTGATGACCATACGCTTAGCAATTTCCCTGCAACAATTTGGTGAGGGGGTTGTCTCAGCTCAGGGCATGTGGTGTCAGCCTTCTCAGGAGAAAGTAAAATTGAGCTTTAATGGTGTTTAAGCTTAGAATGTCTTAGACTCATGCATGCCCCTATGTATATAAAGATGTGCACTTCATTCATACTCTATGCAATCTGATCTGTTTGTTTTTATCAAGAGCTTTGATATTGACAGACTGAATGAGTCATACAGAGTCCAGTAACACTGGCCTCTCTCCTTCCACTTCAACATGCCCGTAAATTTTGTGGGGGGGTAATATTACCACAAAAAAACCCCAAATGTGGCGTTTGTACAACCAGGTACATGTGGAATGGGACATCTATTGTATGTGCAACTGTTGTGTATTAATCAGTAAAATGTTCTGAATAGCAATTCTCTCAATAAATGTGGTTTAAATCATCCACAAACTGTTACTGTAGTCAGGCTAAATTACCCTAGAAGTTCCAGCTGAAAAGAATACTTGAAGACAAAATACTCCAATAGGGAATTTCCAAGAGGAAGTGGGTCATTTGGGGTTGTGCTTGTACAAAATTTAGTCTAAGACACTCCTGACAGTGGTATCACTTATTGTAAGTATGACTTTTTCCGTCATTGTTTAGAGAACAAATAGATTCTGAAAATCAGTATATAACCTTTTGGATTTGATCTAATTGGATTTTTAACATTTAATTCATATATTTCCCCTGATGTATCACGTGAAAATAATGCAAAATACAAGCTTATTGAGCCATAAATCCATTCCTTTCAAGTTTTGTCTTTTTTAAGTTCAGTGACTGAACTTAAGTAATCTGGATGCCCACAAATCCATGGGTCCCGATGGAATGCACCCATGAGTGCTGAGGGAGCTGGCAGATGTCATTGCTGAGCTGTTGGGGTTGATGTAGCTTGAGAGTTAGCATGACTAGGACGCTTAAGCAAAACAGTAAGCATAACTGAAGAGGCCGCTGGAAAGGGCAGCTAAGAATAGCAATTCAGGAAGTTCTGACAGTGCACATGATGTGGGTTAGTAAAAACAAGATATGTTCAAGGACTTGGAGGCGGGCTGTTGCTATTGGCATTAGTGCATAGTTACCAATTGCTGAGCCACTCTCCATCATCTCTGAAAGTTCCTGGAGGACGGGAGAAGTGCCCGAGGACTGGAGAGAAGCCAGTGTCACTCCAGTCTTCAAAAAGGGCAAGAAGGTGGACCCAGGGAACTCCAGGCTGGTCAGCCTCACCTCCATCCTGGGAAAGATAGTGGAGCACCTCATTCTGGAGGTCATCATCAATCAAGTGGAGGAAAAGGAGGTTATCAGCAGTAGTCAACAAGGATTCAGCAAGAGGAAATCATGCTTGACCAATCTAATAGATTTCTACGATGGCATGACTGGCTGGGTAGATGAGGGGAGAGCAGTGGATGTTGTTTACCTCAACTTTCACAAGGCTTTTGACACTGTCTCCCATAACATCCTCCTAGGAAAGCTCAAGAATATGGGCTGGATGAGTGGTCAGTGAGGTGGACTGAGAAATGACTGAATGGCAGAGCTCAGAGGGTTGTCATCAGCGGTGCTGAGTCCAGTTGGAGGCCTGTAACTAGTGGTGTCCCCCAGGGGTCAGTATTGGGCCCAGTCTTGTTCAACTTCTTCATCAATGACCTGGATGAAGAGTTGGAGTGTACCCTCAGCAAGTCTGCTGATGACACAAAACTGGGAGGAGTGGTGGATACACCAGAAGGCTGTGCTGCCATTCAGCGAGACCTGGACAGGCAGGAGAGTTGGGCGCAGAGGAACCTGATGAGGTTCAACAAGGGCAAGTGCAGGGTCCTGCACCTGGGGAGGAACAACCCCATGCACCAGTACAGGCTCGGGGCAGACCTGCTGGAGAGCAGCTCTGCGGAGAGGGACCTGGGTGTCCTGGTGGACGACAGGTTGACCATGAACCAGCAGTGTGCCCTGGTTGCCTAGAAGGCCAATGGTATCCTGGGGTGCACTAAGAAGAGTGTGGCCAGTAGGTCGAGGAAGATTCTCCTTCCCCTCTACTCTGCCCTAGTGAGGCCCCATCTGGAGTACTCAGTCCAGTTCTGGGTTCCCCACTTCAAGAAAGATGAGGAGCTTCTAGAGAGTGTCCAGCAGAGGGCTACGAGGATGGTTAGGGGACTGGAGCGTCCGTCCTAGGGCGAAAGGCTGAGGGAGCTGGGCTTGTTTAGGCTGAAGAAGAGAAGGCTGAGAGGGGACCTTATAAGTGCGTATAAATATCTTAAGGGTGGGTGTCAAGAGGATGGGGCCAGAGTCTTCAGTGGTGCCCAGCGACAGGACAACGGGTGACGGGCACAAACTGAAGCATAGGAAGTTCCAGCTGAAAATGAGGAAGAACATCCTCACTCTGAGGTGGTGGACCCCTGGAACAGGTTTCCCAGAGAGGTTGTGGATTCTCGTTCTCTGGAGATATTCAAAACCCACCTGGATGAGGTCCTGTGGAGCCTGCTGTAGGTGACCCTGCTTCGGCAGGGGGGTTGGACTGGATGACCCACAGAGGTCCCTTGCAACCCCTACCATTGTGCGATTCTGTGAAAAGATAATTCAGAAGTAGCTTCCTGGTGTGTTCGGAAATACATCTGTATTTCATCACATAAGGGAACAAACATGGCACAATTCAAATGCAGGAATCGTCAGTCTTCTCAAATGGTGACCCTGACGTGATCCAGGATGAGTTCAGGACACTATCTGGGACCCAGGGATGGATTTAGGGATCGATAAAACGCGGTCCAGAGTAGCAGCGTCCGGGAGGAGAAGTCTCGGCTGAACAATCGTCTTGCCGGCTGAACCACGCGGACCAAGACCCTTGGGCTATACAGACACCTTTTCCATTAACACCTTAATCAGGATCAGGTGAACAGCCAAGAAACGCAATGGGAGTGAGTATGTCAGCTGAGGAGAAAGGGATTGTTAAGATGTTAAAGCAAATTTTAAGGAAGAGAGGGATTAAATATGAAGAATGGACTTTAGATCTGTTGTTATCCTGGCTCAGAAGTAAAGGAGTGCCTGCAGAATCAGCGTGTGTTTTTGATGTTGTAACTTGGAAGGAGGCAGGAGAATTACTTTTTGAACATGCTTCAAGAGGAGATGTGAATGCAAGTCGAGTTTTAACAACCTGGCATTTGGTTTATTAAGCATTAAAAGATGTGTGAGCGGAGAAAAAAGTAGCCAGCGCCATTCAGAAAAGTTTTTTTGATGCAAATGTACCACCTGAGGAACACTTGCCAGGGGTTGTTTATGATAATCCGCCCACACAGCTCTCTGTGGGAAGCCTTGTGTCAACAGGCACTCAGACAGATAATAGCGATGATGACCACAAGGAGTTGCAATCCAATAAAGAGTCTGAAGGTGAGACTGTGGTTTCACGACAAAGTAGCAAATCATTAAAATCGAGAAAGAAACATATTAAGTGCTTTTTACGAAAAATGGATAGTGATAGCAGCAGTGAACAGGAATCAATTCAAAGGCCTGGAAAAACGGGATGCAAGAAGAGGGAGTCTATTACAGAGAGGTGGACAAAAATAAGAACGGATGGCTTAAAGGATGGAGAGAAGATAGATGTAGCATTTCCAGTTACTTTTAGACCAAATCAGCCACCTCAGTATCAAGCTTTTGACCGGCAACTGATAGAGGAACTAAGGAAGGCTGTTGTGCAGAATGGATTACAATCTCCATTCTCACAAACGTTATTGGAGAATGTGCTGTGTGGACAATTAGTTACTCCATATGATTGTCAGCAATTGGCTTCGTTGATTTTAACACCAACACAAAAGCTATTATGGAGAGACAAATTTGTTGAGTATTGTGAAATAAAGGCAGTGGAGAATCTGGGACGCCAACAAGGAGATCCCTTGTTAGGAGTTGGTGTGGATCATTACACTGATGCAGGACAATTTGCGGACCCTGAATTGCAATTGAGAATATTGCCAGAGGTTTTAAGAGAGTCAGCTCGGATGGCTTTACGGGCATTTTTAACCTTGCCTGAAGCCGGCAAACAACCAATTTCATTTACCTCTATCAAACAAGGGGTTTCTGAACCTTATATGACTTTTATAGACAGGCTGCGCAATGCAGTAGAAAAGCAAATTGAACATCTGGAAGCCAGAGAATCATTATTAATAAAATTGGCCTTAGAAAATGCGAATGCCGATTGTAAAAAGATATTGACTGCTCTACCATGAAACGCCACCTTAGTAGAAATGGTAGAAGCATCCATTCATGTAGGAACTTTGGAACAACAAGCTACAATGTTAGTGGGGGCTTTTGCAGCCACGATGAAGCCCTTAGAATCAAGAAGGTGTTATACCTGTGGACAGCAAGGACATTTGAGTTATCAATGTAATAAAGGTCAAGGAAGGTGGCAGAGCGGACCTCAAGGAGGTCGTATGCCAGGAATGTGCCCATGCTGCCGCAAAGGACGTCATTATGCCAATCAGTGTCGATCACGCTTTGATAAGGATGGCAATCCCTTTAATCAGCAGCAGGGTGAATTCCAGTGTAAAGCCGCGCATTCCCTCTGACACAGCACAGCCTGCAGCATCAGCAGCCACCACACCAGACAGGTCAGCAAACCTTACACCTGGCGGGGTACATGGACCCCCCACAACTGGCAGCCGGCGCTGTGCGGCCCCCCCCGCCCCCGCCGTTCCCAGCATGCCTGCCCAGCCGGGCCCGACACAGAAGTGGCGTGGCGAGAACCATCTTCCTGACATTCAAGGCCTTGGTTGTAAAAACCATGTATATTTCAATAAACAGCTGGACTTTATTATCTTTCCAGGGTTCAGATGGCCTTTCTAGATGATGTTGTTCACTCTGTTGAAAGGCGAAAATATTGGCATCACGACTGAAGAGTTGTCCCCTCTGTTTACCTTGTTAAAAAGGACTCAGATTTATTTTCCTGAAGATTAATGCCACAAGCAAAAACAGTTTTACAAAATGTTTCAGATAAAACTGCAATTGCCTTTACCTCCAGAATTAATGTCAAATTACCAACAAATTTGTATACAATATATGGGTTTTATTTTTTTTCAGCTTTATGCTCTTTTAGGTCAGTGGTGTGTTTAACATGCAGGAGTTGAAGACTCTGGAATGGATATTTTTGTCTCATATGCCCGTGAAAACATTAACTACAAAGGTAGACATGATGGTATCCTTAATAGCACAAGATTGGAATCGTTATCATAAATTGTTATTCAATCAAATGAAAGAATTATGGTTGTTATTACAGCAACGAGAATATGAATATTACATCTGTCATCACCGTAGTCATACCAACCTGCCAGGATTTTGTGCTGAAGGAAATGCGACAGTAGACACTCACACAACTAGTCTTTATGTTACCAGTTCCGGACACGTGGCAACAGGCTCGCACATCACATGAGTTTTTTCATCAGTCAGCAAAAGTTTTGAAAAAACAATTTAATTTACCAATTTCAGAAGCAAAGGCAATCATACAAACATGTCCAGACTGTCAGCAGATAATAAAAGGACCAACAGTAGCAGTTAATCCAAGAGGACTGCAGTCACTGCAATTATGGCACACACATGTGACACACATCCCAGAATTTGGAAAATTAAAATATGTACATGTATCTGTTGATACATATTCAATGGCGGTTTGTATGACAGCACTGAGTGGTGAAACATCTCAACATGTACACAATCATTTTAGACATGCTTTTGTGACATTAGGCATCCCTCAAAAGATAAAAACAGATAATGGCCTGGCATATGTTTCACAATCAACGGGACAATTTTTTAGAAAATGGGGTGTACAACATGTTACTGGCATTCCACACTCTCCAACAGGCCAGGCAATTATAGAACGTACACACCAAACATTAAAACATTATTTGCAGAAACAAAAAGAGGGGGAATATGGGGAGACACCAGTAAACACATTAATGAAAGTACAATATATGATGAACTTTTTACGATTAGCAGGGGAAGATGTTATTCCTCCTATTGTGAAACATATGCAAGCTATGTCAACAGGAATGACAACATATAAAGAGCAACTTAAAGTGTTAGTGAAAAACAAGGAAGGAAAATGGGAAGGATCGTTTCAATTAGTAACATGGGGAAGAGGCTATGCTTGTGTCATTACAGATAGTGGACCTACGTGGATCCCGGCAAAATGGGTAAAACTGGCGGTAGAAAAGGAAACTTTGGGTGGATCATCTTTGTAGCAGTGATCATCACAACAATGGCAGCAGGACCATGGACCACCCAAACAAGGCAAAACTTATGGGTGTCTTTCACAAATCTAACAGGACAAGACTCATTATGTTTGTCATCAGCCACACCCGGAGATCCATTTAGAACATGTCTTATTGGAAAGGCGGTGAATGATTTTAGAGATCTTATGGAGTTTGTGAATGTCACTGACATTTTAAGAACTTAGAGGTAGATAATTGGGGTGAAGCAACGAGAGTATTGGTAGCTATGTTTTCTCCACATGTAGGTGTAGGTAAAGCTTTAGGTAGTATAGATAGGCTGTCAAGTTGGGTGGCAAAGTAAGTGAATTTAATGTCAGCTTGAATATCAGAATTAGCAATAGATGTAAATTTAGTGAGGCACGCAACGTTTCAGAATAGAGCAGTCATAGATTTCTTATTGTTAGCTTGGGGACATGGAGGTGAGGATTTTGAAGGAATGATGATTTTGATTGTTGTTCTGATATTACCTTGTTTCTTGCAGTGTATTCAGGGAATGATTCAACAACAATATTAACAACTACATGCCTTGGTCATTGAAAACAAAAAAGGGGGAATTGTGGGAACATACTATATTAACGAAGGTCATGATGTCCTTGAGAGTTTCTGAACAAGACTAAAATAAGGACTTTATCAGTTGCAACAGAGGACTTTGGCAGAATGCCCGGGGCAAACCAGGGAGAAATCATGCACAGCTAAGCTAGTCAACTGAATGTTTAGAATAGGTGTGTGAACAATGTATATTAACCAATAAGCATTTGGGCTGGAGCGTGTGGACAGCTTTGCAAGGGGATAAAACACAGCTTTCTGATAAATAAAGGGTCTTCAATTCGGATATCGGAGTCTGTGTCGTCAGTCTCCTCAGAGGAGAAGCAGCATAGCTGTCCCATATCCTTCTCACCCCAGCTGGATCTCACATCACATTAAGGCGGCATAAGGTGTCTGTATAGAACTAATGCTCATTGTGAGAAGGATCTGAAAAGTTTTTCTGTGAAGAAGTGAGAGAGAAAGGAGTGTGGAGTGGTCTGGAAATGAAAAACTGAGAAGTGAGGTGGGAATTTTCCAAGAAGAGGGGAGTGCATGGGAAGGGAAAAGCAAGAGAAAATGCAGAGGGATCAACAGGAAGAGCAGGGTGCAAACGCTAGCAGAAAGACAGACAAGGAAGGAAAGGTCTTGCAGCTATACATTTATGTATATACATACACAGTTATTTCAGTCTTTGATACTGATTTCCTGATTTTCCTTTGATACTGGTACAAGGAAGGAAAGGTCTTGCCAGCTATACATTTATGTATATACATACATGTTATTTCAGTCTTTGATACTGATTTCCTATGGGACCTTAGAAGAGGCATGACTTTTTCATGTGCGTATGTAAAGTGAAGACAGAGACACTTCCACCCCAGAAGAAAACAGCAACAGTTTGAGCTACTTGGAAGGAAATACTGCTGCTTATATAGGCTGTATCTATGCCAGAATGTCTACTAATGTTTTTGTGTTAAAAGTGAGTAGTGAAAGTAGTCAATGCAAAAGCTTAAATAGCTTATTGCAGCAAGCCAGGCTGAGGAAAAATACACAAAATCCTATCTTTTCTTCTCTGAGCAGTTAGCAAAAACTCGAGAGTCTTAAGAGTTTATTCTAGTTAGAAGGCAGAACTGGCAATGAAGATGTGTATCCTTTCCAAGCAGTTCTGTTCATATATAAAGAGCATATGAAGCTCTTCTGAAGATGCTGCACTCAACAGGATGCATTTTTTTTGCTCAAATTCCAAGACCGTTTCTCAGTCAGTGCCTAAGCCTGTAGCCCTCCATCCTGGGATTCTTCTCTGACTCAAACACTTGGCTTTGCTTTTCTTCTCTCTCCTATATTCAGAAATGCAGATGCATGCATTCAGTTAATTCCACTTGTTAATGTGGTAGATGTATCAGTCCCTGGAAATATATCTTATTGCTATTTGTCTTCACTTCTGTGTACTTTTGACAGACTGAGATATGGTGTGTCAGATTTGGATCAAAATTAAAAAAAAAAAAATGTTGCTTCTTCTAAAGCCTAGATGGTAGGAAAATTCCTAGAGTTACCACCTGTAGCTCTTTGTTCACAGTATTAGCCTCTCTTAAAAATGAGCAAACTACATAATGTCAAAGTTGTACCATGTCAAGGATCATTTTTATTCTTTCATTGTTGTCCTCTGATACTTGAACTATCCCATAAAGACCTAGGTTTCTTGGGGTAATGTAAGTCAATAAAAATTTCAGGTCTTATTCTAAAAGATTGTAAACCTTGCTATTAAAAAGAAAAGTTGGAAAACATGAAATAATAGAAACTCAGGAGATAAATAAAAAATGACAAACATTTACTTAATCACTTCAAGACAATGCTAAGACTTTGCAGAGGTGGATTTTGAACACTTGAGACTGACAATTCTGCAGATTGAAAAACTGGATTTTCAATTTACATAGCATTTACATGACAGATGAGAGACTTACAGCTACTTCCCAGCAAAAGCAAATCCAGGTATGTGGGAGCTGTGTCCATGACTGTCAGAAAGTTTCAATAATTTTTAACTCTAAGTAGTGGAAATGGAAATTTAACCACTTTACCATAAGCCCTAATATAGGTAATAAGTCATGACATGGACCTTATAGAAGAATTTATTTAGACTAGAAAATAATATAAGATACTTGAATATAGCAAGAAGCTGCAGATACATTCAGCCTACACTTCTGTCAGGATTAGAATTTGGGAGTTTCACCCCACAATTGTGGGTGACTCCCAGTCATGTGAAAAATTAAAAAGTACTAAAGGGTAACATGCTTTCAGAAGTTAACTTTTCTTTAAAGCAAAAAAAAAACCAAAACCCAAACCAACATCACCAAAATCCAAACACAAATCCCCACACATATAACCTTTAAAATAGAAGCAAAGAGGATACTCTAAGTACTCGCAGGAATTTGGAAATTCTGCAGATTTCTGAATAGGAAGTTATTTACATTTGTATTAGATCACTAATATCTTGTAAACTTCTCAGGTCAAAAATGTAAATTCTTAAAAAACGGCTTTTATCTCCAAGTGAAAGATTCTGCCAAGTACTTTCAGTTATATCGGTCAAATCAATGGGTCACTCTGCAGATGCACGGCTCTCTCCATATTCAAGGTTTACAACATTATGTAGGGATGGATAGCAGAAAACTGGCCTGCAATCACATGCTAAAGCCATCTGAAAAATACAGAAATCTGGATGCAATCTTTAGCTGCCATTAGACACAGCAGATCTACCAACACCACAGTAGTTTCCAAGAATGAAAATTCTGCAATCTTGCAGACCCTCAAAGAAAAACTGAATCAGACTGAAAATATACCTATCCCAGGGACGATAACGCTGTGGAAAAAATTGTGTCCAAGACTCAGATGAGGTTCCTTCTGAATTCATCTGAAGAACCAAACACTATAAAGAGAAGAAATATAGACCATATTTTGTGATGCTTACGTATAATGATTCTAATGACAATGGTCTTGTTGACAGAATTGCTTGGACAAATCTCCTGGAAGACTGGTATAAATGCCAATTCAGCAAAAAGTAATTTTGGGGGCCATATTTGTAGGAGATGACTGGAGAATAGAGCAGAGACTGATAAGTAAAGCAGGTCATTGAGTCTGGCAACGCAATCTATCAGGAAAATATGACAGAGCATAAGGAGCAAATGTTCCCCATAATGTGCTATAATGCTAAAGACTGCCAAACATACTTTAAGCAACATGGGTTCCAAGAAGATTTCTGAAGTTCTGAATATTATGGATTTTGCATAAAAGCTTACCAAAGCTTTCCAAACATTCACTTTTATATCTGAAGAATTCTAAACATTTGCAAAAAGAAGATATGTAACACTAGACTGGTTTCTTATCACCTTGACTTAAACAGGTTCTCAAAGAACTTGGTCCAAATATTAGCATGACAGAAAAGTTATCTTTGGGAAAGGTATTCTATTCACTATACTGATGAGTCACCACATAACTAATTTAATCTTTTCTTCCTGTGCTGACCTCTGTGCAATAATATATTGAAGTCCAACTGACCTATTTACAAATGCCACCTTCAGATCTGATTTCCTTTCTCACATGGAGACAAACACCTCATGAGCAAATAGGAAAATAGTGAGAAAGCAAAAGCAAAAGAAGGAAGAACCAAATATTCTGTTGTAAGCCTTGTTTCCACAGAGCACAATGAGGAGTTTACCATTGTCTTCACTAAGCTGGCACTTCAAGTAACTGGGGAGAAGTAAAAGGAAAAGAAAATAGAACAGTACTTAGGCTTGTAATATAACTTGTGGTTATACAGTGTAAAAAGATTAAAAGGAAATGGGATAAGTAATTTATCTAGTAGATATAAGATTTTTCAGATCTTTGAAAACTTTCTGCAAGTAGAAGTCGTGCAGAAGACAGTTACCTTTCCTTTATTTAATAAACTAATTTTTCATACCACTAGATCAAACAGGACTTTTTGACATTATATAAACCTTGACTAAATTAAAATTATTCTAGATATTCTGTTCCATATGTCACAATTTACTCAGTGGATTTGTTCAGAATTATAGAAAAATGACAAATCATTAATAGTGATATTCCTCAAATGACAGTTTCAACAAGGGGTAAAAATCAGAGGAGAAAGCAAACTACTTGAAAGAATCTCCACTTGATTTAAAAGAAAAATTAATTTAAATTAAACTGTATCTAACTGTGAAAAGCTGTTTTTGTAGTGGGTTAGAATATTACATACTGTCACACAAGATAGATGTTTATGAATTAAAATATAAAAATATAATACACAAACATGTTTAAACACATTCTTTGTAATCTGGAAATCATCTGGCATAACATTACCTTCCTGGGCTACCAACAGCACTGTAGTCAACTTCAAAAACACTAAGCAAACGCACTTTAATACAGGCTTGCTAGTTTGCTGCTTTCCTTGGAAGTCAATTGTTTAATTAAAAAAAAAAAAAAAACCAAAAACCAAGCCCAAAACAACCACGACAAACAAAACAACAAAACCCCCACATATACAGATATTTTGTAAAAAAAAATCCAAGTTTTTATGAATGCGTGTTATACACCTTGGACAGGCATCAGCACACTTGCAGAAGTTTCACGAAAAGATGCAAGTTTCATGAAAATCTAAATACTGATAAAGGAGAGTTTGTTTGGTTCACTTTGGTACCTCACGCTTCTGCCAAATATTCATTATGTCATCAGTCTAATAGTCTGTTGTATCTCACTGAAGCAGAGACCTGAGACGTGTTTAGATTCCATTTAAACCCTAGAAGCAACTTCAGTGCTGTGATCACACCAGTAAAAAGCCTGTGCTTGTACTCTACTTTCAACTGCTCCCCCTCTCAAAACAGTAGAAGTTCTTGAACAGTTTTTTTTCCCCTCCTTTTCTGATAGTTCATAGTTTCAAGCTTGGTGCAGACAAAAGACTTACACTTGTAAGTTAGCAGTTTGATGCATAAACTAAAAGGCTTTTGCTTTCTTTCCAAAACTGCAAAATCCTCAAATGACATCATATGTCACTAGGGACAGTCCATCACATACTAGCTCACAGCACATTGTAAGATACGAGGTTTTTCCAAAAAACCTGAAAGTACGTTGCATGCCTTAATAGTAACTAGTAAAATAGAAGAATAACATCCCAAACTCTTGGACTTTTCAACACACTGTCTATGTTTCTGTTTCATCTCCTTGTGTTTCATGGCTCATTCAAATGTCAAAAATCACAAATACAGCCCTCTAAGCATTTACGGTTTTTACTGTGCCTTTTGAACAAGCTTTTTGATATTTTCATTTTACAACCAATTAATGAAAAACCACTCTGAGCTATAAAGAGGAAATAATGTTAGGTTCTGACAGATGTTTTGCATTCATGCTGCATATATTACAATGTTTTCACTGTAAAGTTAGAAAGAGAAGCTGCAAATAATATTTTGTTTATGTACCGCACCTTAAAAATACATCTTGGGGACCACTTGAGAAAATCAATGAAAAATCATTCCAGACATTGACAATAAAGTTCTCTGGAGTTATAGAAGTCTCCAACATTTTTGATTCAAAGAATAAAAACCTATGTTCTTTCCTTATTCTCTTTTACTTCTCTCTTTACAATGTCCTTAAACCTGGAATGTAAAAAAACTATTACCCTTTTTCCACTTACTACACTTGGACGTCCTTTGCCTTCTGTTCTCTAGATTTCACTGCACGAATCAGAAGCTGAGTGAGTATCACTAGAACCATCCTGCAGAGGCTGAGCCTGTGTCTTTATCATAGTGATTGTCTGCAATAGTCTCATAAAACTGTCTTGTCCCCAACTACAGAATTCAACAGGGAGATGGTTTTTATGCTTTCTCTAGTTAAAAATGACCTCTGTCTAATCCATAAACCTCCTTCTTCTTCCCTTAAGTATTTATTTTTAAAAAGCTACATTATGCCAGCAATTTTATTTTTTCCACTGGGGAAAAAAATCTCTCCTTGCTATGATAACAAAGATTCAAAAATGAAGTTACCCTTGAACTTTGCCCAGCTGCCTTGTACAAAACGTCCCAGACTAGCTGCTGAAAAAGAACATAAATCTTTTAACACTTAGACACTTGCTTAAGTTCTGCCCTTTCTAACGGAAAATTATGACTTTTTTGTCAGCCTGCCTCACACGGTTGCGTTACAGCAGCACTCAGCATCAGCAACACAGTGTCATCTAGGGCAGCATGGCTCTGAGAAGGACAGAGCTCAACTGAAGAAGTAGATTCCTCTGAGGGCTGCAGCGTAGTCCCTCATGAAGCTCATCAGGAATCACAAGCACAGCTGCATTAAGGCTTTCTGCAATAAGCAGTAGGTTGCTACTGACAGCAACTGCTCACTAAAGGAGATGAGCAAAAACAAGGGAGCAGGAGGGTTTCCGCAGGGCAAGGTAACTTTTCTGCCATGGACTGACACCAAGTTTTTGCTCAGTATTACGAAGACCCTCTAGAGAGCCCTTTCTCGGAACAGATTGAAGGTGATCTGGACAGTTACCAAGCTTACACTCTTATTTAATCAGGAAGCCTGCATAAGAGCACTGATGAAATTAAAGCCTTGCATTAGACAAACACAAAAGCATCACTACATCGAGGAGTCAAGAAACAGAGTAGTGCCCAGAGAGTGGGTTTTGGAATTATCTTACTCTTCCTTTTGCCAAAAAATAAGCCTGTAATAGTATAGAAGAACTGGGGACAACTAATCTCTCCCAAGAACTAGAAATGAACCTCACTCCCTTGTGCATTTAGCTATTAAAAAGAGATTTAAAAGTCATAGTGAAACTCCACTATAGAGTCAAGGAACAAAGCACGTGAGAGCTAGAGAATGACAAGATCACTGATAGCTTGAGGGAAACTTTGAGAACTTAGTAACGGAAAGGAAGTATTGTGAAAATTAAGCAATTGCAATTCACCTAATTGTAGGGAATAAGTACCTTCTGTAGGGCAGTAAAACAGACAGAACTGATTTCTATTTGGATTACAAAATTATGTTAAAACTACTGAGCACAACTTCTACGAAACCAGAAACCATGCATATATCTGATTAACAATATGTTGTGGTTAAAACATTCAGGTCACTGGAAAACGACATCCATTTTCAAGTTAGGAGCAGCTATACAGAGATGGGGAATAGGGCGTCCTTTTAATGAAACAGGAAGGGCCACCAAGGTTACAAACATCCAGTGTGTGCACCTTTGCCTGACAGTGCATACAGTTGAAAAGTCTAGAAATTTCAGAGATGAGAAGGCTGTGACAGCCACTGTGATCATCTGTTCAAATAATCAAAAGCTATAAAACTTCACCCTGTAATTTCCACACCCCACCTAGTTAATAGGGCCAAATCTGTGGCCTATCATAACTTGGTATGATGGAAGAGCTGATAGGGATTTACTCTGAAAGAAAGATTACTTCCATAGCCTGTAAGCAAGAAATTCATCTCACAAGACACCTGCAAATCTTTGCTCTCTTCCATGCTTCATATTTTGCAGTCAGTACACAAGGCAAACTAAAATAATTTCTACAGATATTGAATTAACCTCAATTTTGGAAAGCTGAGGTATGGATTTGCTTCCTCTCTCCCAATCCTGTGACTTGACCATTAACTTCATCTCATAACTGTTGGCTTGGGAGGTTTTGGCTTTGTGTCATCAAGCCTTTTCAAAATAAGCTGGCTGTTATTCATGGAGAAAAGTAATCTATTTGTCAACAAGCATGGTGTGTAGCCATATGTCTGAGAACATCTATACCTGGTGACGGGCCATCTTTTCCTCCTGGAACAGGAAGAAGAACTGTGACCAGCAATGCATTATATGGTTGGTGCAATGGAAAGCCATTTCCCACAGAGTGCCCTTTAACATTTGTGGTTCCAAAGTTTGTGAAGAAGGCTTAGCAGCACTGCAGAGGCCTGGATCAGCATTGGATTGAAACTGACAGCAAGTATTCCCTGGAGTTCATCAACTTTTGGCTGAGGTGCTTCTTATACATATATTCTTACCGTACTGGGTCCTCATTCTTGCCCTTTTTGAAGATTGGAGTGACACTGGCTTTTCTCCAGTCATCACGCACTTCTCCTGTCCTCCAGGACCTTTCAGAGATGATGGACAGTGGCTCAGTGCCGAGTTTCAGCATCCGTGCAGGGACAGGAACAACTCTCACACACTGATGCAATGCACAGTTGTGGAGTCCTGGCTGGACGAGAGGGGACATAGTTTGGTGCGCTGAGCAACCCAGGTTCTGATCCGGAGGTGAGCCTTGGGAGAGGCTGACACGGAACCCTGCTGGGAAGGCAGAGCGACGAGCTCGGGACACTGGAGCAGGGGGAATATCACCGTTTCCTGCCACACTGTCACTTCCTTCCTGCCACGTTGCTGTTTCCTGCCACAGTACTGTTTTCACTTCGAGATGCAGCTCTGCACCAATCACAACGAGTTGCAGTAGTTTTGCCTATATATGGGTTGGGGTTTTAACCATTGAGATGCTGTAATAGTTTTGCTATATAAACCTTGTTTTGCTGACTAATAAAGCTGTACGATCATACTCATATTGGGGTCACATCGTTACAACGGTCCGTTACCCACGCCTACACACAGTCAGTTCACTTTATTGCTCCGCTTGTGTGGTTATATACATTTTTCATATCTGCACACACGATCACGCTTATTCGGATAGGCTACAGACATAAATCATGTGCTGTTCACGCACCCCATATTCCCTTATTATTGGTAACTATGCACTAACGCCAATAGCAACAGCCCGTCTCCACGTCCTTGAACATATCTTGTTTTTATTAACCCACATCATGTGCACTGTCAGAACTTCCTGAATTGCTATTCTTAGCTGCCCTTTCCAGCGGCCTCTTCAGTTATGCTTACTGTTTGGCTTAGGCGTCCTAGTCATGCTAACTCTCAGGCTACATCAACCCCAACAGCTCAGCAATGACATCTGCCAGCTCCCTCAGCACTCATGGGTGCATTCCATCGGGACCCATGGATTTGTGGGCATCCAGATTACTTAAGTGATCTCTCACACAGTCCTCCTCGGCCAAGGGAAGGTCATCCTTTCTGCAGGCTTCCTCTCTTACCTCCAGGGCCTGGGATTCCTGAGGCCCTGCCTTAGCAGTGAAGACTGAGGCAAAGAAGGCATTCAATAACTCCGCCTTCTCTGCATCCTCCATCACCAGGACACACACCTTGTTCAGCAGCGGCCCCACATTATCCCTAGTCTTCCGTTTGCTGCTGATGTAGTTGAAGAACTTCTTCTTGTTGTCTTTGACTTCCCTTGCCAGATTTAATTCCATGTAGATCTTAGACTTCCTTGTTGCATCCCTGCATGCTCTAACAATGTTCCTGTAGTCTTCCCAAGTGGCCTGTCCCTCTTTCCACATTCCATGGACCTTTCTCTTCCACCTGAGCTCCACTAGAAGCTCCTTGCTCATGTATGCGGGTCTCCTGCCTCCTTTTCTAGATTCCTTGCTCAGGGGGATGCACCGATCCTGAGCATGGAGGAAGTGATGTTTAAACAGCGACCAGCACTCTTGGATCCTCCTACCTTCTGGAGCCCTGACCCATGGGATTCCTCCCAGTAGCTCCTTGAAGAGGCCAAAGTTAGCTCCCTTGAAGTCCAAGATTTTGATCCTACTTATTGCCCTGCTTCCTCCACACAGGATCCTGAACTCCACCATTTCATGCTCGCTGCAGCTGAGTCTGCCTCCAACCTTCACATCCTCAACCAGTCCCTCCTTGTTCATTAGCACAAGGTCCAGCAGAGCGCCTCTTCTTGTTGGTTCCTCCACCACTTGCACCAGAAAGTTATCATTGATGTTCTGCAGGAACCTCCGGGACTGCATGTGCCTGGCTGTATGGGAAGTGGTTGAGTCACCATCCCTGGAGGTATTTAAAAGACGTGTAGATATGGTGCTTAGGGACATGGTGTAGTGGTGGAATTTGTAGCCTTAGGTTTAAGGCTCGACTTGATCTTAGGTATCTTTT
The DNA here is from genome assembly GCF_030867145.1 of Opisthocomus hoazin. Lineage (NCBI taxonomy): Eukaryota > Metazoa > Chordata > Aves > Opisthocomiformes > Opisthocomidae > Opisthocomus > Opisthocomus hoazin. Next base: position 51,287,529 of record NC_134415.1, on the reverse strand, counting down.
CCAGCCTAAATGATTCGTGATTCTATTGTATGATTCTATTCTATGTGAACAAGGGGATGGACTGGGATAGATTATTAGAGCTTAATGACCCCTTTATTATTTTGTTGTTGACATTTAGTCAGAGGAGGCAGCAAAACAGAGAAGAGAGCCCTAAGCAAAGGGAAGGATGTTTCTAGAGACTGTCCAGAGTTAGGTGTGTGTGTAAACAAAGTTAGTACATTCCTTCCATGGTTATTCTAAACCGCTGTTTCATTATTTATGTAAAACTTAGTAGCATGTGAAGAACAGGATTCTTAGAAGGAAATGTTTTTTCTTTTCCTAAAGACATGCCTCTGGATTCCTGCAAGTGATATTTATATCCTTAAGGGATTTCATCATATGCCTTCCCAAGACAATCTACTTTCCAAAAAGCCTCAATATGATGAACCACTCAACTACGGTAGGTCGCTGTAGTGATATAATAACAATGTCAGTGACAGACACTTACACAAGGTAGTAAGGCAGTTTTATCTTATACAAGCAGAAAAATTGTAGTCAGTTCAATTTCTAGTTATTTCAGTTACAGGACTTTATTCTGGAGTTGCTTTTATCCTTTTGGTGCAATTTTCAAAGTGGGGCTTGACACAGTTTGCAAACAGTACACTCAGCATGACAAAGTCTGTGCACCATTGGTAGTGTTGCTGGAAAGTTCCCTGCATAGCTAAAGAATTCAAAGACGGTCTAAACAATACCTGCTTCCCAAACCTGTCTGCCCCATATTTCAGTAGCAATCTCCTTCCTACCCAAGTCACTCCACCCACAGGCCACTCCAGAACATGGGCTGCAAGGTGGACCACACAAAGCCTTGAACATCTGTTCTCTTTATCTCATGCCTCGTCCAAAGAGAGATTATTGTAATCTACATATGAGTGATGAATCCATGTCAGCCTCTTGTGACTTTTGCATAATGCTGTAAAAACTACGATCTCTCCTTTGCTCCCTTTCTGCCAACTTTTTCTCCATTCTCATCTAATCTTCAGAAATGTTTCTGCCACTTGGAATCTAACGGCAGAATCATCTCTTTTGAGTACTCAGTTGCTCAGGTTCCCCTAGGGCCTCTGGAACCTCATGCATGCAACAACTCTGCTCTGTTTCAGCACTGCAGAAGGTCTGGGAGGCGTCAAAGAATTGTCCAGAGCTTCCAGAACTGTGGCCAGAGAGCATGAGAATGGCCACTCCACGACTCCTTACTGCAAAATGAAACTGACCCAGCAAACATGTGACAGTGTCTAAGGAAGCATTCAGCTCAGTTTTCTACTACTCAGCAATTCCATGACAAGGTAGTTTCAGAGTTAATAGCTGCTTTGCCTTTCAATGTGAGCAAAATTTATAAGCACACACAGGAAAACAGACTGTCTGATGAACAGAGACTCAACACTTACTGCCTCTAGCATAAAATTCTGTAATCCATTCATTAGCTCTCTCCAGGTCATTGTTTCTCCAACAAATTTATAACTTTCAGCATCTTGAACCCATCTTCCCCAATGATGCTGAAACACAGACATCACAGAAGTAGGTTAAATGGTATTTTTGGAGGCTATAAGTATCTCAGCACAAAGAGCTATGGACCACTACTGAAATGTAGATGATATTCACATTAATTAAACCACAAAATACTTCAAGCTGATGTATACAATATGTATAATAATATATGCACTGCTAGGTTACCATGTATAGACTTGAAGGAGTACTTATGCATATTTTTCTTATAGGTAGCCAATAAAGGCCTGTTGACCTTGGTCGGATAAAATGCTGAATGTGTTCCACTGTGATAGATTAATTTGGGAACAGGACAATTTACCCCATGTGTTCTCACTGTTCAGATAACCCACACAGATGAGCCTGAGTTGTGAATCCAGACATTGTCTATAAGGTCCTGTACAAACAAAGCAAAAGTAAGATGGCTTCTACTACCAGAAAACTTATTTACCTTGTGGTTATAAGCTACATTGCAGAGAACAGCCACTTCCACTTCTCTGTTTCTACCACGTTTGCTATGGGAAAGGTCCAGTCCTACCAAAGGCCTGTGGATGCCACTGTAATATACGCCTGTTATTAGTGCAGATGAAAGCAATCAGAAAAAATGTAAATTGTATTAAAACTGCCAGACATTCAATAACAAACTATTAAAGCTTTCAAATGACAGGGAAGCTCCGGCCCTGAGCAATTTGATTTAACTTTGAAGATTGATACAACTTCAGAGTTGATTCTGCTTTGTGCACTGGAATTGGATCAGATGACCTCAAGAGGTCCTTTTTTGGCCTAAGTGCTATGATTTTGTGAAATTATAGTTACCAAAATGAAATATAAGTAGTCTTGAACTTTTATGCATATTAATTTACATGTTAAAATTGTATTTTTTATGTGTGATACAATTAATTCCATGAGCAACCTAAAAGCCTTCATTAGATGTGGTACATCACAAGAACTTATGTATCACCTAAGGAATCAAATACCCAATAAAGAAATTAATACAGTACATTACACTGTAATGCACAAAGAGAAATCAGGTATTTCATACAAAAAACTTTCTATAACCAAAGTCCTTTTATCACCATGTGCAACTTGCTGACTCTCCTGTCTAAAAATGGTGGTTTAATAGTAATGCTTGAGACCTGGACCTGTTCTTGCTTCACCTTTTCTTCTGAACTATGGATACACATCCACTAGTGTTTTATTGCAGATCAGGGTTATACTTTTAAAGCAAAGCTCCTGATTGTGTCCCCTTGTCATGCCTTGGTTTGTGTTACAAAACAGTTGGAGAGTATGAGAGCTGACACCTTTTGGAGTGAATGAAGCTATGTAAATGCAAATTTTGGAGTGAATGTGAATGTATCTAAAACGCTACTTCTTGGTGTGTTCTAGGATACTGATGCTGTTAAGCTGAGTTGACTTTTTCAACTCCACATATCAAGCGTTACTAAAAACTAACCCTGTGATACACCTAAACGGTGAGTAAGTATGATCCACTTATACAATCCATGTATCACTGATGATGGTAAGAGAAGCTGAATGTAACAGCCTACCCAGTTAACAACACAGCATTGGCAGAGCAACTGATAGACAGCTGGTGGCATCCTGACTTCCTTCTCCCCTCCCTTCTTAGGCATTAAGATGGAATTGAAATGTCAGCAAATGAGAACGATTGCAAGCTCCTGCTCAGTGGGCCAAAAGTCCTTTTAACGCCCCAACATAGAAGGAAGAGTTTATGGCTTTCATACAACCTTTGATGCCATATTTGCAACTTCGAGAGATGACTGATGTAATTTGCCCTAGTGCCCACCGTGTGACTTGCTCATGAATTCAGTTTCACTGCTGTGTCTGTATGATACCTTAAATATTGGCAATATGGTCTCCATTCAGCAGTTAAAGCAAGTATGAAGTGTACTGTAGTAAAAGAAACAGCTGTAACCTACACAGAATAGTTCAAAGCTCCAAATGAAATACTGAAATGAATCTCTACAGTGCATCTAGCTTTATTGCACAGAGATGAGTCCATGAAGACTATACACAGCAGCATTATTTTTTGATGGAAGTACAGAACTTAGCTTTTAGAAAAGCAGTGCTGACTGGTTTTCCTGTGCTCCTCTTGTAAGTACCATGTACCCAGCTGTCCCTTTTACACAGCTTTATGTATCATTCTATGTATTATTTATACCTGGAAAAGGCAGAGCCACACAGGAGTCAGAAGTCGTTTACGTACCAGTTATATAGTAAGCTATTGATGTTATTGTGTCAAAGGTATTTTTGTTTATTCAGCAGTCTTATGATCCCCAGACAACAAAAATAAAAAAAATTTAAAAAATAAGTTTCAGTCAAGAGACAGTTGTGATATTTCCCCCCAAATATATTATAGTTCTATATTGATTTAATGGCCCGTTACTTTTAAAGTGATGTTTTTAAAACAGTTGCATGTAGTTGCCTTTCTTATTGCAAAAGTACAGTAAGCAAAAGCCTAGAAGTATGGAATTAGTGTACTTAGATTAAAGCAAATTAAGGCAGAATGCCCATCTTCTTAACTTTATGTTCCTTTAATAGACACTCATGCTTCATCTTTTTCCTTTGCAGTGTAAGACAGCTTGAAAGACTTAAACCAGGTTTAGCCTGGTAAGAGAAAATAAGAGGCCTGCCACGCAGAAAATGACTAAATTATGCTCAGTTTAGGGGTTCCACTTTTCTCCTTTGCCTCAGGCTTTTGGGACATTAAGGCCATGTTATAAATCCTGGTCAGTGCTTTATTCTAAAGAGCAGAAATGAGAGTTTATTAGCATCACAGTGGTTGCCTCAATAATGACAAAACAGTTGCTCATTACTGCTCATTAGATTCATATTAGATTCATTTGCAATAGCAATACATCTTATATTCATACTCGATTGCAAAACAACAGATATGATTTGACACCTGCTGTAGTACAGAATTCATTAGAAAATAATAATACAAATAGAAATTCAATGGATGGACTTAGTCTTCAGTCTCTGATGGGTCTAAAATTTGTCATTTAATGTAGAGTTTATATAGGATAAACACCACAGCAGGCAATCAGCTTCTTCACATTGTATGTGCTCCAATAAAATATCACACACAGAAGTAGATCAGCAAAGAGCAGACAGACATGCAAACAAATTAACAGCACCATATGCACACTAATTTACATGAACTGTTTCTGTTGATATCCCTAGTATATAAATGTAGTTACTAATTTTCAAAATCACATAAAAATGCAAAAAAAAGTTACTTTTTCATAAAAATATTAAGTCAACAAGTAAACAGGTCTGATTTTCCCTTGAAAACTTCTGGGACAAACTGAGCCAAGGATGTTACTGAAATACTACTTAAATGCCTTTGTCTTAATGTACGTGAATAGTGCATAACCATTATTGTATCGCTTGACTTTGAAACACCAAACTAATAATGGTGCTTAAATAGACTGAAATATCTTCTTTTTCTAGAAAATCCCATGTGGAAAAACAAAACTAGCTCAAAATTCTGCAGTTCTTACCTTTTTTCCTGTGCAAGGAATGAAAGTATACCCAAGTAATAGGTCTTCCCATCATGAAAAAGCAGAGAAATAGAAGGATAGGCTGATTCCAAAATCTAGTCCTGCATATCCCAAAATAATTCACATATTACCCTCGGCCTCACTATTACCTTTCATGGTATTTCTGATGTTATTTCTCAAGGTACAAAACAAACAGCCCCTTTCTGTCCCCCCTCCAGCTCCTAATTCATCTATCAAGTTAATTAATTCCTTACCACTTACTGTTAATGCAAAGGAGTTTCTGCGTGTTCCTTCCCCTCAACACACCTAACATCTAAAAAACTATGTAATTTTGCTTACTCTACCACTGGAAATAAGTTTCTTCACACCTTCTTTTCAAATCTGTTTCTTACAAGAACTGATTTCCAGCAGCAGAGGTCCTCTTCCAACTCAATTCACAGTTACGATATAGCTCTGCTTTCCACTGCAGAAAATACGATCATTGCCCTCTGCCTGTATCATTTTAGATATAACTTTTATGACTTAACACTTAAAGAATATACAGGACAGTAAAGATGAATTCTCATTGAAAGACTAGCAAATATGTATTCTGAATTTCATTATAAAACTACTTGATCAGGTACAACCTAGCACCAGGCCTGACTTTTCTTCAGACTTCTTAAGTCATATTAGCAGCCCATGGTCATTTTGTGATTCTCCTCTTTTTCCTTCAAACTAGCAGTCTCAAAACGTATAGTCTCAAATTTTGTATTATGAAATTCTGTTCTGTTTCTCTTACACTAATACTCCAGTGCCTCACAACTTTATATTCACCAGCAAATTGTATAAGGACATTGCTATTTTGTTGTTGTTGCTCATAAAATTAGTAATACTGAATTGAACAGGTCCCGAGGTAGACCCTTAGGAAAACAGCAACCTCTTTGTTATTCGGAATTTCCCCTTTCAGTTTATTACTCCTTGCCCATTTCTCCACTGTTTCACACTTCTTGCACTTACTCACGTGCTCTCCAGCTTACTTAATAATTTCACATGTGATTCTGCATTAAATGCTATGAAGTCCAAATTAATTTGTTCTATCACACTTCTTTTGTCTAGCAAACCAGTTATCTTTGCAAAGATAGATACCAAGTTAGTTTGGCATGATGTAAAGCAATATGCATTTTATTCCATTTTCCATTTATCATCATGGACTGTTATTATTCTTTCTTTCAAAATGAGTTCTACAACTGCAAACTGGAAAAGTCAAGCTACTAGGTTTTAAGTTGCTCATATCAGTATCCTTTCTTAATTGTAAGTATTTTCTGTATGGCAATATGTCATACCAGACACATTTATTTTCCTTGCTGTCTGTAAACTATGGAATGGAAGTTGTCATCTTCCCTCTTGACTTACGTCTCCTGACACAAAATACTCAAACCATGTATTAAACAGAAAGACTGCTCACAAAACAGCATTTACAAAAGGCATACAAGTATTCCTCCTCTATCTAAGTGGGCACTGTTTTCTCAGGACCTCTAGAAATCATACAGTATTATTTAAAGGTTATTTCAATGCACGCTCTCTTATCCTTGCTCTTTATAGAGCAGACTTTATAGAGAAGTCATATATAATTACTCTATGAGGAATATTTTAAAACAACAGATCTGTCTTGGTTCAGCCAACAATTAGAACAGTAGTTCTAAGCTTGAATTTTCAAGAGTCACTATAAACGCAAAAAAGGGTGGGTGGGGGGGTTGGAGGGGGAAGTCACACAAGCAAGGCAAAGCCTCAATTGCATAAGGTAACTGCTTTCAAAAATCAGCTAAGGAAATGACTAGCATGATTACTGAAGAAATCGGAACCCAAAATCGTCAGCCTCTTTTCACAATTATGGTTCTGCTCATGGAATTGACTGCACGACAATGGGTAGTGAAGCACTAGCAGGTAAGGACGACGCCTTGCTTTCCTGGGCATGCTGGAAAAGTGATACATCTCTATCTTATTAGATGTATTATTCAATCTATTTGCCACTTCACCGCTGTTTTTAATTTTAAACCCCCCACCCAAAAAAAAACCCATAAAAACAAAAAAACAAAGCACAACAACAAATTGCAAGTAGTCTGAACCATCATCAAAATCAACATCTTCCAGATTTCTCCTGAGAAAGCTGGCATCGGAACCCTGCCTCTTTCCTTCTGGATGGGAGCTGAGAAAAAACAATGCAAATACATCAATATTGCATGGTCAGGGCTACTTTCTATTAATGTGCTATTAATATAACAACCTTTGCACTACATTTAAAGATCATGAAGATCAATATTTGTTCTGAGATAAGGAAAAAATAAATCAATCTCACAGTGAAATGAGTCATATTTAATACATTCTATCATCATAATTAAGTTTATATATAAAAATTAGCATTGATGTATGAATAATGAAGGCTATGGCAGATGAGTTTCCCTTCTCAAACAACTTTATGTGAATAATTTCAGAAGTGGAAAGATTTAAATGAGTATTTGCACCTTCTCCCTGAAAGCTTTGCCACATCCTCTTTGTTTCTCTAAACCTTTTCGTATGTTATACTGTATAAAAAAAAAAAGCCACTGCTTCCTGGTGTGTTACTGCTAATATTCCTATAATTTCTTCATTTCCATTCCTAGACATCCTTGGAAAAGACCTAGTGTCTAAGTAATAACCACTATGGAAGCTTAGCAACCTTCCTCTTTCTTTCCAGACCAGCGTATCTTTACTTTTATGCCTAGGATAAAATGCACGAGAATACCAGTGGAGGCAAAAGTACTTCCTTTCTTTGCAAGGCTGTGCTAACTTTAACTTCATGCAAATGTGTTTCATATGTGTTTGCATTTGGAGGGGAGAAGCTCGAGTAAAAAATGCTTGAAACAATGACAAGCTGCCTGGATGGGAAACCAGTTCTAATGCATCACATGTCCCATGATAAGGAAGGGCTAATGCTCACCATCAGGTAATAGGCATGGCAATGATAAATACACAGTTACTCTCACCCGAGAATCTCAGTGCCTTAAAACAAGCCATCTGGACTGCTTCAGATGGGTAAAACGAAAAAGAGATGAAATTACTTGTATAAGGTCAGTCAGTAGCAGAGCCAGGATTAGGATTACTGGCATTAATCCCATAAGGAAGATCATTCTTGATTCCCTTCTCTACTCTAACCACTAGACATTCTGCTTTCCCTGCATATACAATCCATTCCCACAACAACAATATACTTGCATTATCTCTTTGCACATTTCTGAAAGTAAATAAACATGGCTAAGAAAAGACTTTTTCTTCAGTGCTCAAAGATCATTACTTTCTAAAGGTATGAGCAATAAAACCTCTGACATACAGGAGGTAAGGAACACACTCAGGGTCTGACTGTCTCTTCAGCTATAGATAGGAACTGGGAGTAACACCTCATCCCAACAACCATGAAAACAATGCGAGAGCAGGAACAGGCTTGGGCAGAGGCATCCTGACCCTGACTGAACAGACCAATTCTGTAGCTCATTCAAAAAATAGACACCACTTTTTCCCCATTTCAGGGCTTTTGGTGCTTTTGTTGCCAGCTTTGACCTTGCTGTATTAATCCCCTATTTTGGTTATTTCAGGATATAGAACTAATTACACATTTCCATGGTATCAGTAGCAAGGGAAGTGTTAAAGGGAGACTGGGTAGGCAAGTTACAGAGGTGAAAGCAGCCTGTATAGAAGCAAATTCTTTTCTGGTCAAAGGATGGTGTGGGAGTTAGTCATTTATTCAGGCTACTTTGCACTAAAACAAATGTCACCTTTTGCCATTGTCATCTCCTGTACTTTAACAGAGCTTTTCAAATAATTTGTTTGCAGTATTACATTTAAGGTGAAAGTTCCAAGATCTCCAATTTTTTGTGCTTTCTTTAAGAAGATGACTAAATTCTTGCCTGCCTTTTAAAAGTCTCAGCTTTTTCTTCTGTTTTGTTCAACACGTAACAGCCTGTAATACTTTGAACTTATTGTGAGATGCAAAATACAAGAACTGTCTATGTGGAAAACCCTAATCAGTCAAGAAGTTAGTAAATTATGTCTTCATGCCATCCATATTGAGTGTCCATTACTCCTGGACATAGCACATTAACTGACTCATTAGCTATTTCAAACCATATGGACTTAGGTTTGGGGGGGTTGCTTTGATAATGTATTGAGGTGAGCTTCTTAATTATTGTAATTATGTGATCTCAATCATGGGGCCAGTCACACAAAATAGAGTCAAGAGTCTTTAAAATGGGTGTCAATGCACCTAGACAATGACTGAGTTGAGCAACATGCCCCCTGGATGTTGGATATCCCTTGATACTGCAAAAAGTAATTACTTTAAAAGTTCTAAGAAACTGGCAGTGAGCACAGTAACAACTGAACAAGTACAGTAAGTGCATGGGACTCTGCACAGATGCATGAATATGAATACATTTCTCAGTAGAAACTGGGAAGCAGTCTGAAACTTGATGCCTTGTTGTCAATGGTCTTAATACAGAGATGTTACATCTCTAGTGTAAATTTAGCCACAATATTTTAAGCAACAAGGAGACTGAGAGGGGCAGGGGCAGAATTAAATGTGAAAGTGCTAAAATGTCAGCATTAAATACCACAAAATCATCACAATGCAACAGTGAGAGAAGCTACAAGTTGGTCACCTACTGTAGCAAATGTAAGGGGGTTTGTGTATGTGATACTGCGAGATTTCATATAATTGACTGAAATCTTTTATCCTCAAGCTTAGGTTTGAGCAAGAAGAAAAAAAAAGGATTGAAATAAATGGAAACTGGACCAAATGTTTAACATATAGTGCTTTAAAACAAAGAGAAAAACAAAATAGCCTTAGGAGAGAGGTAAAAATAGTTTGCTGCATTATTAAACACTTAAAGAAAGCGCTCACTCCCTGAGAATCTCACCATACTTTTAAAATGGAACCCATAATCACACAGAATAATTTATTGTCACCTTCTAGAACTTCTTCTGGAAAGAGGATTAGGAGTAGGGTGCTGCTTCTGAGCCACAGATCCAGATAAGACTTTCAAAGTTTGTACCTTATAGGCTTACTTCCAACTTTCAAAGAGTCCCTTAGGTACCTACAAATCCATAGGCCAGACACTAAATAGCACCAGCCGCTTGAATACATAGATAGGTGGCAGAACCATACATTCAAGTTACTTGGGTAGGTAACTTTGATCCACTATGTAAAATGGTCTACATTCATATCTTCTCTCCAAAACTAGATCCCTGTATTTACCCTGCAGAAGACCCAGCCCAAGGTATTAATGATCATAGAATAGCCTAAAAAAATATAGCACCACCATTTTCTTTTTCTGTAACATGATAGTAACCCTACCTGTACTAACTTTGCAGAGAAGCTCAGATTTCCTCACATACCGTATAAGCACACACTAAGCAAAACAAATGAATAAAACCCTGAAGGTATCAGGAGCACTAAAACAAACATACAAACAGAGTCTCTTCCATCTTTTCTAATATATAATTCTGAGTAACGAGGTGTCCTGGGTTTGGTCAGGACAGGGTTAATTTTCACCGGAATCCCGGAAGGGGCACAGCCGGGGGGGGGGGGGGGGGGGTGGGGGCTGACCCCACCTGGCCAAACAGAGCCAGGTATTCCATACCATGTGCCATCATGTTGGGTTCCGGTTGGGGGGGAGTAGGGCGGTGGGAACTCACTTGCGGCTCTGGAGCACGTGGCAGCAGTCTGGGAGATAGTGGCTTTGTTCTGCGGGTTTGTTTTGTGTATTCCCCTTTTATGTATCGTTGTTGTTCCTGTTCCCTTTGTTTGCTGTTCTGTTAAACTGCCCTTATCCCGACCCACCAGTTTCTGCCTGTTTTTTTTTTTTCCATTCTCCTCCGCACCCCCGCGGGGGGATGGGCGGCCGCGTGGCACTTTTGTTGCTGGCGGCAGCCAAACCAGAACACGAGGAAAATGCCTCCCTGAGCTGCATGAGTGACAGATTCTTCATGAGAAGGGCCTGTGGCCTTCAGCTGGTTGCAGCAATGTGCCACTAGGAAGTAAAACAGCAGTAATTTGGTAGCATTTTCAGTTGTACACTGGCAGGATTTGTACAATTTTATTAGCACACACACGTTGCTCCTATAAGGATTTTTGAATTTGGCAGTAATGGTGGCTATATCACCTTGCAGGGAAATTGCTTCCATCATAATTGGGCTTTCCTGAACATCCCCTCCCCAACAACAAACAAAAAGCCACCCTTGTATCTATAATTATTTTGGCTATGCATCCCCGTTACATCACATCCCCAAACTGCTAATTTGAAGCAACTCTGAAGAGGCAATGGAGGCTTTAACCCGACTAAATGAAGCTCCTGTTTTTTGGAAGGGTTGCTAACTGGCTGTTGATAAACAGGGAAAACAAAAAGCCCTGTCTCCAGTTCAGCCCAACAGGAAAAGATATTTCCTTAGTCCCGCCCATAAAACACAGCAGTGTGCCTTTTGTAGGGCAAAAGGACTTAGTATTGAGGTCTAATCTGATTAGAACCTTTCTCAGGTAAAGTCTTTGATCTTTATTGACTTTTGAAAATATGCATGTGTTAATTATTTTATTTTGCATTGTCTAGAACAGAATTGTATAAAAAATTTGCCAGTGTGAATTTGCATATTTTTCTGTTGGCCTAGTAGTTATGGTTGCTTATTAATAAAGATCTGGACTCAAGTGACAGACAAGCTTATTCTTCAGCAGTAGTCTGGTATTTGCAGGAAACTTCTCTTTTTAGTAAATACCTTTTCTTGTCTGAATCTTTGTCTTTCTTGCATTCCTGTGCATTTGTCTATGGGGGGTTTTAACTCTTGTAATGAATGATAAAAGCTTTAAAATCTTTAATTTTATGTCTATTCTTTCAAAAAATCCAAAACAAACCCACAGCTGTTTTTTGTGACTTGTAGGTTATATATCTTAAACTTTTTTACGCTACCTGATAATGTTAAACTGCACAGGTTGTGAAAGAACTGCATGATACTAAGGATGGCTAAGACTTCAGACACCTTTCCGTTTGGAAGGAGTGGAAATGTAAACTTGCAATTTCTTTTCTTTTAGTAGTACAAGGAAACTTTCATTTAAAAACTGAGACCTTAAACCTCAGCTACCTATGTAGGTATCAGTGTTGTATGAGTCGAATGGATGTGATCATAGCCTGATTTAAGCTTTTAAAAATGGTAACATATTGTATGTGCTGCTGTATTTGTTAATAATGAAATAATCTCTTGTGTATTTACTTCTACTTTTAGTTTTGCTATTAGCTTATAATGACTATTTTTAAAATAGCCTTTTCTGATTAATTCATTATTCCTCAGAACTGCATGAACTTGTTTTGTGATCTTACCCTTGCTCATGAATAAAAAGCACTAAATAAGCTCAAAACAACTTACATTTCTGAACTGTAAAGTTTTGCATTGAACCCCAACCTTTCATTAAATCAATGTATTCCACTAGCTTCCTGATGCTAGAGTAGTCTTAAAGGTTTTGTGGGAATAAAAGGGAAATAAACTCAAGTTCTTGTGTACTTAAAAATAGGAATATCTAATCAATTTTGTTTCTTTTCGATTGTGTATCTTTCTATTCATTCATACTTAATCTGTATTTTCTCCACACCATTTCTACAAATTTTGAGTCTTTTCATTTATGGTGGTCTTCTCCTGGTTCTGCCAAAAAAAGCCTTAAACCATATAACTGTGTAGGTGTCTGTTAGCAATCTAGTGCTGGTACTTGCTGAATGTCTAGAAGACAGATACAAGCCTCATCTGATTTGTTTCGCTTTCTTAGCCTGATGTTGTACTTTCATGGGCAGGGAAAGATAGCTCGGAAGCAGTAAGCCCTCTAATACATGCTGTTATTTCAGTTTAACCATGTGAATATCTCTTTGCAAGAGTCAGGCAAAAAAGCTTTCTCCTTAAACAGAGGCTGGTTCTCTGATTCCCAGGCAACTATTTGAAGACAGTTTCTTCTAAAAAGAACATTTTACGGCAGAATGGTGGCTCTTATCCCAAGAGCATTGCCCAAATGGCCTCTGTGAATAAACATGCTGACTCTCTCCAGTGAGTGGTAATTGCTTCTGATGCAGCACTGGACATCTGTGGTTGTCTGGGTTGGTTTTTTTGTTTTTTAAAAAGAAACCAACCCCAACACCATCCTCCTACAGTCTGTTTTCACGGCTGTTGTAAAGGGGAGAAACCCTATGAAATGCTTCATGGCAATCTTGAATTTGTTTGCTTTATGGCTGAGCTTTCTACTGGCAAATCTTCAGCTGGTCCTTTTGGTAATGGTAAAACCATAAAGCCTGCAAGACTGATGAAGCAGAAAGGGTTGTTACATTAAGGCCTACTCTATTCATGACAATATACATTTTGCAGTCATAATCCGTGTCACTACTTTTAAGTTCACTTGCAAATATATGTTTACTGAAGATGTTCTGGATTTTGATTATTCTTGAACTTTTTTTTTTGTAAAAGGACTTGTAGTCATTGCTTGGAAGACATGGTGGCCCCCAGTAAGATCTGCCTACATGTACTGTGCTTGCTGGATGGGTGGGCCCTATTAATAAAGCAAAGCTCACACACAAAAAAACCCCAAAACCTGATTGTGTCCTTTATTACCAACTTGAAAGCTGATGGTGGTGATGGGGCTGATCCGCCTCTGGGTCAGCTGCATCTGCACCTGACTGCAGTGATGGCTGACCAACCTGTGAGGCAGTCATTACCGCTTCCCCCAGTGCTGTGGGGCTGCTGATGGCAGGCAGCGTGCATCTCTTAAGTTGTCTCAACCAGAGTGACCACAGGATGTTGCATGTTTGCTTTGGGTAAGTATCTACGTTTCTGTGTGTAGAAATGACCCTGGAATGCAACAGGGAAGCAGCGGTGGACCTATGATGCAAAGATCCTGACGTAAAAATGAATGGCCTGACTGAGGGGTGGCACCTTGACAGCTCTGACTTCACTATGGCTCTTGAAGTCCTTGCTGCACATGGAAACCCCTCTTTTTTTTACCTCAGGCAGCAAATAGTCTGATCCACCAAAGCACTTTAAGGAAAAAAAACCCCAAAACTCCTCACTTACGAAATGCAGCTTAAAAAGAGGGACAGCCGAGGCGACTGGGGCTCAGGCGCGCCATCGGACGGCTCCGTTTCCCCATGAAGCGAGGCGCACCGCCGGCGCCTCACGAGAGAGCGCTGCGCGAGCGCCCGGCGGGCTGAGGGGAAACGGGAAAGGGCGCGCGCCTCCCCCGCCGGATCCCGCCCCGCCTCGCTGAGGGGAGCGGCGCGGCTGAGGGAGTCCCGCCCCGCTGGTGCCGAGGCAGGGCGGGCGGCCGGGGCTGGCCTGGCCCTGGCCCTGCCCCGCCCCGCCCCAGGGTTTCCCGGAGGAAGAGGGTAGCCGTGCTACTCGTGCTACGGACGGGCCTTCGCCGCCTGGGCCTGGCCTGCGGGAAGTTCCTGGCTGGGAAGTTTGCGGCTGGCACCCGGGGGAGGCCGCGGGGGCCCTGCTGAGGTGGGTGTGAGGGGAGCGGGCGGCGGGGCCGAGCGCGGGCCGCTTGTTACCCGCCCGTCCCGTCGGAGGGTAGACCGCTGCCAGTGAGCCGCCCCGGCCTGCTGCTCGACTGAAAGGCCTTTTGGCCCTGAGGTGGGGGAAAGCCGCCCGACCGCCGCCCTGGGGGAGGATCACCGGCGTAGGTCGTGGAGAGCTGGGTCCCTGCTTGGTGCCGGTAGCACAAAGAACAGCGAGCCATATTGTTCTCCCTGATGAAAGTCAACTTTTTCTTTCGTTTTTGCCCCGCCTCAAGGTGCGATGCCGCCTAAGGATCGCGGCAGAGGCAAGCTGCCAGTTGCTCTCCCAAGAGACATGATCCTGAAAGACACTGAAGGAAAAGTTTGGAGGCTGGGAAGTCAGATCGGCCAGGGAGGATTTGGCTTGATCTATTTAGGTAAAATACTGGTGGTGGTTGGAAGTGTGACTTTCAAATTTCTTTGTAACTTTGTGACGTGAATTAGACAGAATGGGTATAGTTACTGTTCTTTATGTGCTGGTGGTCGACTGTGTTAAAGTGTGGTTTTCTGACATTTGCAGAGCCGTGTTAGTTGTCCTTGTTCAAAGTGTTGCTGATGGCGCAGTGTGTTCTCCGTGGGCTGTCCAGCCTGGTTTGCTGGCTTGTAGTATTTTCTGTGGAGTTTGTGTGGGGTAGGCAAGGTGCTGCTGCTGTCAGACAACGGAAGAGCACTGCCAGGTGATATTCTTCAAAGTAATGGCGATGCTTTCGTAAACTGCCACTTTGTGCTTATGCCGGTCTTGTGTTCTGGAGCACTCTGTGTTTCCAGTTATTGGGAATGTTATCTTCTGGCCAAGACTAAATCAGTTTTCATCCAAGAAACACAACAGTAACAATGGTTAGTTGGGTGTTGCCTCTGAATTAAAACCTTTCACCAGAGGTGGAAGTGCTGTTCTTTATTTGCTCTAGCCTAGATATGTTTGCTTCAGAAGAAGCTGCTGCATTTCACTCAGTCTGTGTTTTATAAGTAATGAATAGTTCTGAAAGGCAGTTTGTAAAGCGTTCTGGATCAATGGAGAGGCTATAATGTCTGTTACTATTGCTGGTCTCTGTGAAAGAGCAAATCCTGTTTTCAAGGCAATACTATGAGTTTGGTGGGGTTTTTTTTTTTTCCTGTATGGCAAACATATAAAGGCACACTAATCCACAGTGACTGTTAGGCACTAGATGGAACTTGCATTAAGACAGCAGTAAAGAATTATCTAGAAGCAGTTTATTACATCATCCCTGAAGCCAAACTTGGTCTTTTTAAGTTAGAGGTATGTTAACTCTCTATTTGAAGTATTAATGTTTAAAACTTGATAAGCAAGTCAGTCCTACACGTTAATTGACTTCCTTTTATGCATAAATCAGCTATACCTTTTTTTTTTTAAGCTTTTCCTTTTTGTGTGTTTCTGCTGTGGAAAATAAAGTTTTGATTATTTCACACTCTTGGATTTTTTCAGTTGATCTCTTCCTGATGTTTCCTTCTTATTGAGTGATTTTTTGGAAAATAATCTGTTAATACACTGCTATGCAGCATGAGCTTTCCACTTAGTGTGATTTCCAGATTTTTGTAACAAGACATGTTTTCATTAAAGTAGGCATTGTATGTCACATGCCTTCTCAGTTCTTTTGTCTTGAGTAACTCCATTCAAATATGCAAAGCTCTGCTAGATTCAGGGTGGTTTCATGGAGGTGAAGGAGTTGTCCGTCAGTGTCAAATCGGGCAACTATTGTAGAGAGAGAAAGCACGCCTTTCCTGTAGAAGAGTTAGCATGTTTGCTCTTTTCATATTTGCAGACATAAATGTAGCACTTGTGTACCACTGGTCTCTTGGTGACAGATTTACAGTGATCTTTGTTAACATCTGTCTGGGTATCTCATGGTGCTTGTTTGCTTTCAGCTGTTCAGGAACATTTTATATTTCACTGAAGTGTTCTTCCTCTCCTCCTTTTTTTCCCCTCTCATGTCCATTATGGTTAATCACAAAGAACTGAATGGCAACTGAAAACTCGTATTTTATTTTATGGTGTGATATGTAGTCAAATCTTGCTCCTCTAAAGTGATTGCCCAGTTGTACTTGTTCTTCCAGCTATTAATGTGTGGCTGTAAATTGCAGGAGGGTGGACAATTTTGCTTGCGCATCTGGACTTATGCTGCATCTAGACTTCAGGTTTGAGTGGAGAAACTTTGGGGGGAGGGGGAAGGTGTAAGCTGGCACTTTGTTCCACTGAATGCCTGTGTAAACAAAATAAAAATATTGCAGTAACAATCTAAGTGCCACTGGTTCTGCTTTTCTGCAAAGTAAACAGTCACTGAAAAACCTGGAGAAAACTAAGGCTGTGTATGGTTGCAAGTAGTTTGGTGTAACAAGTGAATGAGTAAATGGAAACGGTGGCTATGGCCCTACATCTACCCTATGTTTAAGTTAAGAGTTTGTTTTACTCTGGACTAGATTTGGCATGGTCTGCTGCACTGCATTTCCTCACCAAGTTCATGGTTTGAGGTTGTCTGAAAGAACTGTTCTGAGTCCTTATGTTACTGTTAGTAGTTGAGTGCGTCTGGTGGGTTCCTGTAGTGGAGTTTCTGATTTTGTTTCCTCTGAAATTTGTATAGTTCACCCATACCTAACTGCTCTGCATACAGAACCGGTGGGGATGATCGGGGTTTCAACTAGCTGCAGTTACAGAGGAATCAAAGGCTAGTACACTTCGAATATTTACATTCTTTTTCCTTTTCATATATGATAGCTTTTTATGACCTTCTTTGAAATATCTGTTTTGTTACACTCTATGCACAGCATCTCTCAAATGTACATGAGATGTTACTGTAAGAGAAGTAGAACTTTGCATGAGGTAAGAAGTGAAGGTGTCTCTGGCTTTTGCCGTTTAAGGATAAAGGAAAGAAAGACAAACTTGCAGAAGGCTGCCACGGAGAGGAGTGACTGAGGGAACTGGGGATGCAGTGCAGAAAGCAAGGTTGTAGTGGGTGCAGTTCTCCACGTGTAGGACGAATGATGTGTTCCTAAGTCACTTGGAATATAGCTCTGTTGTGTTCTGTTGCAGTCAAATCACAACAGACCTTGTGGGTGGAATAGTATGTGGGATTCCATTAGTTTCATGCAGATTTGATTAGTTTTCTGCTTGATTGCACACACCACTGAAGTGATTTCAGGTGTTGTGTTTGTTGTAGTTTGACTCCCACTGAACTGAGGAGTCAGTGGATTAGTTGAGGATGAGAATACAATTTGAGACCCTTGGTATTACTATTCTGTGTAGGTTTTTTTTTTTTTAAGTGACAGCATGGCTGAGGACATGCAGATGCCATTTACTATAATTGTATTTGCGTTCGTTTAATCTCTTCTTTCAGAAGGGGTAGTAAATGTTACATGTAGCACTGAACTGAAGGCTTAGTTCCCCTTGTAGCTCATCCTAAAACTAAAAGAGGAAATGGGCAAGATTTATCCCTAAGTAGTGACACTGATTGAAGCTTTCTTCTTTTGTCTACCTCTTTATCTCTGATAATGTGTTCATATTATGTAAAGTATACCATTCAGTAGCTTTTCTGGGACATGATCCTACAAAAGGGTTCAGCTGTCTTTGAGAGTGAAGGGGAGTGAGGTAGATGGCCTTTGAGAGTAAGGTATGGATGCTTGGTGCCGAGAGGCACCTTTGCTTTCTGTGCTGTTCAGACTAGTTTTTAGTGCATATACAGCAAGATGCGAGATGACGGCTAAACTTTCTGTGAGAAGCTAACCCAGCGAGAGCTGTAGAGAGGTGGGTAAGACAGAATAGTGGAGACAGATTTGACTGCCTGCCAGATAGGAACAGCACAGCCCTTTTATAAAAGTAAAGGTTAACTTTGCTGGCTATATATATCTTTTAATAAGTATTTTTACGGTAGCAGTGTAAAGATTTTGATGGGCGTTGTTATAGCTTAATTTCCCATTAAGTGTACTTCTATACTCCATTAATCTATAACAATGTTCTAGAGAAATTTTATGGTGTCTCTGCAAAATAAATTTACAAGGGATGCATTCCATGGAAAGTTATGTTCACTGAATCAAAGCTGCTGAAAGCCATTTACTAATCCTGAGCCCTAGGATGCAAATAGTCTCTTCAGGTGCAGGGCTTCTAAACTTCTAATTATGTACATGAAAGTTACCACTATCTGCAAGTCCTGTCCTGCCTCACAAATGTTTTCCCTGGTTTCTAGTTACTCTTTCTCCTTCCTGTCTGTGCCATCTTGTCTGTTTCTTTGTTGACTTGTTTGTTCCCTTGGATTGGCTTTGCATTTTTATCTTGACCAGAGCAAATCCAGCAGCAGAAGGCTTACAAATACTGATTCCTCCCAATGCTTCTGAAGAGGAGAGCTTCCTATGCTGCTGGAAGCAATAGAAGCCATCTAGAGATATTCTTTCAAGCATTGCTTTTGTTGTAGCAAGAGCAGTATGGAAGCTGGAATTAACTGAATTTTTGTAAGTTAGAAGTTTTATTTTATTTTTGTTACTGGAGCTGATTTGCTGTCAGGAACCTCAGGCAGAACTGTTATCTGTTTGGTAAGGGGGAGCAGAATGGAGAGCAACCAGGGAAGAATGTGACATATTGGTGGTCTCATGGCTAGTTTGTAGCCCTGTGGAGAATAGTGTCAGTACATGGGAAGATTAAGCAACAGTTGAAGAGAATCATAGGTTGGAAAAGACCTCTAAGATCAAGTCCAACCGTCAACACAACACCACCATGAGCGTTACATTGTCTCATTTGTCTTCCTGATCACAGTCAGTAATTAACACCAGTCTTTGTATAAATCATTCTCTAGTCCTGCTGCAAGCACTCTATTAATGCACAATTTGGACCGAAAATTTAAATGCAGAAAGGTCACACAATGTTTTGTTAAGATTCCACTGACACAGTGAAATCTACTGTACATAGCACTATCTACTTGCCAGCTTCTTTCTGATGGAAACTGATGGTTCTGCAAAATACTTATTTTTATATATATATATATACTTGTATATACACATATGTTTGAGATAGTAAGTTCTATTGTAAAAGACACTACATTGTAATTATGTTTTTGTATTGTAATGGAACTTTATAAATGGTAGGTGAAAACTAAGAGTTTTGAAACTGCTTTTCGTAGCTCTCTTGGCAGCAGGTGTTTGTGTGTTGTGGTTTGACTTCTCTTTGTGCATGTAGTGTTACAATATTGGAAGCTCAGGAAAGTATGTATTGATAAAGCTATACTTGTTGATCTGTCGCCAGCATAGCCAGCACACTATCCTTTTCCTCTCCCTCCCACCTCCCGTCCTACTTCCTAGAAGATGTAAAGAATATTTGCCTAAGCAGTAAACAGTGATTAAATGGGTGAACATTGCCTTTTAATACCAGCAGCACAGGGAGCTCTACTGCTGGTGGAGGTAGGGAAGATGTGTAGTTGTGGTCTTGTTAAGGCTGGACCATAGTACAATGTGCCATTGATACTGTGAGGCCTGGTGTTCTGGGAATCGGGCTGAGGTGTGAAAGAAAGATTGTTCCTATTTCAGAAAGAGTAATGGCCAATGATAATTTGTATAGATGTGAGCACAGGTGTACATGTGTCAGGGAAGAGAAGCATTGGTGGAAGCACATTCTGTCATTGTCATAATGTTCATTCCTTGGTTTGCCCTAAGAAGCCAGCTTTAGCGATTGGTTCTAGAGAAACTAAGTACTTCAACAGTTGCTTAAACTAACTTCACTGAAAATATTTACTATAATGCAGCAAACGAATTAAAAATGATACCAAAAGATATACATTCAGTGTGATTTTTATAAACTCAGTGGAAAGAAGAATATTAATAGCAAAACCCTGTAATTAATAGCACTAGCAGGTAACTGTCTGGCTAGGGATGGATTTTTCTTAACCTTCGGATTTTAAAATGCGTTTCAGCAAAGGTCTTGTAGCTGCAGGTGTGAACCTTAGTGTGAAAATAAATTCATTGGCAGACAAACAACAGGAAAAAGTATTTTTATTCAGTTGCTAACATTAAACTGTATAAATATAGATATAGCAAGCAGATTACCTAATTTTTCACCCTGTCTGTGGCCACACTAAATCATAAATTTAGCCTGATTTTGCTATTTGGTGGTTACTTAGGGCTGATCACATGGTACAGGATCAGCCTGCACCTTCTGTTAAAGAAGTAATACTCCTTACCTCAACCAGTTCTTGCTGATGACTGCTTCCTCTTAAATCTTCCATCTCTCTCCTTTTTTTGGTCCTCTGTAGGATAGAAGCATGAAGTTTAAAAGCATAACTCATTTTTACACAGTAGTCTAAAGCCTATTGCAAAGTCTGCAGAGATCATTTCTATTACAATTTAGTGTTCTGCTACATAATGTGTTGGTGGTTGTTTCCCCTCCATATGTATGGACCTGTGATTTGGGAGCTGTTGCTGTGCTCTTGGTTAGTCCGCCTTGTGAAAGTTCTGGTCAGGGATTGAGACTCTGGTGTGCTAAGTAAAACTGGAAAGTCAAGAGAGCAGATTTGTTTGTTGTTGTTGTTCCGCCCCCCCCCAGTGGGGGATGTATTTCTGAGCAGTGTTATATGGTAGCAGGAAGAGCTTTGGATGAAAGATAGGGCACCTATTGCCTTATGGAGGGCACTCCCTTCAGTAGTCTTTGGCACTTGTACCCTACTGAAACTGGCATAGTGTCTTCTGAGCAGGCACCATGTCAGACCAGCAGATGGGCTGGAGCAAAATCTTGCCAGAAAACAGTTTGTGCATCAAGTTTTAAATATTAGAGGCCTGGACTCCCATCTGAGAGTTCTGTAAGAGCAGCCCGTGTGTAGCTTTTCTGCCTGGGGTTAAAGGATATGTCATACCTATTCCAGCTTAAAGTAATTAACTTTAAAAGTCAAACAATGTCTTCCATTGTTGTGGAATAGAAAACCTAGGCTCTAGTGAATCAAGGTTAAGGTTTCATAGAAAGATGAGTAAGACATATAGTGAAATTTCCTACTAGAACTGATGGGTCTTAACTTGGAGACATTTGCAGTTATCTGCAAAACAGTTTAGCAGATGAGCACGATTTTTTACTGAAAACAGTGTAGTTAGGTCTTGTGGAAGATGGTTTCACAAGCACGGTGCAGAGGTCTAAGTATATGTAATTTGTGTAATAAAACTGTGTGTTCATAAAGCTACCTAGAATAAGAATCTGGAAAAAACCGGATTCATAAACACTGCTCAGAAAAGAGTCTGTCCGCGAAATGACGCTGCATCTTTAAAGCAACAATGTGAGCAGAGAAACAGGTCTTCCTTAGGCTACATTGAAAATGGACTGTAAATACCTTTCGAGCACTGAATCTTTCAGTTCTTGGGAAATATTAGATATTTTGAAGGCAGTGGGGGAAAACAATGTGCTTTGTTCGCCTTTAAATATTTGCCTTAGTACACTCTATTTGTAGGAAATGATTGAAGTTCTGTGTTAAATAGCAGATGCTACTTTTTATTTATTTGTGTACATTTTGGTTTTAGTAACTATATTTCTGCAGCTTGGATCATTTGGTATTATTAGATACTTTGAGCAACACTCCCTCCCATTTGTTAGCCATTGAAATTAACAGCTCTTGGCTTGACAAACAGGGTCAGAATTTTTCCAGATTTTTTTATGGGTAACTGTAACTTGAGGTTAGTTTTTATTTCTGGAAAAAGCTAAGCTGACAATATTGCTCTTCAGGATTAGTTCACCAATTAAAGCAAAAATAAGATACTAGCAACCCAAGAACTTCTGAAAATAATTCTATTCATGTTTCCCAAACAAATGCATCCTCAAAATATCCAGCAGTGGCAAAGACACCAGCTGTGGACAGGAGCAGGGCTGTTTTTTGAAACTGCCAAATTAGTGCGGTTTTCTTTTCCACTGTGTAAACTTTGTCAACAAAACTGGTTCTGTGAGAGCCATTGAAAATATTTCACCATATTCCAAATGTGACTGCCACAAATTAACTGCTAAAACTACAACAAGCATGTTTGAACTGGCAAATAGAATTGGCAGGTTTCTTTTTCAGACTGCATGCAGTTGTGCTGTGTGGTTGTAGGAAATCGTAGTTCATCCAGAAACACTTTTGTTACTATGTCATATTAACATTTAGAAAGCTACATTAATTAAGTTTGTGGCACTCAGCAACAAAACGCATGAAATTCACAATTTGAGTGGATGATAAGACCATAACTGCTGTGCCTGGGTGAAACTAGGGAATTCTGGACATCAGTTAATTTGAGGTAAGTTATTAGCTGTGTTGTGTAGGCCTAACAGTTGGAAATTATGGCAAAGAATGTGAATCTTACTGCACTGCTTTATTTCAGAGTTCATTTTAAATGTGTATGCTTTTCATTGGCATGGTAGCTGCGATTGTGGGATGAAGGGGAGGAAGGGAAAATAGAGCTGTGCCCTTTGCAAATGCTTTGTGAGACTCAGCTTGGCATGAGATGGAAGCAGCCACAGCCCCCCTACACAGTTTCATCTTGTGCCAGTGTTCCCAGTTAACAATAATGCAGGTAATGGTTTTGATTGTGTGCATACATCAACACCCCCCAGATGTGAGGAGATTGTGCGTCTCTAGTTGAAAAAAGCAACAAAAACTGGGAACTCTCACACTTGTTATGCTATTTTAAGATATCCTTTGCAAACATAATCTCACCATATAGCGCTCCTGGTACTCTATGTGTGTACTTATATGCCTTCAGAGACCTCCTGCTATCAGCATTGCTCTCCTGCAGGGTCTCTGCTTACTGTCCTGCAGTCTAGCATTTAACTGATTGTAATATTATAAATAGCTATGTGCTACCACACAGAACGAGGCTAGCACATGGCTAATTACGAGTATACAGTAATTAACTATGAGCTAAATTCGCAGGAGAGTATGTGGTGGTGGTCTATGAGGTATGTAATCAGACTGTTTGTTAAACCTTGGGAGCCTTTCCAGTTTGTTAAGTAACTATACATAGTAATGAGACAATTTTTTAAGAACTACTTATATATATTTACGGACAAAAAATAGTCTGTCTTATTTCTAAGCTGTGGTTAAAATATTGCTGCCTGATATATGAATGAGTAATTAAAAAGATGTAACAAAAGGGACATATGCAGCTTTGGCTTATCTGTATGTATGCGATTGTTATCTAAGCATTATCTGTGTAAGAAGTTAAGCGTGTTATTCATTGTGAATGTTATGCCTTGTTTCATGTATGTGCAGTAAAACCAGTAATATGATTTCTCCTTTTGTAGATTTGATAGTTGTGTTACTCATTTTGTGGAGCATCTGTTCTGTGTGTTCTTGAGCTTTGTCTGACTTTTCTCCCTTTTCACATTCTAACAGTTGCCATTTAGTTTAGGTTTTATTTTTCATCAGGATGTTCTTTCAGTATGACTCCAAAAAACATCCGCGCTGGCATAGTGTAAGAACCATGGGGGTTCCGGCCTTTTGCTGGGCTACCTCCCACTAATTGCTCTTCTTTGTTACCCTGACAGCTGTTACTGTCTGTTCCAGATTACCATGAATGAGGCCTCTCTTTATAAAATGTCAAGATGTCTGCAGGGAAGTTAGGTCAGACTCTTTCAAATACATTTAAATTTGATACTTCTGTAGACCTATGAAACCTCTGTTAAGTAACTTGGTATTAAAATATATTTTCTTATACATGGGCTCTTTTCTGATCTGTGTCACTAAGGGAGCACACCTGGTTCTGTTTGGGTAATGTGGTGTTGCTGAATACCACGAAAACACATGGGATGTGTTCCTCTTAACTAATGTCTTCGGCTATTACCGCGTAGTCTACGTGTTGCAGAGAAAGATAAAAACTTAAAGCACCTGTGCCTTAATTCTCAGTTCAGTAGAAGAATATGGCAAGAAAAAAGTTTACCAAAATTTTCTTCCTGGTTATATGATAGTTTTAAGTTGTATTCTGAATGTGACTGCTACTCGTCTGAGTCTATGGATAGTTCACGCCTTCCAGAGCTACTGTTTTAGGATGTGTTCAGTTTATCTTAATGTGTTACTAGCACAGAAGCATTCACATGGGGAAGTGTCAGGCAGAAGGCAGTGGGGACCCTGCGGGTGTTTGGGTTGTGTATGCTGCCAGATTCAACCCAGATGCTGAATAGAATTGAAGAAAGATAGCAGCTGAAGGAGTCTGTTCATTGTAAAAATATTTTTATGTCCTGACCATCAAAAAATGTAAGTTTGGATGGTTTGATTAGAGCCAAGTTTACTTGATTTTTATCATGTGGATAAAAGTAGTCTATTTTTGTGTGTGCTGATAGCTGAAGTGTTTCACACCTGGACTGTTGTTGTTATTTGATCATTACAAGAAGTTTAATAGGGACACTTATTTCCTAGGAACTGTACTCTTTTTAGTTTTTTTCAGTGATGATTCTGAAAGATGATTTAGTCTCATTAAATTTTAATCCCAGTGTAGCTCCATGTAGCTTCAGTAGTATGAGAGAGAACTGATAGTTCTCTCAGGGTCAGAAGAAAATAGGATTGCATTGTCTGTGCAGAGAGGTTCTGTCTCCTGGGCTGTAATTGGAACATGTGGTCAATTATTGTTTTGAAATTTCTACTAGCGTTAAGAGGCACAATCCCTCGTCTCCTTTGGGCAGGTGGTGGCTGTGCTATCCCTAACTTAGGGCAGTGTCTAAATGTCAGAATAGAAATCACGGTTCTTGGGCCAAATTAATTTGTAATAGAGGAAAGCATACAATCCTGTCTAGAGGCATAATGTAGGTCGTAACTTTTAAGTGGTGTCTTTGTCGCAACAGTGGATTGACAGCAACCAAATACAGAGGTTATCCAATTGACTGGAATGACTTAAACATAGTCTGTTATAATGGAATACCTCATTGTGGTGCAAACATACAGTAGGGACATCCTCCTTACTCCTTGATTAGTATTGAGGGAGAGAGTTCTGAAAACGTGGCTTAAAAATGGCTTCTGTATTTGTTGATTAAAACTTCCATACATGTGTGTGTGTTTTCATTTTGTTTTTCTTTGAACCTGGCAGAACTCTGACCTTCAAAAGCAGGAACTAAAGAAAATGTTGAGTATCTTTGTCATGTATTTTTTTGGTCACCTTATGCAATATTAGCTTGGTCTTTGTTTACAATTATATTTTGTTGCATACAGCTTGATCCCCATCTCTTTCTTGTTTTGCAGCTTCCCCTCAAACTCACGTTCCTGTACAAGATGATGCAGTGCATGTAATTAAAGTGGTAATGTGTAGATCTCATTTCGAAATTGTTGTGTACTGTACTTTCTCTTAATTTTCTGTCCTTATTTTCAGCATTGGGTCTGTATTGGATGCTTGTGGCTTTTTGTTTTTTACCTATTTTTTTATATCTTCCCTTGCTTGGGGAAGTATTTGGCATTTCCATGACACATAGTATTTTCTTGACTTGATTCTTTCCTTTGCTTGATTGCTGCACTCAATAGTTAGTAGGGAAAATCAGACTGTGAATTTAAACACATCTGATCTATGATATTTCTGAAAAAAAAGTGTCTTAAATAATTCCTGAAAGAATCTGTTTTGTATGAAAATGTGTTGCCAAACAACTTTTCTTTTAGCTACTTATTACAACTACATTTCTGGATGGCATGGTATATGTGAGGTGAGGAAAAAAATGAAGTTTCATCATCTTTGAATTTCTCATACACTTTTCTAGAAACTATTGTCTTTCTAATGCATTTTATGATACTAAGTTTATTTCTCAATAGGAATATCTTGAAAATGGCCCCTTATTTTCTGAACTGAAATTCTACCAGAGGGCTGCAAAACAAGAGTATAGTAAGTAATATATCAGTTCAGGTAGATTTAACAACAAGTTTGAGTTTAATTACTGCTGGTAAGAACTGTTGCTTTAGAGCTTGATAGCCAACTCATTTTGTATACACTGAACTAATCCTAGTTGGTGCTATAGATTGCTGAAGGTTTCTTTACTTGGATGTCATCCTTGTCCTGTCTGATCAGAAAGGAGAACAGAAGAGTGCCAGATTTATTATGTGTGCAGTTCAGAGTGCGCAATGAATGGAGTTGTGAGAGGCCAGGCTGAGAACAGAGGTACTTTGTGGACTAATTGGTGACCATATTTCTGCTAGTAACTATTTACATGTACAGAGCTAAGAGTGTGTGTAATTGTCACAGGATTTAGTAGTAATCAAGGTACTTGATTCTGCAGACACTTAAGCATGGATGTGATTTATTCACGGGAACTGTCCTAAAGGCTTTAGATGACTCAGATGGCTGGGAGATGTAAGCACTTTAGATAGATTGAAGCATTCTGTGTTGAATCAAGTAGAGCTTCTAAAGGATTATTTCTTCAGCTATTGATAATTGCTTATCTGCCTTCTAAGGGAACAAGGTATCACATTGCTAGGACAAAAAGATGCTTCTTGCTTTGGAGAATGTAGAAAACTTCACAGTAAAGTTATGGTCTGAATTGTTTGCTACACAAACTACAAAATAAATCCTGTTTGTTTCATTGTTGCATTCAAAGTCTTGGCTTGATAGCTAAAACAAAATCACCACCTACCCACCCCCAACCTGAAATTCTCTAGCTGCCTTTAACCCAATGTTATCTTATTACTATTACAGTAAGAAAATGGATGAATCTCAAAAAAATAACATATTTAGGAATTCCAGTGTTTTGGGGATCAGGCTTGGCTGAGTACAAGGGAAAAAGGTAATAAGATGAATTTTAATTAAGCGTCAGATGGACCAAAGATCCATTTTCAACAAAATGGTGATATGTCCTTCCAATCTGACACAAACTTGCAGTCTTGTCTTAAAGGATTCCTCCCTTTTATGTATTTCCTGGTAGCTATAGATTCATGGTCATGGAGAGACTGGGGCAAGACCTTCAAAGAATCTTTGAAGACTGTGGAAGCAGATTTAAGAAGGAGACTGTTCTGCAGCTTGGGGCACAAATGGTATGTACACAGAGAGGAAATTGCTATGTCTCCAACTTGCTAAATTCAACTAAAAAATCTAGTTTACTTTCTGGTATAGCTCTTTAGGTAGCTGTTGAGTTTAGAATTAAATGTGTAAATGCTATGTATTTTCTTATTTTTAATCTTTTTTTTTTGTAAATAATATTGAGTATCAAGTTGAAAGTCAAGACCCCCTGCAGACTGGAAGTTGGTGGGCTCAAACGAAAATTCTTTCTAGTCGGTTAGAATGTAGACCACACACCTCAAAATGTGTGTCTAGACTGAGATGTGTAAGCTTGTTCGTATATCCTTTAACATGTATTGTTTGGGTTTTTTTCCCCCAGTATCTGAAGGGTATTGTATTAGACATCCATATTTGTTAGAGTTCACAAATGCATGCCTGAATGCAATGTTTTCAGTGTGTTTGCTGAATACACTGATTATACAGGCCAGGATTGGGCTAGTCTGCAAATATCAGATTTATTTTCAAATGTGTATAGACTGGCACATGCTAGCAAAAGTTTTTATATGTGCTCCTTTGTCTTGTGAAAGACAGCTATGGAGACAGCTGAATGGAGGTGCACAGCAAATGGAGTAGAGGCAATGGTCATAAGCTGCAAGAAAAGAACTCTGAACATAAAGGAAACGTTTTTGGAGAAAGAATGTCTTGGCACTGGAACGTGCTTTCCAGAGATTGTGAAATGTCCATCCCTGGGGACTTTTAAAACTTGACAGTTCAATCTCTTGTACAACCTGATCTAACTTATGTTAGTCCTGCTTGAAGCAGGGGGTTTAGACTGGACACCTCCAAAGTTTCCTTTTAACCTAAAGCATAATAATAAAAAAAAGTGAAAGGCTTTCATAGTTGTATAATTGACACACTTGTAACACTCTTTGTACTCTCCAAAAGCCAGGATTAGGTTGTCCGATGGTCCTTTGTGTGAGTTGCCAAGTGGAAACGTGTTGTCTAATAACAATTAGAGCTATTGTACCTCAGTAAGGTGCTGAAGAAGGATGATGATGGGGGGTGGTGATGACATGAAATGCAGGTCATGTAGTAATTGGCTGGATCAAATATATTATAAACCTTCAGGGCTGATTGAATATGTTCTTTTTAAGAGCTTGGTGTTCTCAACAGTTCCTCTAGCATTTATAAAGTTCTAGTTTCATTCTTGCTTTGTGAGCTTAGAAGCTGGTACCAGTAGGTAGTTACACAGGGATGCTTATGGCAAAGTATGGCTTGTTTATCATTTGCAATTAGCTATATGCCTGGTGGGAACGGACCCTGTGGACAGAGCAGGCAGTCCTTGTGCTCTAATTAAAAACAAATTGTCAGCTCAGTCTATGTAGCCCTTGATTTCACTATCTAAGTGAGAAATGTTTGGTGGTAGGGTTGGGGCAGAGTGGAGAAGATGATGGTGATTTCTGTTCTAAATTCTTTTCTAGTTGGATACTTTGGAATATATACATGAAAATGAGTATGTTCATGGTGACATTAAAGCAGCAAATCTACTTTTGGGCTACACCAATCCACACGAGGTAAGCACGTTTACTTATCTACACTGTTACTCTAATTTGCTTATAACTGTTTAATAGTTTTAAGTTATGTATATTCTGCATTAACAGTTGACATATTAAAAGAAGTTCATGAACGAACATTTACATTCTCTCACAACAGATCTGAGTGTGGCTCTATGGAGCTTAACATTTGAGAAAGAAGCAGGACAAAAGTCTGCTTTGTTCTCTTTTTGCTCTGATGACTGGGATAGTGGTATGGACAGGTAAGCTAATCAAGAGAGCAAGTTAGAGGACCTAATTGCTGTTCTAGGTTATGCCAGTTTAAGTACATTAGTAGAGTTTAAGGATGTGGCCCGTCGTATTTTCATTCTTGGGAAGTTCCAGCTTTCTGATACGGTTATGAATTGTGTTTCCATGCTGCCAACTCTTATGTCCTGCTTGTTGTAGTGGAGATAGCAGGTGAGTAGGATTAAGGTTGCTACTTGCTAACGCTTTAGAGCCTGAATCATAGAATCATAGAAAGTTTTGGGTCGGAAGGGACCCCTAGAGGTCATCTAGTCCAACCCCCCTGCAGCGAGCAGGGACACCACTAACTAGATCAGGTTGATCAGAGCCCTGTCCAACCTGGTCTTGAATGTTTCCAGGGATGGGGCCTCCACTACCTCTCTGGGCAACCCGTTCCAGTGTTTCACAACCCTCATTGTAAAGAATTTCTTCCTTATATCCAGCCTAAACCTACCCTGTTTTAGTTTAAAACCATTACCCCTCGTCCTGTCACTGTTGTCTCTACTAAAAAGATTGTCCCCATCTTTCCTATAGGCTCCCTTTAAGTACTGAAAGGCTGCAATCGGGTCTCCCCGCAGCCTTCTCTTCTCCAGGCTGAACAAGCCCAACTCTCTCAGCCTGTCCTCATAGGAGAGGTGCTCCAGCCCTTGGATCATTTTTGTAGCCCTCCTTTGGACCCGCTCCAACAGTTCCATGTCCTTCTTGTGCTGAGGGCTCCAGAGCTGAACGCAGTACTCGAGGTGAGGTCTCACCAGAGCAGAGTAGAAGGGCAGAATCACTTCTCTCAACCTGCTGGCCACACTTCTCTTGATGCAGCCCAGGACACGGTTGGCCCTCTGGGCTGCCAGCGCACATTGCTGGCTCATGTCCAGCCTTTTGTCTATCAGTACCCCCAAGTCCCTCTCAGCAGGGCTGCTCTCGATCCTTTCATCCCCCAGCCTGTGTTGATACCGGGGATTACCCCGACCCAGGTGTAGGACCTTGCACTTGGTCTTGTTGAACCTCATGAGGTTCACACAGGCCCACCTCTGCAGCTTGTCCAGGTCCCTCTGGATGGCATCCCGTCCTTCTGGTGTATCAACTGTACCACTCAGCTTGGTGTCATCTGCAAACTTGCTGAGGGTACACTCGATGTCGCTGTCCATGTCATTGATAAATATATTGAACAACACCGGTCCCAGTGTGGACCCCCGAGGGAATCCACTCGTCACTGGTCTCCATCTGGTCATTGAGCCGTTGACCACTACCCTTTGGCTGCGACCATCCAACCAATTCCTTATCCACTGAACGGTCCACCCATCAAATCCATGGCTCTCCAATTTAGAGAGAAGGATGTTGTGGGGGATCGTGTCAAAGGCTTTACAAAAATCCAGATAGATGATGTCCATAGGTTTTCCCTTGTCCACCCTTGTTGTTACACCATCATAGAAAGCCTCTAGGTTGGTGAGGCAGGACTTGCCCTTGGTGAAGCCATGCTGGCTGTCTCAAATCACCTCCCTGGCCTCCATGTGCCTTAGCATATCTTCTAGGAGGATCTGTTCCATGATCTTCCCAGGCACAGAGGTGAGGCTGACAGGTCGGTAGTTCCCAGGGTCTTCCTTCCTACCCTTTTTGAAAAGGGGCACGTTTCCCTTTTTCCAGTCACTGGGGACTTCCCCTGACTGCCATGACTTTTCAAATACCACGGAGAGTGGCTCAGCAACTACATCAGCCAGTTCCCTCAGGACTCTGGGATGCATCTCATTGGGTCCTGTGGACTTCTGTACGTTTAGGTTCCTCAGGAGGTCCCGAACCTGGTCTTCAGTTACAGCTGGAGGGATTTTACCCTCCTGGTCTCCTTCATGAAGCTAGCCTTGAATTTGAAATGTTTCGGTGAAATGTTTTGAAACAAATGTCTTGATCCTGTCATATTCTACATGCTCTGACGATGTCTGTTTTCTTCAGTTAATAAAATCTAAGTATGCTTTTTTTCCTTGGGGGAAAAAAAAATCTCTTAGGAGAAAGGACATCTAACTTCACTTAAAAGTAATTAGCTGGCAAGGAAAAATATAATTAGCTGTAAGCAATACTTTTCTTTCAGTTTTTGTATTTCTACTGCAGTGATGAAGAAACAGATCTTTCAAAACAGCTCACTGCCGTGGAGGTTGAACCATTGAACTAGATCTGCTTTTTTTACAAGTTTCAAGTTAAATGGTTGATTCAAATTTAACTTTTCAGCTTTCTAAAACACATACTTCGAAAATTATCATGACGGTTTAAGAGAGCCATGTTTTTAGACAGTGGTAGCGGCCAGTATATAATCACAGTTTATGGTGTTTACCAGCCTACTGAATCCAAAGAAGGTGGCTATTCAGAGGCAAAACGATCTGCGACCTGATCCCATTAACGTAACTCAAATGACATTTTTTGTCTTGGCTATTGTGTATTTTTATGAAAGCAAGATATGCTGCTGTTTTTCACATTGAAATTATTTTGGAAGTGTCTGTTTACAGTTATCATAAAATTTTAAGACATGTGGCTGACTTTGATCAGCCTCTTTTGACTTAGCCAGATTGTGGGGTGATATTCTGGTTTGTTTCTCATGTTGTCTGCATGAAGATTGTGCTACTTGTATTTTGATTTCATGAATAGTTAAGTTTATTGACAGATTAAAAATAAGGTACATGCGAGTTACTGGACAGAGGTTTTAGGTGGAAATACTACTTGTTCTCTTGATTTCTTTTATTTAATAAATATATATTCCAATTTAAGTAGATCCTAGCTCAACACGTACAAGATGTATATTACTGCTGAGGTTTTGCATAGAATTTTGTTTCAGTAAATTTTTTTTAACTGAAATAATTCTGTATAACATTTTGAAAAGTTCACATTCTAATTCAGAAGAGCTAACAGGAAAGAATTTCTAATATTTGCTTGCATTTGTAAGGTGTGAATTAAACTTTCGTTTCTGTATGCTTAAGAAGACTTAGAGCTGTTCAGATATTATTCAGATAAAATTCCCAGTTGTGGGCCACAGGTCTGCTGATTTCACCGAAGCCACGATAACTGTACCATACCAGTTATTTCATTACCAGATTATTTCTAAATGTACATTAAGGTAATGTGTACTACCTCTAGCGTACACAGCAGGGCGGATAATGGGACTGTTTCTGGTCAAATAAAAAATTATTTTCCAGACACAGCTTGCACAATGTCTTGAAATGTGTATGCTTTGTGGCTCGTGGGGCATGAAAAGAAGGAATAATCTCGCCAACATGACAGCTAAACCTTTCAAATTGGCAGATCTACGTGTGCCACTAATTGAATATCCTTCCCTTGGAATTGTTTAGTCTGTGTTGTCTGTCCACATACTTCAACAGATGCTCTTTACCCGGTTTAGGACCAGTACTAGACAATGTTCTCACTCAGATTCAGGTATTCGAAACTGTACATGTGTACTTGCACAGTCGCTTCTTCCTATTCCAAATGGTTCCAGTTCCTATGTAAGACTTCATGTGTTTCCATATTCTGTTTTGGTGAGGAGACATAGATCTCTGTTCAAAAATGCCTATGTACCTTTATACTCAACTTTGCATTGTGTCATTTAGTGGCTGTTCATGTGTACTCTTATGTGCAAATTTGTCACTGACTTCCTGCAATTCCAAAAAAGATCTTTTTTTTATGTTACACTGCTGCTACTCTCACTCCTGTAAATTAATCTGGTAAATTCACACCATGGCAGATAAAAATTTTCGTCCCCTTTTTGAAAGAACGTGTGAAATCCATACTGCTATCTCCTAACTTCTGTGGCAAGGCAGAGAAACAAATAAAGTAGAGGTCCTGTCACTCTGTGACCTCCAAATAATGTTTAGAAGTAGTTAGAAGATCAGAATCAACTGACCTTAGAGAGCAGCTTGCTGCAGATCTATTCAGTAGAAAGGAGCGAGGCCATTCATTGAGTTACAGGTCAAAAGATCAATTCTCTAGTCAATATGTTTCTGAACATGGACCCAGCACAACGACTGACAGAATGGGAGTGATGTACTGAGTGAAGTGCACAGCCCATGAATCTCCGAGAGGCCTGAAAGAAAACTTGGTGTGATCAGACCTATAAATTACAGAACAAGTGAAGCACTTTCTCAGTATCGTAGTGAGTTAAAGATACTTTAATGTGTAGTAGTAACTGTTTGTATGGTAAAGCAGAATAACCATTATTGATATAGACTCTAAATGAGAGATTCGAATCCATTAAACCCATTTAAATTGTAATACTATTAAAAGGGACACACAGTCACCAGACAAGAGCTTAAAATTGGAGTTTTTAATAAATGAAATAAGGTCTGGAAGAATGCCTCTTCAAAACAATTACCTTGTAGTAGTTTCCCTGTCCCCTCCCCCCCCCCCGCCCACCAAATACATGGGCAGACATGCTGCAGTGTTCCACCAGAAGTTGCCTATTTGGATTTTTAAGCTGTAAATTTTAATTGCATTTGTACCTCAGTTCTGATTTTAAAAATTTCTTAGACATGATAGTTATA
The DNA here is from genome assembly GCF_030867145.1 of Opisthocomus hoazin. Taxonomy (NCBI): domain Eukaryota; kingdom Metazoa; phylum Chordata; class Aves; order Opisthocomiformes; family Opisthocomidae; genus Opisthocomus; species Opisthocomus hoazin. The sequence goes on along the minus strand of NC_134415.1, from coordinate 51,253,633 downwards.
GAATAAAACTCTCAGACCTGATTATCGTAGGTAGCCCTAACCGAAAAGCAAAAAAGAATAATACAAAAGTATTTCCAAATGTTAACTTTTAAGAGCAGCTTTCAGCGGACCAGCATAGACAATACAGAGGTCATGCATTGATCATTGAAAACGATTCCAACTTTAGGCCATTTTTCATTGTGAGGTGAATTGTGATTCCTGATCTTTAGTCCAGTGTGACAGATTTACTGAAAAAAAGATAAACTGAGGAAAAATGAAAATCTTACAGTCAGATGGCCTGAATTTTCTGTCATCAGTCCTACAATTACACTTAGAACTGCTTACACTGGTTTATTTTCTTTTTTGTAATAATGGGCCAAATATCTTGAGTTCAATTGATTCCAGCATTGGGACTTGCCACTGACAAGTCACAGAAGATTTTTTCCCCTCTCTTTCCTTTGTTTAGCTTGCTTTTCTCCTTCCTTGGCTTCTGTTTCGTGAAAGATGCTGTTTCAATCCCAAACACTGTACGTCAGACTTCCTGTCCCAAGATAGACTTCTGTCTACCTTTAGCCTTTTTGCAGTGTAGTGTCCAGCTGAAGTTCACAGCACTATGGCCATTAGCAACCAATCTGCCTCTTATTAATAGATGTCTACTTAATTATTTACAGAGCATTACATAAACCTGGTAATGGAACCACTGGAAAGAAAATGTACAAAGAAAATTGCTGTATTGTTATCCTTTCAGCGATAAATCTCCTGCAATGTGTACTTCAAGATAAAGAGAATACCATAAGAATCCGAAGTGCCAGCCATGACTTCCCAGATCAGTGCAGTTATATATTGTAACGTATGCAAATTGTAAGAACTTTATATGTTTAGCAGATATTTAGCACTTCACATATGAAGTGCCGTGAGGGATTCATGCACAGAAGGGACAAGAGGGCTGCCAAATTTCAGCTGGTTACTTGTGCACATAAATAATGATTTGTGCCTGTGTGGCTGATTGCTTGACGAAGATGGGCACATTCGTGTTTGCATGAAGTGCTAAGATGTTAGAAATCTGGCTCCTAAAAATCATTAATAACAGTCTATGCTAAGCCCTGCTGAGTCTTGTGCAGGCTGGGATGTGTTTTAAAAAAAAAAAAAAAAAGAGAGAAACTTGGACAAAACCAAAAGGAGTTAAAATAACAAAGTGTGGAGGAAGGAGTGTACAATATAAAACAGCTAAACCCAGCTGTTCTAGGCTTATGTCACTTGCACCTTCATCATCCATGTTACCATGTCTGGTTTCAAGTGATTTGTTTATCTTACTCGGCATATGTTTTGTTCTCTTTTTGTTCTTATTTGTGTTGTTCCTTAAAAAAGCATGCACATGAAAAATATTTATGGTATTGAAACACATACTAACACTGACTTAATTTTTCTCAGTATTGCTTAATACTCACTTCTTTTCCCGCTCCCTATACACTTAAAAAACCCCCAACAGCCTACAAATTTGTTAACTACCCGTACCCACCATGTTCTGAGCAAATTTGGAAGGGCACACTTTGTTACATTATCAAAAAGTGACAACTAGCTATAAAGAACTGTATATCTTTTTAATGATGAAAGGGTTATAATGAGAATTGATGAAATGAAATTAATGGTAGTTTAAAACAATGTAGTCATTCTGATAATAGTTATGGCAAGGTTGTAACAGTGCATTGCTGGTTTTGTACAAGCTGAAAGGGATTGATTTTTGTTGGTGGCTAAGAGGCTTTGCCTTGGAAGGCTACCATCAGTTGGATATTCGTGGGAAAAATCTGCTGTGAAAGTTGTGGGAGTGATAAATGGCTCAGCTAGAAGTAAGCTGAGCAATGACATTCATGACCAACTTCTGGAGCAAACTGTAGTGCAGCCATAGATGTTGCAATTGCATGTGAGTGGCATTAAGAAGTGGTTGCTTCTTGGTTTCTAGATCTTGCCACTATCAGCCAAGGCAGGAATAACCTAAAGCTGCTTCTCACTTTTAGAGGAGTTTTTCAGTACAAATTTAATCTGCTGATACTACTGCTGAAGGTATTTTAAGCAAATATGTTGCTTAAAAATGGATTGAGTGCATAGTTACAGTGATTTATCTGTAGGATAACTAGTAACCTTTTTATATAGTTCAAGTTTGACTATGAAATATTTGTGGCCACTTTCTAGATGCCCTGTTGTTAACATAGTTTGAAGGACCACCAAGGCTGGGCTGCTATATGGGACTGTCTGTCATATTAAGCTAGCGTTACCAGCCCAGACAGAACCAGAGAGCTGGCAGAGATGCTTTTCTTGTATTGTTTTTTCTAAGAGTTAAAATCTCATTTTAATATAAGGCATAACCTGAATTTTTAAAGGTTGAAATCTTCTCTATATTTCTTCTTATTGTATCTGGTCAACTATACATGTCAGAAATCTATAGTGAAGCAAAATCCAAAATGTATCACTTAGTCTTTGAAAAACACACCTTCTAGCCTACTTTCTCCTTCCCAGCCCACAAAGAATGCAGAAGACTTGAAACTTGATATTAGGGTAGTTTAAATTAGTTCTCTCACACTGACTGTGGGCTCAATTAGGTCAGATACCTGAGCATCAGGAATATGCTGGAGAGTGGATGCAGGAGAAAATAGAATTGGTCAACCCAACAAAGTTTGTGCCTTGTCCCAGATTTGCTAAACGTGCCTACGGTCTTTAGTCTTGTATTACAGTTTGTATAGTCTGTCAGGTGAAAAGCATCGTTGGTAATCTTCACAGAATCACAGAATGTTCAGCGTTGGAAGGGACCTCTGTGGGCCATCTAGTCCAACCCCCCTGCCGAAGCAGGGTCACCTACAGCAGGCTGCACAGGACCTTGTCCAGGCGGGTCTTGCATATCTCCAGAGAACGAGACTCCACAACCTCCCTGGGCAGCCTGTTCCAGTGCTCTGTCACCCTCAGAGTGAAGAAGTTCTTCCTCATGTTCAGACGGAACTTCCTGTGCCTCAGTTTGTGCCCGTTGCCCCTTGTCCTGTTGCTGGGCACCACTGAAAAGAGTTTGGCCCCATCCTCCTGACACCCACCCTTGAGATATTTATAGGCATTTGTAAGGTCCCCTCGCAGCCTTCTCTTCTTCAGGCTGAACAAGCCCAGCTCCCTCAGCCTCTCCTCGTAGGAGAGATGCTCCAGTCCCCTCATCATCCTTATAGCCCTCTGCTGGACTCTCTCCAGTAGCTCCTCATCTTTCTTGAACTGGGGAGCCCAGAACTGGACACAGTACTCCAGATGAGGCCTCACTAGGGCAGTGTAGAGGGGAAGGAGAACCTCCCTCGACCTACTGGCTGCACTCCTCTTGATGCATCCCAGGATCCCATTAGCTTTCTTGGCAGCTAGGGCACACTGCTGGCTCATGGTCAACTTGTCATCCACCAGGACACCCAGGTCCCTCTCCACAGAGCTGCTCTCCAGCAGGTCCGCCCCAAGCCTATACTGGTGCATGAGGTTGATCCTCCCCAGGTACAGGACCCTGCATTTGCCTTTGTTGAATCTCATCAGGTTCCTCTCTGCCCAACTCTCCAGCCTGTCCAGGTCTCGCTGAATGGCAGCACAGCCTTCTGGTGTATCCACCACTCCTCCCAGTTTTGTGTCATCAGCAAACTTGCTGAGGGTACACTCCAACTCTTCATCCAGGTCATTGATGAAGAAGTAAACAAGGCTGGGCCCAGTACTGACCCCTGGGGGACACCACTAGTTACCAGCCTCCAACTGGACTCAGCGCCACTGATGACAACCCTCTGAGCTCTGCCATTCTGCCAGTTCTCAATCCACCTCACTGATCACTCATCCAGCCCACACTTCTTGAGCTTCCCTAGGAGGATGTTATGGGAGGTAGCCTGGCTGAAGTCTAGGTAGACAACATCCACTGCTCTCCCCTCATCTACCCAGCCAGTCATGCCATCGTAGAAATCTATTAGATTAGTCAAGTATGATTTCCCCTTGCTGAATCCTTGTTGACTACTGCTGATAACCTCCTTTTCCTCCACTTGCTTGATGATGACCTCCAGAATGAGGTGCTCCACTATCTTTCCCAGGATGGAGGTGAGGCTGACCGGCCTGTAGTTCCCTGCGTCCTCCTTCATGCCCTTTTTGAAGACTGGAGTGACATTGGCCTTTCTCCAGTGCTCGGGCACCTCTCCTGTCCTCCAGGACCTCTCAAAGGTGATGGAGAGTGGCTCAGCAATGACATCCGCCAGCTCCCTCAGCACTCGTGGGTGCATTCCATCGGGGCCCATGGGTTTGTGGGCGTCCAGATTGCCTAAGCGATCCCTCACGCAGTTCTCCTCGACCAAGGGAAAGTCATCTTCTCTGTAGGCTTCTTCTCTTACCTCCGGGGCCTGGGATTCCTGAGGGCCTGCCTTAGCAGTAAAGACTGAGGCAAAGAAGGCATTCAGTAACTCCGCCTTCTCTGCATCCTCCGTCACCAGGACACCCGCCTCATTCAGCAGCGGCCCCACATTGTCCCTAGCCTTCCTTTTGCCGCTGATGTAGTTGAAGAAACCCTTCTTGTTGTTTTTGACATCCCTTGCCAGCTTCAATTCCAGGTGGGCCTTGGCCTTCCTCGTCGCATCCCTGCACGCTCTGACCACATTCCTGTACTCTTCCCAAGTGGCCTGTCCCTCTTTCCACATTCCATGTATATTTCTCTTCCACTTGAGCTGCGCTAGAAGCTCCTTGTTTAACCCTGCAGGTCTCCTGCCTCCTTTGCTCAATTTCTTTCTCATGGGGATGCACCTCTCCTGAGTGTGGAAGAAGTGACGTTTAAAGAGCGACCAGCACTCTTGGACCCCCCTGCCTTCGAGAGCCCTGGCCCACGGGATTCCTCCCAGTAGCTCCTTGAAGAGGCCAAAGTTAGCCCTCCTGAGGTCCAAGATTTTGATCCCGCTTACCACCCTGCTTCCTCCACGCAGGATCCTGAACTCGACCATTTCATGGTCACTGCAGCTGAGTCTGCCTCCAACCTTCACATCCTCCACCAGTCCCTCCTTGTTTATTAAAAGAAGGTCCAGCAGAGCGCCTTTCCTTGTTGGTTCCTCCACCACTTGCATCAGAAAGTTATCATCGATGCTCTGTAGGAACCTCCTGTATTTTGCATGCCTAGCTGTATGGTCTTCCCAGCTGATGTCAGGGTGGTTGAAGTCCCCCATGAGAACCAGGGCCTGTGACTGTGAGGCTGCTTGCAGCTGCCTGTAGAAGGCCTCATCAACTTCCTCCTCCTGGTCAGGTAGCCTGTAGTTCACACCCACAGTAATATCACCAGTATGAGCCTGTCCCTTAATTCTAACCCATAAGCTCTCCACTCGTTCTTCATCTGCCCCCAGGCCAAGCTCAATGCATTCCAGTTGCTCCTTCACATGTAGAGCAACTAATCTTAAAAGCCATCACCCTGCAGGAAGTGAGTGCTGCATCCCAGCTTACACGCTCCAAATAAGCACAGATCCTGCAGCAGAAACAGTAAAACCAAGAGACTAGCCATCCCAGGATCTGAAGCTGCCTGGAGCACAAACAGGAATCAGTAGTTCAACAGAATGTGCTACAAAATAATGCGTTTTCTTGAGGGTTTTTTGTTTACTTGCTTTTCCTCCAATAGGATTGACATAATTAAATTACAAGTGAGTGTCAGAAGAGTTTGTTAGACTTTTATAGCATAAACTATTTTTTAGCTAAAGAGGACGCAAAATTAAGGTTTGAACAAGTTTTTTTTTCTTTTTGTTATAATATGATTTAGTAGAAATGATCTCTATATGCCTTCAGATGGTTTAACTTTTGCCTCAGAAATCACTTCCATTGGCAACATAAGAGCAGTCTGTAGGTTTGTTTTTTTTTTTTTTTTAAATGAAGGTAGCATTCTTGGATATTTATAAAAAAAAAGCAGTTACCGAATGTGAGAACTGGTCAATGTAAGGGGCAAAGGCCAGGTGGGAGTGTGGAAATGACAGAGTGAGAAAATAACCTATGGGATATTGTGGGGTGGACAGATTGTGATTAAATTCCAGCTGCTTTCAACAAGTTATTGCTTGTCAGCTGTGGTGCAGTAGTTGACCATGTGCATGTATGAAGTCCACCCCTGTTGGAGGGTAGAACAGGTTAATCTGAACTTCATAGAGTGGACTTGTGCCCTTAAATTATGAGAGTGGCAGAATTGACATGGATGCGGTGCTGTGTGTAATATGCCTGTAGAGAAATAGAGGCACAGGAGCCAGATGGCGTGTTCAGGTTTGTCTTGACAGGCAGCAGCAGAACGGAAAATAAATTTCAGGTCTCCTGAGCTGTTATACCATAAAAGTGAGCAAGACTAAGTTTGAAGTTAGTTAATACTTTCACGCTTAAGTCCCAAGAATATGTAAGTGCCCCTCGCAGATACATCGTTCAGAACTATGGGGGCTTCCTCCCTCTAGTTATTGAGGTAGCTATGGTGAAGCATCTTGAAAAAAAAAAAAATCGCCTGTGCCGGGATGGAAAGGTATTTGTGGCAGAAAGCGTGAGCTTGCTGCAGTATACACAGTGGGGGCCCAAAGTTTTTTCTCTTACACTGATTTAGCTCCCTGGTTTTGCTTCAGAGTAATTTACAGTGAAGTCTGGCTCTGTGTCTTTTTGAAATTTATTATAAATTTGTGAGTTATTTACTAAAATTTCTTTCTGGGTTGGGTTTGGCCTGGTTTGTTTTGCTTTGGTTTGTCTAATACTTTATGTTTAAATAGTTGTTTCCACTGTGAAGTTACTGAGTGATACTGAAAAAGTTGAGACTATAGTTTGGCTAATGGCCAGCAGCCCTGTGGTCACGGTCCCTGTTAGTGCTGGAGCCCTGTGTCCAGTCCAGCTAGGGGAAGCTGCTGTCTCTTGCTTCTTCTGGCTTTTAGATTTCACTGCTGTTGTGAAATTGTACAGTATAAGCTGATGGAAAATTTGTACAGGGGTACGTATGTGCCTGTTTAAGTAAAGAGAGGAAGGGGTCCCATAAGCAACATGAGGATACATAAAAGGCATATTGCAGTTTATGATGTCTAGATGCCCACCTGGAGAGGAGAGAGCTTAGGAATAAAATAAAAAGACTGAAATTCTGCTTGACTCTGAAATAAGATAAGAATATAGTAGTGGAAAGATTTAAATGGGGAGGGCAGCTGTTATAGCCCCCAGTTGTACATATTTTATCCTAAGGCACCATTTGGTTTAATAAAATTTAGATCTAAGGCTGTCCTTAACCTATCAGTTTCTTAAGACTTAATTATAAAGGTTATACTTTCAAAGGACAAAAGCATTATTCATTTGTCTGTTCATGTCTTCCAGGTTTATCTTGCAGATTATGGACTTTCCTACAGATATTGTCCCAATGGGAACCACAAACAGTATCAGGAAAATCCTAGGAAGGGCCATAATGGAACAATAGAGTTTACCAGCATAGATGCCCACAAGGGAGTAGGTAAGTTTCTTTTTTTTTATTTCAGAGCAGTGATTACAGAATGAGTAATCAGGCTGTGTGAGATGATGTATACAATAGAAGTAGTCTTGGGGATTGCTCAGGGTTGATCAGACCCTTGTGTGGTGACCTCTTCTTGTACCTGGGAATGCTTCTCCAGGGCTGGTGGGGGAAGGGGGGCAGCATGATTAAAACTGAAAAGCTACTGCACGTACGGTACTGGAAGGTGAACAAAGATGCCCTAAGAAGAGCTTGCCATTAAACTATTAGACTTAATTGGTTCATGTTGGGAGTACTGGTTTGTGTTTGCGATACTCCGTAGACGGGCAGAGGCAGTATTTGCTAATGTTACATTGTCAAGGAAAAATGTTTTGACTCTGCACCATCCTTTAGGGAGAGCTGTGTCTGAGTGTCACCATCTGTGTTATGAGAGGATATTTCAAGATGACATTCCTTCTGCAAGGAGAAAAACCTTTTCTGAAGCCATAAAGTGTTAACTTTTCGAAATTTTTTTCCAGTAGCCTTTCATATATCTTACTTACTTAAACTCACTTTGATGGTATTGGAAACACATTTGCAGGTAAATTACATACATAGTCCTTTTATTGGATATTGATTGTACTGCCTTGCATTCCAAGGCAGACTTAATTCAACAATTCCCTAATTAGTTAAAGTCATAACCTATGTCTTGTATTCATTTACCATTAATTAAACCTTAGCTGTTTATTACACTGCAGTCCAAATCCAATAGCAGACCCATAGAGCCATGGAAAAGGGAATAGGAGGTCAATATAGAAAATATATGGTGCAAAGTCCCACTGATGGCTGCATTGTTCACAATCAATATGGTCAATGCAACACAACTTTCTTAGTTGCTTTGTCAGCAAGACAAAAAGTCAATTCTAATGTTATGCTAGTGAAAAAAATGGTGATTATTGAAAAACTTTGACTCTTGCTGTGAAACAGTTTCTGTTAACTTTTCTTTCCCCTATTCCTCCCACCTCACCCCCAAGATCTTCTAAAACAAAAAGAATGGTTTTCTGCTGCCAGCTTTGCTAGGATCATAGTGTCACAAGCAATAACTAGAAATTTGTGCTTGTTAATAACTGCTGAACTGTTACCTTAAACTAATACTTTCTAATGAGTTTTAGTTGGCACAAACAACTGTATATTATTGCTTTTTCTATTAAAAGGACCATTGACCATGTAATGTAGAGGGTCTTGATAATTTGCCGGTGCTGTTAAAGCCTGCAATCGTTTAACTCTGGTCATTAGGAAAAATGAAATAAGACTGTCAAGTATTTGCTGCTAAAACAATTGCACAGTTTCACCTGCTGAAAAATATTTTGTGGTTAAGAGGGCATCCGTTTCAGACTCTTCTAGCCCTCCCAAGCATACAGTGCATTTTCTGGAGACCTGGCTCTGGCTGTTTTACGTGGCAGTGTGTGCGATGTGGCTGCATACTAGTATTTGGTGTGGATGCTGTTTGGAGAACAGGTGTAACCTGGAGGATTTGGGATTTGGCAGTTGAGTAGTTATAGCAGCTGGGTTGTCTAGTGGAAAGGTGTCTGTTGATGGGTATGTGATCACAGGACAGATAATTCATTTTATTTGAAAGAGTAGGGAATTTTACAGACTTGGGTGGCAAAAGGTGTGCACATGTATGTATGAGTGAAGTAGTTGTCTTCTGCAATCTGTGGGTTAGATTACCCCCTCAAGTGACTAAACCATGATGGAATTGGTGAAAAGTGGAGGACTCCAGAAACAAAAATACTCAGAAAGATAGCTTGAGGGAGCTTACCCCTATCTTACACTTGAAAATTTTTTGCTTGTTAATAGCTGCAAACAGAAGATCTGCAGATTTTTCTGATGGTGTTGCCAAAAAAGTCTGCAGAATGTGATGTGGGATCTGGTATATTGCAGAGAATCCAAACTATTCATGCTGAATGCCTCGGCTCTGACCTTACAACAGCCTGCATCCATTAAGGTCGGATTACCAGACTTTCCCATTTGCTGCAGGTCTCAACATCCCAGTGAAAATATGCATCTACACCGACTTCTGTTTGAGATTGCTCAGGTCCAGATGGCAGAACACAGTGACTGGTTTCCCTCATCTCATGTCTTATCATGAGGAATTGCAGAGATGTTTCAGGATACTAAAAGGCTTCCAACAACTGGGGCAAAGGACTTCTTGACTCAAAGATCTCCTGTACTCCTGACTTGTGATTGAGTCTCAGTGCAGTCTCTTGAACCAAGTGAGATGGGCTGCTCTTCAGAAAGGTGTTTAAAGACTGCTTCACTGTTGGCAAATTAAAGCTGCATAGACAGCCTTCATTCTTTATTCAGTTGGCTGTTACCATGTTTTTCAGAGTGGAGTATTATTTTATTTCAGTGCTCTTGGAATATAGTTCTGATTTTTAAATGTTATTATGTATAAAAAAGATCCTTTGCAGAGGGCATTTCCGAATGTACGTAGCAGCATAAATATCTCAAACCTCAAAAACCCTGAATAGTACCAGTCGCTGTATTGATCTAGACAAATGAGAACATTTTGACTTGCTCATAAAGTAGCTACCTGAACGTATTCAGTGATTCAAGGTGCATGCTGAAACTTAAAACAAAATTCTGAATTTGTTACTTTCGAAAGTGCCTCTTGGCAATGCTTGAAGCTGATAACCTCCTTGCAAAAACATAATCAAATGCAACCACTTCCTGCTAATTTAAATTCACACTGGTGTTTCCCTAGCTGAATCGAGAGTTTAACCCAGCTGCCCTCCATTTTATTCCCCAAGCTTGCCATGGAGTTCGTGAAGTGTAGAGGTTGTGCTGTCCACTGAGATCCTGAAAGTTTCCTACCAGCGGCCACTGCATGGTAACTCTTATGGGTGGTAGAATTAGTCCGTACTCTTCTGACAGCTCTGGTAAGGGCAGAGTTGGATGTGCTGTTCCTGTGGCAGCTGATGGCGAATCACTGCCTTCAAACAAGTTACTTTGGTGTGTGACAGTGTACACTGATGGTGCTGGTGGCTTTGACTTCATATTGGAACTGAGGAGGAATTCCTTCTGAGCTGGGAAAAGCTGGGAGCAGCTGCCCCTGCCTCGTGTCTTGGTTCTTCATGCTGGTTTTGTCTTCAGTTTTGCACGGCTCACCTGTGCTCCATCCAGCATGTGTGGGCCCCACAGGCTGGCTGCTCTGTGCTGCAGTGCTGCTTTGTGGCTTCCAAACTTGTTGGGTGTTTGCAAATATTCATTGCAACCTTAGTTTCATACCCTATCTATGATGAAAGTTCACTTTGAACCAAGTTAGGGCCTGAGGTGGGTTTTCCCACAGGATCTGACCCACATCATCAGCACTGCTGTATTTGGTGGCTGAATCTTATTGCAACCAGCAAGTGGGGTTTTAAAATTTAAAACCTTTTTATTTTGATGCAGATTTCATATGGCACAACTGCATTGTTAGTTGTAGCGTGGTATTTGACCGTATTCATTGTACTCATTTTTAAAGACCATACTGTATAAACACTATGACCTTTTTGTTTGTTGATTGATAATTAAAGAGAATTATATCTGCACCCAGTGTACATTTAAAAAACTGTTACATAGTGTTAAAAAGTAATATTTGGATCAATGCCTCCTATGGATTTTTGTAGATTTTCTACTCACTGAGGCATGCAGTCAATACCTAATTTCTCTGGAGATGTACTGCGCTTAACATATTGAGTTTTTTTAAAATACTCCAGTCCTGAGCATGGAGTGCGTAAGACCAGTTTTAATTTGCTATCATTGATGAAAATAAGAGTATGCACTATCTATGTTGAATTCTCTGCAGCATGTATTTGTGTTTGCCAGAGATTTCAACATGACTCTCCTCTTCCTTTTAACAACGTTTCACAGTAACTGTTAGCAGCTTTGCCATCTCTAGCGTTCAGTAGAGGACCTACCGAAATCCTTGCAGAACTTGTAGATACATCTGGAATAGTAAAAGCTGCTTAAGACAGTAATGGTGACTTTTGACAAGCTGAAGGATAAGTAGAATGTCTGATGACATTTGCCTCAATTAGGCCCACTTGTAACTTTTTTGTAGCTGGTGAATATGATCTGTCTGAGCTAATTTCATGCAGCAGAAGTATGTTTATTTTGATCTCCTGTGTTGAGGAAGGCAATTGAAGCTATATTTCATGCCATATTTTAACCAGTTCTTTGTGCCTCGCACATTGGGTTATTGCAACATGCGCTCCTTGAGGTCCGTCTGAATGCTTGCACACTGTGTTTGTACAGGGCGATGCAGGCATTGGACTGATAGTAGAGAAAACTCTGCAGTTCTTGTTCCTATTTTCCCCTCTGGTCTGACTGAACTGTTGCTGTTTGATATTAAAAACATAGCTCAATACTTGTCCATTTTTCCTTTTCTTTTACATGCGGGGCTTGACTAGAATATATGCAGGGTTCATTTTGTGAGGAAGGATGTGTGAGAATATAAATGCCTATGCCTGGAAGCATGCTTTTTCTGAGTCTGCATGGCTTCCAGAGAACAGAGCTTTAAATGGCTCTGGATCAAGAGGTTTATTTGGCGTCTGTCCATGTATGGTTAGGATTCAGAGGGAGCCTGCTGGATTTTTTTTGTTGGTCAAATGAATTACTGATTTGCTGCAGTTTGGTATGTGTTTCCCAAAGACTGTGTGCAGGACAAACTGTAAATCCTGAAAATAAAAGGAAAATATAACTGGCCTGGTGAAAAATGGGTGGAACTTTGCAGTATGAAATAAATAAAAAGATGTTTTAGTTTCTGAGTGTTGGATTAGAAATGTGTGCCCAGCAGAAGAGGGAGCAGGAGGTTGTTGTAAGTGAAAGAAGAGTCAGGCTTTAGCAAGGAGAAGATTGAATAGGTTCATATAAGCACCTCTGTAAACTTATTCTGTCCTGCCAAGAATGTCCAAAAGCAGCAAAAACAAGACGATGAGCATCACAACTTTCTAGCACAACTGATGAGTGTGGCTAAGAATTTGCTGTGTAATTTTGGCGCTCGTTTTCTACACAAGGAATTCAAAAGGTAGTGAATCTCACAGCTGCCTGTCAGCCCCTTACCTTTGTGAGGTACATTCTTCTTACTGCAAGCTTGGAACGTTTTGCTTCTGACGAGGTATCTGCACCTCTTGCCACCACCACTTTATCTCTGACCCAGATCTTGTGGTGAAGTTCCCTTGCATCCTGCAGCCTTCCCACTTTCATAAACTTCTCCCCACCAAATCAGGACCCTAGCCCTCTTCCTTTCAGCACATCCCATTCCACCAGTCCTGATGATTATTCACTCTCTGTCTGTGTTTAGAGGAGAATCCTGCTGCTGATTGCACTCTTCTATTATGGATGCAGCAGAGCAAGTGCGAAAATGAGGAGGCTCTGCAGTCAGATTCTGATGGTCAGTGGATATGTGTAACTGCTTGTTTGGAGGTTGCTGTGCACATGTCTGCACATTCGGCTGTTGTGATTGTGCAGGACAGCTCTGCTGTTTTGAAGAGGTTTGAGGATCACAGTTAGAGAACTTCTGGGCTGCAGGACCTGCTGGCCCACAGTGTGCTCATAAGCTTGGCCATAGCAGGACAGTGGCAGTAGTGTTGCTGCTTTTGTGGGTCTGAAGCAAGTTATCCTGCTACTGTGCTGGGCCTGCATCCCATGCCTGACAGGACAGCACTGATGTGCGGGCTGGTTGTCACCTGTAATGCTGACTATGGGAGGACGTGAGCCCTCAGGACTGTGAGGCTGATATTGTCAGCACGGCACCTCTGTGATCACCCAAGGCGAGGTCGGTACTGGGGAGACACGGTTGTATCTTCCCTGCAAACAGCTGCGGGACCTCCTGCCAGCTCTGCAGTATGTTCCGTGCCGATCAGCCGTATGGCCAGTTGCCTGTATAGCTGTAGGATTCGAGTTTAGGAGAGAGACCATAGTTGGCACAGGAAAAGTTGCTTATTGCCATGTCCCAGACTGAGTTCTCTGGAAGAGGAGTAGTCCAGTTGCGGTCACACTGTGTTTGCACTGGATTTTTCTTTCCAGCATTCTGTGGTGGTGGTTGTTGTCATGAGTACTTCAGCAATGTGCCAAGCTAACAGTGCAGAACTGTACGTGAGGGGAGAAGAGACTGTTTCTGGCCCCTGCTGGAGACTGGGTAAGTCTGTACAGCTTGGCCTCCTGGCCCCTGCTGGCAGTTGCCCTGCCAGAGACTGGGTAAGTCTGTACAGCTTGCCTCCAAGCATTAAAATTTATCATAAATTTCACTATTTATCTAACCTTTTCCCTGTAGCCACCAACTCTGTTCTGTTAGTCACTATCCTGCTGCAGTGAACTCCTCTAGACTGACCGATACCTTGGGGAAGCAATACTTCATTGTTAGCTTTTTTTTTTTGGTCTTTTCCTTTGTCTGGCCTCTAACAGGCACTGATTTTTGACAAATCTTGTATTTATCTGTTTTTTTATCATCTCAACCTTGAGTTAAGAAATTATATCACTTTTAGTTCCTTTATTAAAATGTTGTAATGATACATTTTTAACATAACTATAATTCTCCATGGTCATGTTAACACTCCTTTCCTTTATGGGCTTTTGGATTAATGGATATGGTATGAGTTATATTTGTTTGTGAATTAACGTGACTTTGTAGGATGTAATGCCAGTGAGAATTGGAGGTTCCACTGCATCTAGATGCAATATGAGCAACTAGAATGATCCTTTTTATGAAAAGCTTCCAATCTAAAGAAACATTAACGGTGAAATTATAATGTAACAGTGCTAATTAAAAATAATAGAAGAACATTTTGTCTGTCACTCATTAGCTTCCTAGATCTTTACAAAAGGCTTGACAAAGTTGGTTTGATAAGGGCCATAGAGGAAAACTCCCATTTTCACGTGGGTTTCAGATGAGTTCTTGGGGGCAGTGTAGTTTTGAGAGCATATTGTGGCTGATGTGATATCATTTATGATCTATTTTCAAACAGTAACCTGAATATAAATTGGGGCTCAGACAGCTGCCAGATCCAGTATGCAGACATGTTTAGTATATTTTCTTCTCAGGGTGAGTTGCTTCAGTTCTGTTATTCTGAGTTATTGTTGAACCCTGTGCCTGCATGTTGAATATATGTTTGTGGTGTACATAAAACTTGTTGTGGCCTGACTCTGATTTCATTGACATGGTTGTTAATTCACTAACTTGAGTGGAGTTGTTCCTGATTTATTTTGGCAGGAGTAAGGACAGAATCAGGCCTTAAATTTTCAGATTAAAAAATTAAACTATAAAAATATTGTGAAATGAAACATCACCAACATGTTACCATTAAATAGTATTTCATAAGAGACTAAAATAATAATAAAGAAATTCCTGGTTAATAGAAAAACAGAAATCAAATACCTGGTAAAAAAGAAAGAAAACAAACCCAACAAGTTTTTAGTCTACAGAGAAGTAAGAGAATTTGATTTAAATAAGTACTATTTTGCATATGTACTTTTGTAACAGTGACAAACAGAATCGTTTTATTTTTGCATGGGTATTGCATTTATAAATGAAGCCAGATTGACTTCTCTCAGCTGATGTTTATCAAGAATTCTGGTAATCTGCAAGATTCTTGTATTAGCAGATTTATTTTTGCAAGTAAACATACAGTTGAAATTTATGTATCAGTGCTTTATTTGGGGTGAAAATTTAATTACCCCATTGTTCATAGATAGTATTAATTCATTAAAGACTAGTTAGTTTAATACTTTTTTATAAGGATCTAAATGATATAAAAAGTTGAAGAAGTTAGCATCTCTAATACCGAGCTGACAAAGGAGCAGAGGGAAGGAATGAACTAGTAGAGTCAAATAATCAAACGCTGACATTTTGATGTGAATCTATGAAAACCACATGTAAATGTCTCTATGTAGTAACACTTGCAGTGACCTGGGAGATAAAGTGATACGGGAGTTTACCCTCTCCCCGTAAAACATTTCCCTTTTATTTTTTACTGATGTATGGCTTAGTTATACGCACACCCCCCCCCCCCCCCCAACCCCCGCCCCAACTCCCCTGCTGACTGCTGT
Organism: Opisthocomus hoazin; assembly: GCF_030867145.1. Taxonomy (NCBI): domain Eukaryota; kingdom Metazoa; phylum Chordata; class Aves; order Opisthocomiformes; family Opisthocomidae; genus Opisthocomus; species Opisthocomus hoazin. The sequence continues at coordinate 51,238,113 of NC_134415.1, read as the reverse complement.
GGCTTTAGGAAGGTACTAGTTGAGTCTTACTTGCACTCGTCTCCCCATTTGTGATGCCTTTGCCCTTAGTGTCAGTCAGGAAATGGCTGTAAGATCTGCATGTGAATGAGAAGGTAATGAGTCATGGCCAAACTGTTAACTGTGAAGTAAACTTTACTCTCTGGGGACTGTTTTGTCAGAAAACGAGTTATCTTAGGTTAGCTTCTGAAATCTGTTTGGCTTAGCATTATTTACAGATTCATATCAATTAGTCCTTTAGTGGAAAAAAGTGGTCCATTGTAATTTTGACTATTTTTCTCAAAAAGCCACTTTCTGTAGCCCATCTGAGACACACAGGTATCAGAAAAGTGTTGTGTGAAAATTAGAGGATCTGTAATCAAAAATTCTGGTTTATATGGTTATAATCTGGAATTGCCATAATGGAAAAGGGAGTTGTGAACACATGTGTATGAATGGAATTGTTCCACGGTTAACAGGAGATTTATGGCTGAAGAAATCACTACAGAACAGCAAGTGGTAGAGATTCTGTTTTTATTTTAATATGAGAGCCAAGTCTTGCGTTAGGATGTTGCTGAATCTAGTGCAGAAAATAGACGACACCCAAGGGATAGTATGGTGTTCTGTTAGATTGAAGGGCCTTTAATAATCCTGTAGTCTAATAGCAGTTAAGATAGAGAATGTATGAGAACTAATCTTCTGCTTTTACAATAATGTGTGTATGGTAACAAGAAACAGTTATGATGTGTTGGCACTGTGGCTTTTAGTAGATGACTTTTTAAATTAAAAGATAAGTTTGCTGAGTGACTTTCTGGAATTTATTTAATGAAGGCCCATAAAATATGATATCTGTTTACAGCTGGATTAACAGCACTATGCTCAACTACTGGTCTTTACGCTAGACAAAAAGCACCAAACAAACCTGAAATCTTCTTTCCTTCCTTAGAAGTGCAAATTCATTTTGGAAAAGCATAAATTTAACTTCTGCATCTGTCTGTCTTTAATCATGATTACCAGTTTCTGGTTTTGCAGATTCCATGTGGTCTTGACTGGCAAACTGTAGCCTGCAAGTCAAATGTGTACAAAGAAATACTGCAGCAAGCCTGCTTGTTCAGTTTTTTCAAGTTTGGTTTCCTTGGAATAGCAGCAAGCAATAGCAAATCTATTAGTATTGCACTTTTTTTTTTTCCTCTTTCTCTTTGAAAAGTCAATCCATAGATTAACTTAAGTTACTGTTTTTCTGCATAGAAGATGTTTGAGGATGGGGTTAATTTTTGATTGAATTGTATCTACTGTATTTGTATTCTGTAGTTAGTGTATCTGGGGTGTGCAGAGTGAGAGCAAGTTGTTTCTGAAATAACTTTCTGAATTTCTGAAATTCCTTTTTGGAAGCGGTATTGGTAAGTTTACATAGGATTTGCTAAACAGCAAGTGTATTTTAGCCTGTGCTTACGACTCTCGAAACAAACAGTTCATGATACTTGTAAGCAGACAACTTTGGTGTGTAAATGTACACTAGATGGCAGTTTTGTCATATCTTCCAAGTTCACATACCTCTGTACGAGAACAGGAAAGGCCATCAGTGTTTAGTCTGCACTCACAGGGTCCCGGCATGACCAGTGTGGACCCCATGGACTTCCTGGAACATGTGTTAGCAATTTAGCAGCAGACATTTATTTCTTTGTTTTACTGCTTGGCTCTCTGAGAAAGTGTTGGTACTCAGTTACGGGCTGTCTGGATCATGTCAGAGGCCATGGGGATCAAGTCCATGTGACAGGCCAGACTGAGGAAGGATGGAGTTGGAGGAGGAAACTGACCCTTACTTCAACAGTAACAAGTCACTGCCTGTCTGTGGACTGTGGCCAAATGCTGGGGTGTTTTAGGTCTAATACAGCTGAATAAACAAAACACTTTGCCCGTTTGGCTTTTTCATATTTCATCGATAGTAGTTCAATCAAAGTATTTTCTGTTTCCTAAGAAGAGTTTCTTATTCTTTTCCCCCCCCCCCTCCCCTCTCTCTTCCCCCCCCCTCACCTCCCCACTTTTTAGCCCCATCCAGACGAGGTGACCTTGAAATCCTTGGCTACTGCATGCTGCAATGGTTATGTGGGAAGCTGCCCTGGGAACAGAACCTGAAGGACCCTGTAGCTGTCCAGACAGCAAAAACAAAGTAAAAATAGAAAACATACACATGCACACACGCATACCACCCTAGAACTCTGTAATCTCCTCAGTGCTTAACAAAACAGGTCTGAGAAAGACAGCGTTAAATCCTGTAGAATAGCACCTTACGAGAAAGTTAAACGAATTTTCCTTACTTGAGAGATGTTAGAAGCAGTTAAAAATGTGAACTCTATGTGCATGTATATACACCATCTTCCACATGTTTGTGTATGTACTGCTGTAGAGAGGTGATAAATTCAAATGCATAGTACACAGTCATTTTGTCTGCTGTGTTTTTTTTTTTTAATACTCTTTTTAAAGAACACATTTGTGAATGAGTGCAGGCCTTACTGCATATACAGAAAATTCATGTGTGTTTCTGTCAAATTTCATGGGTGCTTTGTAGAGACTGTAGTACAAACATCTCTTGGAAGTTTTTCCATATGTGCATTCAATTTATTGTACTTTCTATATGATACTATTTTTCAGTGTTTTTACATAGGTTTATAATGTTATATAAGCCTACTTACAAACAATTTGCCGTTACTAAGAGTTAAATACCAAAATACTAAAGAACTTGATTAAAATCTTTTCTTTTTCCCAGCACGACTCATTTAGAGTTTACTAAAGCAACAGAGTGTATTAGTGTTTTATTTCTCTGCTTTTGCAGTTGGGACTTGAGAGAGTTAACTGCATATGTGCTACAGTGTAACCTGTAGAAGGCTATACAGAGGAGTAGTTACCCATAAATGTAACATCACAATTGGAGAAGGCAGCAAACTTTTAAGTAGGGCAAGTCACAACAGCGGTACACAATGGGGATAGCTGATCCACAGAAATCAATCTGCAAATTCAGTGTGGCATTGGCTCTCAACAGAGAAAAAGGTTAGCCTGCAGACTGTGGATAATACAGGTTGCATCTGTAAATGTTGACATCGTATGTTATGTTTAATATTTCTCCTTTTGAAGTTGTGATCATTACACAACCCCCTGCAAGGTAACTTATACAATTCAATGTTAAATCAGTTTAATCAATCAAGCTGCTTCACTAATTCTTCCCTTGCTGTTAACCCTTAGATTGCTGGCATTTTCAGGATGCCAAGCAAACAGATGCTTGGAGGAAGACGCATGGAACATGATACAGATCCCATTTATCCAAAATAAGCTATTAGTCTAATGAATTACGTTCTTGGTATTAGGTCTTGCTGAAATCAGCAGTCTCCAAAGAGTTAAAAATCTAGCTGGTAAGAGGAGATTTTGTTTTAAAAGCAGTAGTGAATCATTAGCTGTCCTGGAGGTCCACTCCCTTTGGAATTGAGACTTGCTGTCTTCCTACATCCCAAATGAAGTATCACCTGCTCCAAAATGACATTAAATTGTTGCACTCTCATGTTGTTTCAGACTTATGGATGAGCTCCCAGATTCAGTGATGGAATGGGATTCTTCTGGAAGCAGCTGTAGTAAGTGTGTTTGTACTATTCACCATATAGCTCTTTAGTCTGTTACAAAAAATACTTGAATGTTTTAGTCTGTTTGGGAGAAGCAGTACAAAAGTAAAAGTAACACAAATTTAACGAAGTCTTCAATTTAAAATCTTAAATATAATTGCTAAGTTTTGCACCTTAAGGTAGATGCCTTCACCAGGCCTGAGTCCGTGCAGAATTACCGGGCTCTGGTCTTAGGGCAAACTATAGGGTGCAAGCAGAAGTCATCTTTGAATCAAGCCCTTGAAATTAAGCATGTGTGAACCACTCTTGTACATCCCTATCCAGCAGAATTCAGCTTGCAGTATCTGTGTTTGGCTGATAACACGGTAGTTATGTCATACTCATTGTTAGACTATATGTCATGCTCATTAATTCAGGGTGCAGTTTAATTGAACTAATATTTCTGACTTCAGTGGAACTGTATCAGGCCCTTCATGTACAAGCTTATTGTATTTTAAACATTTTTAGCTCAAAGGTTTGTTTACTGCAAGGAGAGAAAGTAAATTTCTGGGTGCTATTGAATGCCGGTCACTCTGCAATAAATGATTGTCAGTGCTTACTGATACAGGATGCTTAATGCTTTTATTGCAGGAACTCTTTCTTTCTGCTGTTTTCCTGCATTATCCCATAAACAAGTACTAAGTAGATGATATAGATACTGAGGGCTAAATTTTCAACCACTGTGTGTGGCAATACAAAAATCTTGATCAGTCTCATCTGTGTTGTATGCCATAGAGTGACATAAGGGATCTTAGCCATATGTAATCCAGGGTGTTAGAAAGCAGCGACTGTCTTAGAAACAGAATTAGCTTTTAGTATGGCAATAGCAAGCAACTGTCTACAAAAGGTTTATTCCTTAGTATTCAGAGTTTGAAAAAGCAAATGAATGGACGTTTTGTATTGTCATATATTTCTTCCTTCACTGAAATACAAAAGTAACCCAGGGAAAATGCCAAACTTCCTTCAAAGGTCAGTGTCTATTTTTGATTTATTCACTTTTCTGTATTTGAATTATTGGAATGCATCATATATTACATAAAATATATTCACGATGTGTATCCATATTTAGTAAATCTGTACTTCTGGGATTTTACCAGATGCTAATATCTGGTCTAGTACTCCAGTTTTAGAATACACTTGGGTCTTCAGCTGAAAGAAAAGCTTGATTCCCCCCCTATATGTTTTTTCTAATGGCGTTATTTCTGCTCATTCAGTAGTTTCCCTGTTTCTAGAACCACTCGCTAATGATAGCAACATAATGCTGCTGTTAGACTGTTTTAGGGGTGTAATCTCAAAAACAATACTTGTCCAAGTGTTAGAAGTAGAAAAAAAAAATTGCTGTTTTCCAAAGCATTCGAAGTATAATATCCATGCACGTTAAAATAGTGTTGTTGAGAGTAGTTAATATTTAAAGGGGTATTATGCTCTATCAAATATAAAATACTTCTGTTTTATGCAGAGCTATCAATAATTGTTGATGAATTGTTGTGATTAATTTTTCTTTGATAGCTTTCAGTACTATATGAATTAGTGAAAGTGCACAAAACATAGAACTTAAGGGTTAGCTTGTTTATCCAAGTCTACCTTTTCCTTTTCTCATCTCAAAAATACAATATATTGTCAGTTCTGTGTTTTGAGTATATCTTCAGTTGAAACTGTGTCATCTTGTTTGGCAGTGTAGGATTTGCATCCATTTTGGAATTGAACGCTTTCTGAAGTTCCAGGTCTACACCAAGTGAAATTTACATTAAAATATGCTCTACAGGTGAATTATCCAAGTTTTTGGCATGCGTTTATGGCTTAGCTTATGCTGAGAAGCCAAAGTATCAAGTGCTCAAGAAAATCCTACTGGATGGACTAGAGTCAAGTGGAACTCGCTATGATGGCCCTCTGGAATTTTCTGCTGCAGCATGCACGCGAAATCACTGTGCTGCAAAAGTGTCAAAAGTAAGAAAATCCTGGAACTGTCTAATTTGTGACATCTCCTGCTTGATTGTTGCCTTTTCTCCTGTAGGAGAGGAAATAGTTTAAGATCTTAAAATGTGACTGACACAGCAGTTCTTTTGCCTTAAATACACCATGTTTGTTAATTCCTGTTTCCCCTGGCTTTGCTAAAAAGTGCGATGTCAGCCCTTGAGGAGGAAGAACTGTCATGAGTCCTTTTGACCTACAGCCTCTCGCTTCAAAGCTGTAGGTCTGTGGAGAATGATTTACTTTCAGGATAATGGGGAAGTCAAGGACTTTGTTCATCAACACCTTGAAGACAAGCCTGAATGCCAGGTTTTTCCTTCGTTCCAGATTAAGAAAGCAAAGCTACCTTTATTACTGAAAGCATTTAATTCATTTTCTTGCTTTCAAACTGTTCTTTGTCATTTGCCTTTATATTCCTGTAGCTACTAATGTGGAGGAGGCATTATTCCGGAATTTAACTGTGTTATTGGTATGCAGTGCTACGTGATGCACTAACACAAAATGTTAAAACTGACAGCTATCATGTTATATTTTCCTTTTGTACTTTTAAGTCTGAAACTATACAGTTAATAAAACCATGTTTTAATAAGTGGAGACAGAGGTAATTAGCAGTCTTACTGGACTTGCTGTGAAATGTCAGTCCCATCATACCTCTGCCTCGAAACTCCCCGTGTGCAAAAGCCCTGTTTCTGTCTGATGTGTGTGCAATAAAGCAGGGTCAGGGTACCATTCATTTTTAATATTTCTGGTGAACTTTGGACCATCACGAGTGTACATGAGCCAAGAATGCAGGATGCAAACTAATGTGACTGATAGGCTGCTAGATGAATGGTGATTCAAGTATCAGTGCACAGATGGTTCTGATTTGCTGAGTTTTGTAGCTGCAGCAACTGAAGACATAAAATATCCTTCTAGTCATAAATTAGCTCTTTGGAAGCAAAACCTTGGCACCAGAGCTTTACAACCTTCAATTAGTAGGGAAAGAAGTATTTGAATGACTGTGGTATTGACATCTGTAGGCCTGCATAGTAATCATTCCTAATAGAAGAGAATATCTGTTTGAGGGGGTTTTGCATGGCTAATTAACCACCAGTGAGAATATGTAATTTTTTCATGATCTCCTGATTGTCACCTTTCTCTCATGATACAATTATGTTTTATTGTAGCAAGTGCCTCACAAACCAATTGTCAGCACTATTTACGTATTATGGAAGGCAGGACAAAAGTTCATGTTTAATAAAAAGGCACTGGATTTTGATCTTGGTAATTACAAATACTTATTTTAGCAATTTTATTGACTTTTCTGTTTTTATCACTTTATTCTTTTAACAAAATCAAAAGCTATTTCAGCAACAGTATTTCTCTTCCTGTGATGGTGACCACTTTGTCCTCACTAATTTGAGAACCTGCTTTTTTTTTGAGTTTGTACTATTTTCTGAACTGAATTGAAATATCAGGTAGCTGTTCACTGATCTCCAGCTGATCATGTTGGGTCTCTGGTTCACAAGAGTCTTTGATTTCTTGGAGTCAGATACTAAGTAGTAAATCTATTTTCTTCTTATTGCCTGGCCTAAGACTTCACAGTATACTGGAATAAAAGATGATCCTGAATGTCTAGGCTGTAAAAGCTGCTGTGGCACTTGCTGTTTGCAAGTGCACAACCCCACTGAAAAATCCGAGAATGAGGAGTGTTAGTTCTTGCCACTCTTGTGCTGGAAGACTAAGCCAAATTGGTTTTGATAGCCAAGAACAAGATCAGAGAGGGAGTGTGTCTGCATATTACTAAATCTTGGCACTTTTTCAGTGAAATTTTTAGTGTTAAATGTCTTGCTTCATGGAACAGTAAGAACGCTAGCACTGCACCAGTGATCACCGATTTTTCACTTGTGTATGTTTCTTCAGCCAGTTCTGCTGCTTACATGCACAAGTTTCCTGCAACATTCACTGCAAAACAGCTGTAGAAAGGAAATTTCTAGGGTTATTCAAAGGACTTAAGGAGCGCTTAAATACAGAGAGCAGATAACTGAACATTCTCTAAATTTATTGCTATTTTCAGAAAATCTGATTTTACAATCTCTGGTTATTGGTTGTGGAGAGCATTCAAGGCCTGGGGCACTTTGGTCCTAGAGTCCTGACAAAGTGTTTGATGACAGATGGGCACTTCCCACTGCATCTCTTCATGGCACTGTCTGTAGTTATCCTAAGTCTGGCTCTCTTCATCTCAGTCCTCTGCATTCCCTTTCCACCTCTCCTTTTATTCACCAAACACTTCTCCCATTAGAGGGGCAACCTAAGAATAGTGGGAGCCACAACAAACAATCCGCTGTCGTCTCACTTCTTGCTTATGAGCAGCATCTGACCCCAGATGACCTGTCTGATTCCACCTGTACCAGTTTGGTACACAGGAAGAGAGGTGGTTTTGGGTTAATTCCCTTCTGAAGACCAGTAAACACCCATAAGTACCAATAAGGGCATCCTGTAACACTAGCTCCTTGAAGATGATGTCAAGATGAATTGCTACAGAACATGAAGTTTAAGATGCAGCTCCCTTTAAAGTAAATGAATCTAATCTTGAAATGACATAAAAAGTATAACAGTGGCTACATCCTGGTTCTGTTTCAATTGCACACCAAATGTAGGTGATAAAATTATAATTGTGTTAAATCTTAAATTTGGTTACCACAGTTTATGGCACTGGATAAATATTTTCAGCTTTTTCACCTACAGTGAAAGTACTGGCTTTAGGGCCAAATGAAGTGTGGTAAGACCAGCTGACTAATTGCTAGATTTTGTACATTTTGTATTGAAAAGTTAATACATCAGTACCAACTTGAAGTTTTTACAATATTTTCACAAGTGCTATAACTCCTGTTTTGAAAGTGATGTGGTCATTTAAGGTATGCATACACTGTGAAGATACCAGTTAGCTGTCAATGAGGTTAGCAGTGCTTACCTGGTGTAGTATGGTGCCACAGTGCAGAGAAAACAGCTTGGGCCCCTGCATTCAGATAACTGTCAGTGCGGGACTGAGCCTCACCTGTGCAACTCCATTTCTTGGGGCTTTCTATGGTATTATCTACTGAGGTAGACTGTTTGAGATCAGCTTGAGTTGTTATCAGAACAGACACACCTTTATGTTTCTAAACATTAGTAATTTTCACAGAGCAGAACTGTGGATTATATTCTTCAAAGGTGTTTTGGATTAAACAATATATGAAGTGCCTACTGACACTTTCAATGGTATTTAGCGTTGGGCAGTGTCTAGCTCCTGTATGTATTTAATTTGCAATATAAAAAAGAAGTCCATTATTTCTTTTTTAGCTGCTATATTCAGATGCAGCTGCTGCACAGAGGACCATATGCAAACATTACAGTTAAGAGTTATTAGTGTGCCAGAACTACCAAAGGCATGTGGCATACAGCCTGTGTTTTGGCTACATTTGTCTTCCAAGTTACAAAAGCCAAAACCAGACAGTATTTGATACTTAGTGCTTAGAGCAGCACTGGAAATAATTTGCATTAACTCATGCAACTATTCACTGTGTATTCCCCATTTACATTTTAGAAGACTGTAAAAGAATATAACCCTTAACTCTTAAATTAGATTACCCATGTCAGAAGACTTTGTGATTATCTTACTTGAGAGAGTTTTGCATTTGACTCAATCCAGTGATATGAAATACACTCAGCTCTACTTGTTAATGAAACAAACAGTGACTTACTTGGCATCACTCCCAATAAAGGTTATTAGTGAATGTTTTGAAATGTATAACTGAAGTTTATTTTGTAGCATACTTCTTAAATATAGCATAACTCTAACTTTGTACTGTTTGAAGAAGACATTTATTGATAATTAAAATGATGCAAACAATTCTTTTAAGAAAGATAAAAGGTTACTCTCATTATGTGTTCTTGGTACTGAAGATGGAACATTTTTCTTTAAATGCTGCCTCTTTTTTCACTACACAAAATTGTTCACTGTGCATCAGCAGGTTTGCTTACCAAAGCCTATGCCAAAAACAGTTCAGCAGAAGCAAAAAAAGGTGGAAAGTGAAGAATATGTCTGTCGGAACAAAGCCTGTACTGGGGTAACAGGCAAACAACTCCAAGATGAAGAAAAGCCAACTAAATTAAACAGGATGCTTCACCAAACAGAGCCTCAGCAGGTGAGGATTTGAGCACTGCAGTAATGCATGGTATTGCCTGGGAGTTTGTCTGCTCTGTTAGCTCAACGTCCACCTTTTGGGGTGAGCAAGAAGAGTGCTTGAAAAGAGTCAGGAGCTATGTCTCAGACTCCAGAAGTTGGCATATGCTTACTGGCTTGTATTATTCCAGACAAAATACTCAGAGTTTCTTGTAAGCCCAGGGACTAAGTGCAAAGAGGGCACTATCCTTACCTGTCTCAAACCTGACAGGTCCAAGTACTGGAACGGTGCCTGGGATAATTTTGAACGTTACTGAATTCTTTTCAGCATACAGAATTACTGTCTGTACGTCAACAGGTTCACTCACTGAAGCCTTCACCGAAACGAGTGCAACAGAAGCAAAACAAGGTGAAAGAGGAAGCATATAACTGCTTCAGCAGCCCGCATGCTCGGGTAACACGCCGGCAATTGCAGGCTGAAGAGAAGCCAATTAAATTTTACACTACGCTTGAGGAGCCTGATCACTCACAAAAGGTGAGGTTTTTGGTGTTACCTTAGAAGAGTCATGGCACCTTGTGAAAGAAAGATCAGCTTTTCTGAAAATAAGTTTAAAACAAAACAAAACCAAACCACACCACCACAGACAAACCCTAAACTAAATGTGTGCAAACTAGATGTTTGCCACAAACAGTAAAAGTTTGTGTATAGTTGCTTGGTCGTACTATTAGCCAACTAACACTCCCATTTTTTTTCCTAGAGTTTGGTAGACTTTGAGTACTGCACCAGTGTGCAGATAAACATGTTGGGAAATGACAGTCTTCCTTTGTGAACCCTGTTGTTTTCTTGGTAGAAACTTACTTCAGTAGTTTCCTTTTCTATGTAATGGAAAACTTCATAGCACTCTTTAATAAAGTGCTTAAATTCTGACTTTTTAATCTGAGGATTTTAGTAGTTAACTCACTTTAAATATTATTGGTAATTTAGTGTATAAAAGGGTTGAATGACTGTGTTCAGTCTTACTCTTCAACTGTAGATGAAAAAAATTAATCAAGATTTTAGTAAAAATAATGCAGAATAAAGTACATCTTAAAATAGGAGCGCAGTGTGATTACTATGGAGTTTATTTTGACAAAGAGATTCTACCCTGTACCTAGTGTACAAGGAAGTGGTTAACTACAGGCACCTTACTTTAACTTAGACACTTAGATGGGATGGCCACCCTCTTGCTGTTAACTGATGATGCAGTTAAAGGTCTGAATACAGAACTGGGAGGAAGAGTTCTCTTTCTCCCTGGTTTATCTTTTGGGCAAGTACATTCAGAAAGACATCACATAGCTGGGACAATGAAAGGAATGAGTGGGTCTGCTTAGTAAGATGCTAGTGGAAAGCAGTTACAGTGTAAGTATAAATTAAACCGAGAAACATTTCTATGCTGAAAGGGGAACACCTGACTTAGAGGAGCAGGACAAGAAGGGCAGGATGCTTGTGAGACATGGGACAGCTGACAACTTGGGAAAGAGAGAATGAGGAAGACAGAAGTAATATCTAGAAAATAATATGGAAGCAACAAAAAGCAGAGAAGAAAAAACCTATGAGCTGCCTTTATGTCGAACATAATAGTATCCTATCAGATGGGACCCCTGTTTCTTTAAAAGAAACAGATGTGGCTGTCACTAATTTGACAAAGGAATAAAACAGGAAGACAAGGCATTTCTATTAGAGAAATACACCTTCAATTATGAATTTTCACCAAGAAATCTATATTGCTAGGGTTGAAATTAAGTGGGATGCGTTGCTAAAAATTAACATATTGTGAATGGGATCATGGAAAGGAAACCAAAGCTGAAAATTTTTCTAAGGGACAGTGGAAAATATGGTCAGGTCTCACATATGTGAGAAACAGTGTTCAGGGATTCCTTTCAGAGATAGAGATCAAAAAGGTAAGCTAAGGATGACATTGCTTCTGGACACCTAAAAAAACTCCAGACACCACCCTGTATCCAACTGGAACAAAACCCACACAACTAGCATATTTGTGCTATGTGATAAATCAGAACTTTAGCTTCACTATGAAATGTAAAAACTTATACAAATAAAACAGCACATCAAACTTCAGAGTAATGTCTAGGGTTTCGAGATGAAAACTTTATTATCAGGAACACTTTAAAGACAACATATTAACATTTTTTGGAAATGAGTTAAAGATACAGAAGAATTTCAGCTGTTGACTTTAGTAATAGATATATAAAGGATGTCTCTTTAGAAGGTGTTTAATCACACCAAATGTTATATGCTTAATATACTTACACCGACAAAATCAAGAGTTAAGACTTTGTAAGAATTGTATTGCTTTTTCTAGGATAACTTCCATACCTAGATGGCACCTTTGTTTTTCTGATTCACATTTCACTTGTTGAATATTAAGTTTATTGCTACTTTCTTTTCCCCCCCTGCAGAAAGACACTGCAAGAGTATTACCACCATTGGACCCCCAAGCAATATTCTCAGAATCCAAACAGAAACACAGTCAACTCTTAACTACAGATCACCTGGTATCATTGCAAGAAACTGGTTCTGACATCACTTGTCCTTCTGTATCTATTATACTTAGGCTTGCATTTACTGACAAGACATATCACTACAGTATAGCTATTCTTGTACTTCTGCTACTAATATTACTTTCCTTGTGTTTTCTTTGATGTAAACATTTCGGTGTCTTCAGTGTAAGTGCTGTCGTGTTCCCATCATGCAGTTTTTTCTCAGAGTTTCTTCATTGAAGATTTCAGTGTCAGTGGCTTGGAAAAGATTTTTTTAAATAATACTGTCAATGCGTATCTTCTTTTAAAGGCAAGTTTTCTAAACTTTCCAAATCTGCGCTCAATAGTTATGTATGCACTAAAATAATTGTACAAGGCTGTTTTGTGTTACGAATGTTGGGATTTTTTTTTTTTTTTGAAGCTGGACCTATTAAAAAAGTATCATGAAATACAATGGGGTGTGATACTTCATTATTCTAACACCAGTATGTTGATAACTGGTGCACAGCCGTGTTTATATTGTTTCAGAAAACCTTTAGTTAAATACTGATGGATTAAATGCATGGGAATGTGAAGTTTTCCTCTCTTTATTCCAATGTGTAAAGGGAAGATAGTAGCCACAAATTCTGTTTTAAAAGTTTGTTACAGTTTTTGCCTGTATCTAAGCTAGTACACGCTATTTAGTTCAATCACTCATTTTCATTAGATTTTCTTACCTTATTACAATATGGACATTCACCAAAGATGACATTAAAACTCTGTCTGCTAGAAGGAAGACCTTGTAGCCACTGCAACACAAGTGAGTGAATTAACAGATTATTCTTACATGTGATATGAAACAAATGTGAGTTTTACCAGGGGTTTTTCTAAACAGAGTTAATTTGACCAACATCTGACAGGGTACGTGTCAAGTCTGTATAAATGCAGTGAGGCAGGTTCGCTCCCACAAGGAGCTCGTTCATGAATTGTGGGTTAGAAGACAAGAGGAAGCACAGTGACTGTTCTAGCACTCCTTACATGACTTTGCATCATCTGAAATTTCAGTGGGCAGTGCATATTTTCTAGAATCTGAGAGTTAACAGGCAAGTTTGTCCCATTAATTACTTTACCTCATACAGGCAAGCCTGATGAAAAGGTTGTCCACATCGGGGATCATCGCACACTTGATCTGGAGTAGTGCCATCAAGTCGATAGGCATAGCAGATTCCACAGTCCTTAGCAAAATCCTTAAAACACAACACGTTTTAGCTTGCAGTGTAACTCAAAGGAGGAAATAGGGCTGGTAACAGAGAAAACATGTTCATCTATTTGTCTTTTTGCTTTTGCATTTTTTGTTACTTAGGATTACTAAATAGTTTTGCCTTTAATATATATGTTTACATCATCATGGTATACAGAGTGAGATTAGCTGCCAGATGTACCAGACTTTGCTAGGTTATATTGTATTGTCCCCCTGAATTCTATAGAGTTTGACAAGCATTTTCATACTCTTGGGCCCCACTGTTTCTTTTTTATTAAACACAATGGTTTGTCATTACATTTGGACTTAGATGCAAGACCTCATAGTCAGATAGTTAATTTAAAATTTCACTAGTGAAAGCAAAGCTAGTAATCCAATGTTGCAGCACTGTCAAAAATTAATTCCAAGTTTGTTTGAAATGCACCCGTATTTCGATGGCCTGTTGTCCCCTCTAAGCAGCTCTACCTGATTAGAACTTAACTCATCAACATCCGTATGAGAATGTTTGGATTTTCCATGTCTCATTAGCTACTCTGGAACTTCCTCTTTCCCTTTTAATAGTGAAGCCTGTTATTAATCGCCTTACTGCTATGAAGGCCAGAGGAAAGTGTGCACCTCTAATCAAAGGTTAACAAGCTCTGACAATTGTTGCTTGAAGTTCAGAAGTCCTTATTAATTAATATAGTAATCCAATTACCTCCCTCCTAAGTCTCTTATTTTGCTGGCAGTTATAAAGTGACCATTTAAATTTTACTTATTGAGAAATACCAACTGATCGTTAACAAAAAGCAACTTACACTTTTTTCTAACACAGCACGAGATGGAAAATCTATTTCTAAGAGGTCTTTCAAGTTTTGTAATAAACTGATTTCTGGATCCCTGCAGATGAGAGAGAGGGAGAAGAAAGTCAACAGTAGGAATGGCAAATACCATTTCAGTTTCAAACCTGTATTATGAAAGATGCTTACCATAAGTGGATATTGTTGTTCAGCTTAATTCTCAAAGGGTTAACCACTGCAAACAATGTACATAAATAATTACATCACCTTTCGGATCCTCTTTGCTCACCCACCCACTTTGACCTCTTCTATTTCAGCATTGAAGGGGATGGCATAGGTGCTGGGTTTTTTTTTTCTGTTATTCAAGGTATGTAGTCAATGACTGCTCTTAGGTTTTTGTTTTGGAAATTCATTACACTAATATTTAAAATATCATACTGTTGAAGATATGTGAAGATATTTACCTTAAAAAGTTGGTAAAGAGCTGTGAGACACGGAGTAAAAGCCTTAGATATTTATTTGCAAACACTATTAGGATATATGTAATAAATTTTTAAAATTTTTTAAAGAAAATTATGTTCATATATAAACATGATTGGATAATCACTTGTAGGACACAGGGTTCCCTCTAAACTGTGCTAGGAAGGCACTGGAAAAATTGTCACTCACAGAGCAAAACAGCATGCTTTGGATTTAGGCTGTTAAAAACCCCAGCATCTACTGCCTAAAACTCTCCTGCACACATACTCAGCTTAATTCCTGGCTCTGTTTAAGTGAAGTTTACCGCAGGAGTCTGACATAGTCTGACACTAGTTTCTGCTCACCAGAGACAGGGTCTAGAAGAGGAACAAACGGTGTACGTCTGCTGCCTTACCGTGATCTGCTCCAAGAAAGTAACACTCGGGGAGCATGTTTGGATGCCGAGGATCTACCTCTATGGTCACTGAGACGTTGTTCCCTGCAATGAGAAAGCAAATAAGTGATAGGGGAAGCTTTTCTTCGCATTGAAGTGTTTGAAAATGGAAACATCAACCTCTTTTTAAAAGCAGGTTTAAATTGGTTAATTCAGGGTGGTTTTCATTACTACAAATAAAAAAAATAAATTATAAAAATAATAAAAAAGTTGGTAGGTATCCAAATCAGTTGTACAAAATATCAGTATATATTAAATATTTAAATTTCAATGGACTGTAATTAGAAATTGCAACTGATTAAATAAAACTTAGTCTTGCATTTCTTATAGAATAGTCTTAACACTTATTTCCGAATAATCAAACTTAAGCTAGATGACATAATCCATTTGAAATCTTAGTGAAATTTTTAAGGGTAGTAGAGATGTTATTAATTCCTCATCATCTTTTACAGTCAAAAAGAGAAGCATAAAGACAGTATCAAGCAGTAAAATCAACAAAGTCGGTCCCCTCCACAGCATGCTCCTGGACTGAGCAAACAATGACATATTTTGGAAAGAGCAAATATTTTTCTCTTACAAGATACCCCATCATCCTCACAATGTCTGCTATTCATACAGGGTTAAGCAGCTCAAAAATGTTTGGACCCACGTCAAAAACCTCACAGCCAATTCTCTTCTAAATAGAAACAAGTGCAACTCAACATTTTTTGCCATTAAGAGGTATGTTAGGCTTTCCCTCCTTGAAGAAATTGGAATGAATGAAATCAAAGTTTAGTCATAACTGAAGATTGTCTGTGACCGACAACAAAGGGCTCAAAGCCTTGCGTTGCCCTCCGTTGATCTAATGCGAGGCACTTTTTGAGGCTTTTCTTTCCTTTTCATTGGTCTGTGTCGAAGTACAGCAGAACCAAGATAAAGCTGTCCTGCCTGCACACGCACACATGCAAAAAGAAGTGTCATCCAACCCATGTCGTTTGAGCCGGTTGCTGAACTTTTTCTGTCCCTTCCCATCCCTCCCTCCACCCGCAGTGAAGGTGCAGCCTCAGCACCCCACTAGCTCCCTTCCCTTCTTCATGCTGCAGGCAATCAGTCTTTCCGCAGGTTTCAGGCACAACTTAGGTCTATTCGTCCAGTGTATGCTCTCAGATTCCTACAACGTGCTATTGACGTTTTGAATTTTGGCTAAAAATCAGAACTCTTCTTTCAAAGGTAACATTCCTCCTCCCATATTCTATACTAGAATAGAGGCATTTCTGACCTCTGACATTGGCAAGTTTCTCCTTTGCCATTACAAGACTCCTATATATATTAAGACCTTAAAGTGCCAGACATCAGCATATGAATTAAGGTACTTTTTAAGACGGCTAACACTGTAAGCCTCTAATTTCCTCTCTTCTCTTATTTCTTTGTCCTTTCCACTGCGTCTTTTAACCCACTTTTCTCCTTTTTGACTGCACTCTAATATTCCTTTCACTCTTCCAAGACAGGATCAATCTAAAGTAATAGTCTGTTAAAAAAGTCTGGAATTTGTGAATGAGATAAGGGCTTCATCTATGCTGATTTTTTACAAATACTGATTTTGCTAGTTATCATGCCAGTCCTCAGTTTTTGACAGTTACATGTTCATAATTTACAAATACACAGTAATTTCCTGCAGAAACTGTAATTCTATGTAACACTATAAAGTTGTAAGTAATTTCCTAAACAGGTTCAGTATTCTGTGGAAGGTGGTTTTTTTTTAATACACAAAATAAGAGAGTTGTGTCTTGCTGATTTTAAGTGCTACCTTCCATTTTCCTAACTCTAACAAGCGCCATCTGATAAGCAAATCAAAACAGCACCCTGAGTTTTACTTCTCACATCCACTGTATTCTTTCAAATCTTGCCATACCTATTGCGATTCTTCTTGTTGTAGTGCTTCGTGTATGATTCTCTGGCTCAAGCACCCATGTCTTCCCATCAATTTCATCCATAGCATCCCAGAATTCTTTCAGTGATTCTAATGCTGCCAGGAACTGATTATAAATGTCTACTAAGGAGTTCTAAGAAAAGAAGAAATTTAAACAAACTTCATATAGTTTCCACCTACAGCCATATAGGATATTTAAAAAACAAACCGTAGGTAACTTAAGAAGTGTTAAAATCCAGTAAGTATCCAGCTGTATCATGCTAGCATAAGATGTTAAACCTCATCTTTTTTTAAATGAAACAACACAAGAATGGCTGTATCCTGAGTACTTAACTAACCCTGGTAGTTCTAATGTGTTGTGATACACGTGCATCATATCTGGGTTTGATAGTGTCTTATACTCCTTCTCAGAAAACTTTTCTGGAAACCGATAACAACTACTAATTTGCATTGTATCTTCTAACAAACTACTGTAAAATTAAAGTAAAAATAATCATTATCTGCTATTAAACTTCTAACATTCTGATATTTTGTGTCTTCTTCAGCTGAGCAACATGGCAGTGGTACCAAACACAAATATGCAGAAATACCCACGTAACTAAAGTAGCTTATTTATTTTTTAAAGACTCTAAGAAATACAGCCTAACAATGTCATAATTACCTCAAAATTAAGCAGTATAAAAACAGGTACTTAACATTAGATTTCAAGCCATGTAAATACAGTAAGAGAAGGAGAAACCATCTAATAATCAGAGGATTACACTCAAGGGATTTCAATATTTGAGAGTGGATTAGATGGAATCAGAAAAATCTTTCATTACACAGGACAATATACCGAACGGCAATGCAAAAGCAGTCCTTTTAAAATCATCAGAGAGCACAAAGGAAGTAACTATTTCTGCAGGGAAAGACTCCTTCAAGTAGAGAAAACACTCAACAGTCAACACCTTTCCAAGTGCAGATGCCCAGTAGGGAGCCGAAAGGAGGTGAAGGCAGGAGGAGGAAAGAGATGAGTTCTGTTTGCAGTAACACCCCATACGGGTTTTGAGCCTGCTGTCAGATGGGACCCGTGGAGGAATGAACAGACCAGTAGAAGAAGGACCCATCAAAACATGGCTTGTCAGAATGTGGCTTCATGGCGAGAGATGAAGCTATGACAGGGAAAAAGTGAAGGTGTCAAGGAACTACGCAGAGGTGGCAGGGAAGGGAGATCAAGAGTGGGGGGAAGTGTTTTGAACAGAAACTCTTCCCAAATAACTTGTCTTCTCAAATTGTTTGGTAGTGGGAAAGTCACGAGTAGAAAAGAATTGTCTGGGAGCACCAAAGGATATTTTAAAATTGTTTACACAGAACACAGCTGAACAATTAAATGTATTAGTAAAAAGCAGGAAGGATAGGAGAGAACTGACAAAACTTCTTCAATTCTGATAAAGAGATGGTAAAGTACATTTTTTAAAACAAAAACGATGTAACAAGGGCCAGATTTCGGATATCTTCTGGCCTGGGAACAAATTCTTGAGGTCAAAAAGAAAAAGCAAATTAAATGTTTAGTTCTTAAAGAGGTATTTTTCTATAAATAACACAAAATACACATGGAACAATTTCCTTTAATCTTTAGTAGTTAAGTTCTTCCTTTCTCACCTGGACGAAAAGAAGCACACTATACGAACATTCTCAGATGAAAAAATATTAAGTTTATATGTAATAAGTTTTTATATTTTATGCATACGTATTTTAGAAAGAAACGGTGTAGTTTAGAAATAAAATGCTACATTTTTTCCTGCTGTTATTAAATTATATTAAAGTAGGAAAGCACTTAAGCAGAAAAGTGTGAATACTGCCAATCTCAAAATGTAACGCTTATTATCTTTAAAAGCATTTTGTTACTTTTATAATACCTGAAGTGATATAATAGTGTCAGTCACTTAACCACGTCTTAGAGTATAATATCTTCATCTTAAGTACTATTATTTCCAGTATTTTAATAATTTTCACACAGTCCTGAAATGTGATCTTTTGTGCTCTGATGACACTTAAATTAATAGCGTAATTTTCTGGTACTTGCAACAGTTGCTTTCCATTTTGATTTTTTACATTTTTCTATATCACATACAGATAAATCCTCTAATAATCATTTCTATCTTTATCTTCTGGGAATTCAAAGGGTTTCACTACAAAAAAGAAACATCAAGGGATTATAACCCACAGATAAGTTTTAAAATCCAATTAATTTTAATACTAATTGTAATTTTTCGATGATGTTCCTTAAAAAGGTAGTTAAATCTTTTTTTTTAATGCACTGTTCATTTGATTTTATTTGCATGCTTCATTGATGTTGCCAGCTGTCTCCTGCTATATATATAAAAGCATCTATAGCTATTTAAATAGATCACATATGCTTGTCGTGCAAACCATGAAAACTATAACATTCCTTTTTATTTGATTAACCAACTAATTTTTGGTCATTGCCCAACACTCTTTTAGAAAAGACTGCTATCATGCTTTTTTTTTGTCTACACTACACCACGATACTTGTTACTAATGTCAGACAACACAAACTCTTTGTTTCTTGGTAACTTTTGTACAAACGCATTAGAATTTGTAAGAAATATGTCAAATATTCTTTGGAAAATAAGATATTCATAATTCAGGATATCATTACTGGCTGCCAACCTGACTCTAAAAACTACTAGCAAAACCAAACTGGTTACTCCATCGTTTGTATCTGTTAGGTTTCCATGTTCATCAGGCAAAACATCCATTATAAAAACAAAGCGCATTGTGGCAGTTTATTCTTTCACAACAACTTAAAACAGAATGAAGATATTTTTAATGTATAATATCAACCTTGCATTTCATTTGTAACTCCTGAGGACACTGACATCAGCTGCCCATATGAGTAGCAATGACTAGCTAGCAGAGGTGAGGAAATACTTGTGCTAGAATAGTCACAAGACCTAATGCAGGTGTCCCCCCACCACGGGATCACTGACGTCTATTGCACGGGCTGGGAAGTGATCCCTCTGCTGCTGTGCGCCCCGATCCCCAGGCTGACCGGGAATCATTGAAGTCAGTGCAGACGGCGCTAGTGAGGCTGTGGTCCAAGCCGAAACACTGTGCGTGGTTGTGGCCAGACATTACCAAACCAACCAACCATAGCTGGGCCAAAGAAGAAGTTTCCAAGATGAGAAATGGAGAGTCTACTGTTAGAAAAGGTCAAAGAAGTTTTATGGGTTTAGACTAGCAAAACAGCGTAAGATATTAACTATTGTTATCTACACTGTGATCGCTGTACAAGATACCTAGAGCTAGAGTGGGCCAAAGGACAAACGAATTGTGAATTCATACAAAATCAGCAGCTGGAGCCGGCTTCCTCTCCATTGCAGCACTGAGGTCCTGAGAAAGCCCTGTGGTCCCAGGGCACCTCATTACTTTCAAGTGGGCGCTTGCTAAGTGTTTGACAGAGATATGCTGCAGGATTTAATGACCCCATTCCCTTCAGCTCTCTCTGATGACCACCACAGCAACTGAGCAGCCCAAAATCATTATTGAGTTTATCGTCAAAACGGGTTTTCAGATTAGATAGCCTCATTCCAAGTTTTCATATGGAAAAATAGGACACTGAGAAAATGTAAGTTTGGAATACTCAGCTTGAGAGGCCTTCATCTGTCCTTGAGAGGACTGTTTTTATTAGACCATCACTGCCCGTGACCACAGTCATAGCTTTAAACACTCAACACTCCTCCAGATTTTTCAAATTTCAAGTTGTGAGTGTAGAAAACAAAGAATACAATTAGCAATGACTTGTGAAAAGGCACTGTAAGAGACTCTCAGCACAGACAATTTTCTCTTTCAACAAAGCATATATATTTAGCCTCAAAGTCCCAGGCTCTGTGAGGCAAAAATCTGATACAAGCTATACCAGTGCAGTCTTTTAGACTGAACAGCAATTTAATGTTAATTTGGAGGGCTGTGATTCCGTGATCTTAACTTCTGAAAACAGGAGTTTGTAGAGACTGAATTAAATTGGTTATTTTACAGGAAAACAGACACGTAAACATATGAACTTCGATGATTCCCCAGCAGTTTTAGAAAATTTTGACGCAAATGTTACCTTTGTGCCATCAGACTGTATGTGTCTCTACTGATTTCAACAACGGGTAGGAGACGAAGCATGCATCTTGGTCGGTGAAAATCAGAGATTCTGGAACTTTCTGTCTCTGAGAGGAACGTACCTTCTCTTCTACCAGGAGTCTCCTGTAGTTTTGCAACATTTTTGTTTCCATTTCTGTCCTCTGCACTCTCATCTCCATCTCACCACTGGTAGCTCCTCAAGCCAGTTCTTTCCTTCTTTTTTTCACTTTGTTCGAATTCAAACACTTTCCCAAGTTTACCCCTATTGCCCATACACTGTTTCCTTCAATTAAAGAAATGACAAGGAACGGAATAAAAGTCATTCTACTCCTGGCTCTTATTTCTAGAGCCATAGAGGCTCGGAAAAATAAAGTCTTGAGTCTGCTCCTCCCATAAAATCCATGAAACCTTTCAGTACCTCTTAAGAAGTGCTATATGCCTATTCTGCCAAGTTTCAAACACCTGCTCCAAATCCTGGATGAACTAAAGACTAATCAAATGGTAGCAAGAATGTTCTAATTAAGGTAAATACAGCACAATTTATTAAAATTTATTTTTTAAAAAAGAGAAAAATGTGATCTTTATTCTGAGACTTTTTTGCTAAGATTCTTCCTAACACAAAATAGGCTTATCCAACATTACAACAACTGCAGAGTCTCAAATATAGGTGCTGTTACATGATTGCCCTTTATGAATTCATAGACAAAATACAACTTAATAAAGTGAACCGTTGTTGGATGGAAAACGGATCACCTGTATCACCTAAATAATTTATGATTCTTTAGAAAGAGTTTGGAAACTCTTTATATCCCACGAGCAGAAGTTTTAACAATTTCCCCCCTCCTTAGCACAAATCAAACTGAGACACGGCACTCTGAAATCTTTATAAAGTGTCTTGTCAAACATCTCCGCTTTTTGCATTTATAGATGTATATAAAGCTGATGTCTGAGAAGCTCCTTTGCTAAGAAAAAGCACAATTATGATGCATTTTACTGTGTTTTCATCAAAATAACCAAAGAATAATCTCATCCATACCACTATACCTTCTGTACCTTGTGTTACTGTTTCATTGTTGGCTGGCTGCATGACCTCATTAGTCATCAGTTCCCACTCTCATGACCTTCATGTAGCCAACCAGGTGGGCAGTGGTCAGTACAGAAACAATACTCTGATTTGAGGGCAGCAGTATATAGATGCACAGAAACTGCAGAACCATGCTTACAGTGTATGCTAAAATGTGGAGCACATTTATCTGGTTGTTTAGAAAAAGAATATAAATGAAATAAGTAAATGTTCTTGCACTTGTCATTGAGAAGCACTCTGCATTTATATGGCACTTAACAGCAGCAGCAGCATTGCCCTTGGTGCTGATTTCTTACTACTCTAAAATGTCTCCTCTGAGCCAGAATACACTGGCTGTTGCTGATCATGCTGTGAGACACCTGCACTGGCTACTAGGCTTGTCATGACGCACAAAACCCTACCATCTTCAGCTTGACATTGTGCAAGTTATAATTATTCATCCAAATGAATATGTCAGAGCAGCAGCGGCAGACCTCTCATCAGAGCAAAAGAAAAATACATCAAAACATTATCAACCCAGCAGGAAGACAGGGACCATAAGGAAAATTACCCATTTTTAATATGGATGCCATAAAGCCATGTCTATTATTATACGGAGGGGAAAAAAACACCAAAAAACACCAAAAAACCACAATCACCCAACAACCCTTCAAGTTTAAAGTCCACAAGCACTGAAAAGAACCTGAAATAGGGAAAACCACACACAAGGAGGGAGTGGGAAAAAAAAATAAATTACCTGAAATCCATTTATATATTCCTTCATAGGAGTTTATATTCTAATAGTGCAATTGCATAATTTTAGTTAAGCCTTGTCAGTTTTTACATTAAAGAGGACCAACAAATAATGACATTTAAGACATATCAGTATCAAAACTTCACGCTATTTTGCTAGAAAATAGGCATAGCATGTTCTTTTTCCCTTTTAGGAATCAAAATTTTCAACCACTTGAGAACCTGCTAAATTCTGCTATGAGTGGTGTTTGTTTCAGCATTATCAAAGCTTAACTCTTATTTTACCATGGTGTGAAGACTGCTCATTGCAATGATTTCCATGCATTTTGAAAACAGACACAATTTACACAATTACTACACAAATTTTTTTCCCGAAGTGTTAAGTTCATGTCACCAACACAGATAAGGTCAATTTTCAAAAAAGAGAGCACTACTAAAGCATTTCTATCAGCACAATGCACAGGTTGCTGGTATTTGATTCAGTATTATAGCAGGCCATCTGCAGCTAGAATTAGTATCTCATAATTTCAAAACAGGGTCTTCAGTTACATACAAACATCTGTTGTTCATGTTTTCAAATAGTCTATAGGTAATTCTAATTGTAAAAAGATTTTACGATCTCAAGCATTAGAATGTTATATTTTTAACATTAATTTTTTACTTGGTTGTAGTGTCATTATTAATATATTCGCTGCTTTAAGCTTTAAGGCTGCTTTATATCATGTTTTTCAAGAACATTTCATTAAAACGTAAGCCCAGCTAGTAGCTTTAACATTACTAACAGTAAACATAGAGAAGAAATGACTGTCAAGGATATTTGAAATGTTGTTAATTTGAGGCAACATAAATTGCAAGGCTTTAAAATTCATAAAATACTATTAAAAGTATGTATAAAGTTTGAGGTTAGAAACTGTACTTGAAATCCTTCCTGTAGTGTATGGAATCCAGTATCATTTAAAGGAAAAACAATATCTGTTTAAATTGTTCCAAACCATACCAGCGAATCAAAACCTAAAATTACATGTGAAACTAAATATATTTTTCATTTGCAGTGGTCCATTCTTGCAGTTATTTCCTCAAGCTCTCATGTTAGACGATCTGAGGTGACACACAGAACCTTGAGCTTTGCAGTCAAAATTATGTGCCCGTCTTAAAATTATTCTGATGCAACCTTTCAGCCATGTTCCCTACGTAAATTTAGTACCATAAAGACATGCTTTATTGATGGGTAGAAATCCTCGCGAGAGTTAGAATTATGAAATGCAATCATTTATGTAATATCTATTTTCCTGAATTAAATGGCATTAAATATCAACTATTTTCTAGAGATAATTCAAATTCACTTACTCTAAGTGGTCACATTTAAATCCATTTAATCAAGTACACATGCTCTATTAAGAAAAAAAGATACATGAAATCATGCAAGAGACCTTAAAAAAAGACAGTGGCTTTTGGTTCTTTATATTAACAGTATCAGTTAAACTACGAAATCAGGTTTCTATTAAGTACCTTCCTGTTGTTCTTTTGATTGCAGCTGAAAAAGTTTATTATGTTACGAAAACTATATAGGATAAGAAACTGGGGGACTGCCTTTTTTTTAATGTCTGTCAACTTTAAAGGGTGCTTCTTTTCTAACACAACAGTTTCTTGTGCATCCATTTTCCCAATGTCATTCCTAAAGATATTTCAGCTGTATGATCTGCTTAAGAAAAAAACAGCCAGTATGAGTGCAAATCATACGACATGCAAGGTATATCTATACGGCAAGGGAAATATTTAAAGTGCTATAATAACGAATATGGAGTTCAGTATTATTAGATTTACATAAACATGAATAAAAGTAAAATGCACACAGGGAAAGAAGCTGGAGTTAAATAATGAAGTCCAGCCCCTCACTACCACTTACATATTGCATATGTATCTAAGTTATTAAAAAAGATGAATAGTACAGCAGTTTACCTGTGGCATCCAAGAAATAGCAAACTGAACAGGAAAATCCACAAGGCAATCCGGTGGGTCTGTTGGATACTGAGGGAGGGAAGGAAAAAACAGGTTTTATTTTTTTTAAAAGCGATTTAAAGTCACACTGATACACAGCTGCCAAATATGATAATGAAATATGAGCACTTTGAGCATCTTGAGAACTTGGCTCTTAGAGGAAACAGTATGTAAAGCATTTTCAGAAATAGTTACGAATGTTAATTATTATTCAAAGAAGAAATCTACATGTAAACAATTTTTATATATCAGTTTACTTAGTAAAGGCAGGAGAATCACAGTTTTCTGTGTTCAGTGTTCACCAAGACACATGAAAAAAAGAATTTAAGGCAGAAAGCATCAAATATTAAAAAAACAAATTCTCCTCAATTACCTATACTGGATAGGAAAGTTTAAAAAGAAAAACACAACCCTTTCACGAGTCAAAAACTCATTTTCATTTAAGCTAGAATATTTTTTCTACTGGCAATATTTTTTGTTTTGAAACTGAAAGTAATCAGACTAAGTGCATAATTATTTAGAAAGAGATGAACATACACTCAAAATTAAAACAACTCTCTGCCCCAAATTAAAAGGAATCAATGAGGAAAAGAAAAAAATAGCTGTATTAAGAAAACTGAAGCTATAAGAGGTTTGATAACTCCACAACTAACCACTGACTATTCACTACATTAGTAAATCTATTGCTGTTCAGCACCCAGTATGAAATCTGTGGAAAAAACCCTGGTATTTTCTGAAAAATAAAGTAGCAAAGGAAATAAACATCTATTTACAAATAAACTGTGTCCTTCCTAAGAGAACCTATCCAAAATTTTATTCACCTGAGAAGTGGCCTGCTTTAGGCCTGTGCAGCCTTTCAAATTCACCAATGATGTACACAGCAGTTTTAGAGAAATTGTATTAGTATTGCATCAACTGCCAACACAAGAAAATATTACAGAGAATCTTATTTGGGGAGACATATGAAAAAAAGTCCCAGGTTCCTCACAGAATTAAAGAGAGTTAAGACAAAGAGGCAAAGTTTAACTGTGCTGCTTCCCATAGCCATTCTCCATGCAAAGTAAACCTCTAGACATAGACACTGTCCTTATCTATCAGACATCTGGCAATCAATTTATCAGCATTTTTAAAATGTGTCTTTATTTTATGTAAAATCTAATTCCACAGTAATCTGTTTCAAAATGTTCTCTATGGCAAAGAGCAAAAATGAGACATAGCTTCCCAAGAGCATCCATTCTTCATTGCTTTGATTTTAATAATAATAATCTAGTAGATTTACGGGTTTCATAGACATTTGTTTAACCATGCTTTTAATTTGCCTTTATTTGTGGTTTCTGTTAGGTATCCACCTTCTGAAAACAAATCCTACAACTTGGATATCTTGTGCTTTATTATTTAATCAAATTGGCATCATAGAAGTTAAA
Organism: Opisthocomus hoazin; assembly: GCF_030867145.1. NCBI lineage: Eukaryota > Metazoa > Chordata > Aves > Opisthocomiformes > Opisthocomidae > Opisthocomus > Opisthocomus hoazin. The sequence goes on along the minus strand of NC_134415.1, from coordinate 51,211,600 downwards.
TAACTGTGACAGAGTAAGAGAAACAAAACAACTAATTTGGACAGGAAGTGGTTACAACTTGGAAATGCATATCCACAAACGCTGTTACAGTTTCTTTTACTGTAGTGTTACTGTTCTTGTATTGTAGGCATTGCAGTGTTAGTGGTTTTGTAGCGTAGGTATTCTTTTTCATGAAATACTTCAATGCTTGCTTAGAAATAAAATTGTTTTCAATATATAAAAGTATGCCTAGAACAAAGGCAGAAAATTTTTTCCGTAGGACTGGTTTTAGTACTACCTCATTTAAATCCCAGCAGCACTAGCCAATTATGTGTTTACTTGCTTGGTAAGTAAATTCATTTTATGCAGTCTTTTGTAGGGTGCCTTTGACAAAGTGCTTGCAAACAGATTCTACTAACTTTATGTTACTCTAAAAAAACCCCAAACCAAAAAACCTACAGCACTTTTTGCCTGCATTTTAGTCAAATTTTCTTTAAGAGCACAATATTGTACTGTGCACCTAATTGCACATGAAACAATGATTCTTGCATATGTACATAATGTTTAATGTGGCTCATCAATGACATCACGTCATGACAGTTACAGTCAAATGCATATGTCAGAAATCATCCTATTATTCTTTAGAACCATTTAAGCAATTATTAAACAAAATATTTATATTGTATTTTTGAGCATGCAGCTAACTTTAGCTAGAAAAAGTATTTTCATAACCCTTGCCAAATCATTCAGATAATTACCAGATCATCTTATTTACTACATGGCATGGAAATCCTTGCAGTGGCCTATTTGAATTCTTGGATTCTGAAAGAGCATGCACCCAATCCATTTCTCATGCAATACAAAATGAAATCTGATAACTAAAACACAATGTATTTGGTTTTACACTTGCAAAAATGCATGCTTTGTTTTCAGAAAACTTCTCCAGTCATTTATTTAAATTGTGAATGGATAAAGATTTCTGGACCAGGCATTTTCAACCAAATAAATCAGCAAACTATTTCACAAAATGTAATCTGAGCATTAAACAATAAATCCTCTTATGAAGTTTAAGCCTAATCATTTACAAAAGTCAAAATTGTGTAGCACATGATTTGGCTAACATACCTAACTATGATACGACTGTTCTCAATTCTTCCAGGTTTAAACTGACTGCCCCAAGTTCCCTAGGCACTTTACAAATGCATTTTATAGAAAGCAAGTTTTTTGAAAGGACAATTCCTAACACAAAGCACATTAAGACAAGGATAACAGGTGGAAACATTTGACAAAGCATTAAGGAAAAGTCCTCAAAACACATCCAAACCATTAAGAATGACAGCAAAGGAACATTTAGGGGATTATCTGTATACACATGATAACCTTATTAAAAAATAATTTACTGAATCACTTATTGAAGACTTTCATCCTGAAAACATTGTCAGCAGGTTCATAAACTCATTTCACTGTATGGCATCCATGAGGACAACGCTGAACAAACCAATCTGCCAGAATACAGACAAGAGCCAGCAACATATTCTGGGGAGGAGAGTTTTAGCTCTCATCTTAATCTAAGAAACAGAATAACAAAAAGAACCTTCTTTGATAAAAGTATGCTTATCAAAAGAAATCCTTTCAAAAAATACTTCAGCTAAGTCTTTTCAAATGTATTAGATATGTATACGAAGGAAAATCAAATCCCCATGTCACCAAAACCACGTTTCACATATAGATTTTCCCTTGTGGCAAGTTTAAATGCCAGACATGGTTTAAAAAGGACAAGCAATTGATCCTTCATCATAACAATCACTTGGGGAAAAAGAAGAAAAGATTGGTGATTAGTTGTTACAACAGACAAGTTGGATAATCTAGTCTCTTTATTACACTCTATCTGCAGTTGTTAGACAGTGGTTTCTTCTGCTATCAGGAGTCTCAAGTTCAGGTATTTTATTACTATAAAGAACACACACAAGTTTTTTCAAGAACAGAACAGAAAATGGTAATCTCAATTCCTCTTACAGTACAGTGATAAGTTAAGGCAAAACAGAACCAACCAATGCATAAACATAATAGTGTTTGACCATGACAGCTGCTTGGTAAAAATGGGGATTGCACTGTATTTTTTTCTGCACTTTTATACTTCCAAATAGCTAAAATACTTTACTTCAGCTGCCATAAAATCAAGAAAAAACTTAGGGACAACAGGCTGCACTTAATTTCTAGTATCACACTAAGTATGGGATAGCAGCTCCCTTATAAACAATTACAAAACAATCTGGTTCCTCTCCTCACACATTAAATTGACCATAATTGTACCTCCTGATTTATTTTTTCCATCAATGTATTTAATAATGGGCTGATTAGCAAATTAATTATGCATTCATTACTCTGCATGCAGGATAGTTTCACTCCTTTTTTTAAAACCCACTTTAGCAACCTCAATTCCCAAACAGTACTTTTTCCAGAGGCTCCTTTTTCCCCTCCAAGGTAACATTGGTTTATATTATGTAAAACTAAAAAACTGCTGGTATTTAAAGGAATATAGGATGTCTGGGAAGGTGAAATTTAATCTTACAATACCATGCCCACTCCTCATCCCTGCAAGATTATTACTCCAGATGACGGACCAAGGATCGTCCCAAACAACAGCATTTAGACATTTTTGGATCCACTTTCTCCCCTAGACTGATTTTCTGAAGACAACAGGTATCACCATACAATTGTCACCATACAGCCTGGATACTCATAGTTTCTGATATGAAATTTGTTCCTTGTAATGAGAAATTCTATGAAGAAACATTGCAATGAGTTCAGTTCTATGTACCAAGAAAAATTACATTTTTTCTGGTTCTGCACATGGCATGAGTTTGCTTTGCAAGCACTGTAAAAATCAGTCAATTATTTAGACTAAAAAGAAAATTTTTTTAACATAAGGAACTCACTTCTGTAGTCAGTTTTTCATAACTCTTTTTAACAGTGAGACTTGCTAAAGAAGCAACCCAACACCTCTAATTCTTGTTATATGCATAGTCTCTGGGTGGAGTGATAATGAATGAAAGTCTCCTAGATGGCTTTGTCTGTAATCCAGTAACATAAATGCAATATCATAGTGTTTTTCATGTGATGCACAGTTTCATATGAAAAGGTTCTTTCAGATAACATCATGCAATATTAATTTTAAATATAGTTAAAGTCTGAAAACTCTCTATAAAAAAATGCTCAAAACTCCCCCCACCATTATCTTGCAGAACAGAAATATTAACAAACCAACTCTCTAAAATCCTTATGAATTAACAAAAATCCATTTATTTCAAGGAAGCATTAAACTATTTTCTCCCACGTAAATTCACCTTTGCATTTAACTTCAGAGTGATGAGATGCTGTCGACCACAAGAGTCTTCAGCTTTTAGCTTGATTGTGGTAAGACCAGTATCCACATATGCGACTCTGAAAGAGAAAAGGAAACTCTAACAGTATTGTAAGAAGTACAGTTTGAAATGTCTCCAACACTCTTATGAGTCTCTTACAAATATTAATCAGAAGTCCTATATGCCAACCATTTCTGCTGTTCTAGATTTACTGCTGTTAATACACCAGTCTACTGCTTAATGTAGTCGTATATCTTTGGGTTATTTACAATGTGTGTCAAGGCTCATGCTGTGGTCAGTGAGCACTATGTTTCCGTTTTCCATCACTGGAACCTTTGACACACACAGCATGTTCCTGTCAGCCTCTACTTACGTACATATTAAACTTCCTGTCAAATATTTGATCCATTTCTGCAGTTTCTTACTGTATGAGACTTTTATGCTTTTGATTTGCTTTTCTCTTCAATGAAGTTCTTTTTTATTATCAATACTATTATTGTGGAAAATTCAGTGGATATTGGTTCATATTCTGAAATTGATTTTCTGCAGAAAACAGTACCCGAACAGGTACAAAATGAGTTATTTATGATGATTTGCCTTTGTTTCATGACAGTTTTACACAGTATACAGGCACCCAAGCAAGTATCAAGTGCATACTAAATGTAAATAAGTTTTAAAACTTCTGACATAATTACTGACTCTTTGCTTAAAATGTCACTGATTTGTGCTTCCCACAACAATGAAGATGCATACAATTGTAAAATACATTGCTTTCTAGATATATGTTCTGCTAAGTAGCTCCAACAACTGCCAAAAAGGTTCAAACTTCTCCATATACTTACCGGTGGGCTTGTGGGTATTTTGACATTTTTACTATGTCATTCTGGTGTAAAGCTAAAAAGCTGTCCAAGATCATTGTATTGATTATTGACCTGAGTAACATTTTTTTTTTAAACAATTACAACTAGCCCAGTTACTCAAGCCAGCATGCTCGGAAAAATGGTTCTCTTTTAAGTGAAACTGGCAACGGAGTTGTAGAAGCCAGCACAAGAAAAAGTAGACATACAACAAAGCATGTGCACTAGGAAAGAAGTGACAAGAAGAAAAGAAAGTGATCCACATAAATGACATAGCCTCAATATGAGGGAACTGAAAATACAGATGGAAAAAGCATTATTGGTAGTAAGTAGGGAAAGAGACATATTATTTCGTGTTTAATGCTGATTAACTTTAATGAAGTATTAAATAGTCCTACAGATTCGTGGGAGTATTTTGACACTTTTTCTCCACAACTGTTGAAAGAAATACAAGTCCTGAAAAAAGCGTAATTCAAGTGTAGTCAATTAAACACGATATATTTAGAAAGGATTACAGCATTCTTCCTCTGACTGGGAAAAAATCATTACTCCCACTTTGTTCCAACTTTACCTGAAAACTACACTACAAAGTTTTATAAAGAGAAGAAACTACCTATAACCTACCCCTCAATCTATTGTGGCCTGGGATGGGGAAATGATACATGAGCAGCTAAGGCACAGAACGGTTACTGCAGTAAAATATATAGCAGTATCCAGAATAAAACACAACTGGTGCCTGCACAATACACGGTGAGGTTAGATAGCAAATGAGAATGGAAAAATTAAAGGGATGCTGCCAAGGTGCTTAGGATTTAAAATTATCTGTTCTGACAGTCATCTTGTTTGGACCATTTCACTCTTGATGTGTTAGAAAGGTATGGATTATTTTAGTTTAAAATCAAACATTCTTGCAGTTCCTTACTCTATATGGGGTGGGAAGGAGCAAGATGAAAAAAATTATTTTTATTTCTTAGATAGCAACATACACATCTTAAATTTTATTTCTGAAATCCTTAAGGCTTCAGTTCTTTTATAATTAGTCTAACCACATGACAGCCTCTAAAATAAACACATATACATGTGTGCCTATTTATATATTTAAAATATAAATATATGCAAACCATTATAATAACAACATAGTGACAATATGATCATGTTCAATCATATTTGTAAAGAACCTTCACAGTCAGTTTTATTGACAGTGTAATTTAGACAAACTTGTAAAAAAAATAGTAAGCATTTGGAAAAGGTGCTAAGAGCACCAATAACAGCTACCTGTTTAATTATGTATAGAGGGATACAGCATAAAATGATTTTCAAGTTCTGTCCATTATTCAATTTCTAACTTATTTTTAGTTTTAGAATTCATATTTAAAGTATCTTTTAAAACCAGCTTAAAATGTGATTTTCACTGAGCTTGAAGATAACAGAAAAACAAAAATGTAAAAAATGTAGATCATCACTGCTAGGAAGTACCACCACAATCCACCCAGCCTGGAAATTCTTAAAACTTTAATTTTGACTTCAACAGCTAGCCACTAGTAGAAGACAACTATTCAAGCTAAGCAACACAAAACTTTTTAAGTATTATTCATTACAAACCACACATTTAGAGGTTTTCTAGTAAAATGTTCTCTTCCCTTTCAAATTTTTTCACAAACAGGAACACCAAGGAATGAAAAACTCCTCAGACAAGGGGCATGCAGGGTTGAAGGATGCCCAGGAAGAAAATTCATAGCTATCCTTCCTTCTTCTCAACATAATGTAAAAACAACAAACTGCCTCCAGGGAATGAATGAGGATTCAATTTTCCTTTTAGGATAGAAAAAAGGAAGTCAGTAGCTTTGCAGCTACCTGTTCTGTAACATCACTCTACCAATCTTTGGATAAGAAAAATGAAAGGGTCAGTTCTGTAGGACTAGAGAAAGTTGCTCAATGCTGTAAAAGTTCTATGAATTTCTTCGTATGATTGCATAATCAAATAAGGAACTGTTTATATAGTTGATATTTCAGTTATATACACTTTTATTCCTCTGTAGGCTCCATCACTTTATCACATAGGAAAAAAAAAAAAGAATGATCATAAAGATAGAAAGCCTCAGGTAAATCTCTGAAGTACTGTAATTCACCACAACACACAAATGATATTTCATTGAGAGCATATGACAAGGCAGGATTCCCTTGGAAGTGGAGAAGGCAACAGGAGATACTTTCTATAAAAAAACTTGGCAAGTACCAAGCAGAAACACATCGAGACTCGAGACAATTGGCATCTCGACTCAGTCATGGATTTAAGAGATACTGGCAACCTTCATGAATCCACATGAGGGTGATAAGAGTCCTACAAATGTTTTATAGTCAATAATTTACCTTCTCAAGACATTGTCATTGCATCAACTAGTGAGATTATGAGACAGTATTGGAAAAGCCTTTCATATAACTTAATACTGCCACATGTGTACTCTCTCCTGACTCAGCTGATTAGGTTTGCGCTGGTATTTTTCCATGTTCTTGAAAGGAAGGAAGTACCCTCCTTTGAACTCCTCAGCTGTTAGGACAGCACTTAGTATTGGAAATTTGGTACAATTCTATAACCTGTTGAACTGTGACTTTTGTGTACAAGTATTTGAGTATGAAAGCATATTCACCCTCCCCCACACCTAAATTAGGTCAAAGAATCAAGTTTTCTGTATCACAGAGAAAGTGATTACATCTCATGACAACAGCCTGCCCATTTGCAATCCTCATTATTGTTTGTACTTTCAGAGGTTTAGGAAGAAAGAGGTGTAAGATCATTGCAGATAATGTCTTCAATTTGTTTCTGAGAAACTTCACGTATTTCTTCGATAAAAGCCATTAGAACACACTAAATTTGTGCCATACCTGAGAGTTTCTTAACTCACTTCAGAGGTAAAGGAACCATAGCCTACTGCTTTGATTCTCTTTCAAACAAAATATCCTTCAGTTGGATTTGGGTACAATCCATTTCCAGCATGACTCAAAACTCACTAGCAAAAGCTAAATCTAGGGTCCACAACAAGCCAGATACTTTCTAAGAAAAATCCTGATAAATAAAGCTAGAAGCTTCTCAAGGTGTGAGCAGTGATTGATCCTTACTGCCAGTACTAAATGCAGGCTTAGTTTTGTGCTGAAAACCACATCAGGGTTTTTAACTAATGTGCAAATACACATCACCTGCAACTCAAAATTAGCCTAAGTTAAGAGGCCTTCTTAGTAGTTCATTATATTGTTAAAAGTGTACTAAAATTAGAGGTGTAACTTACTAATGTTTTTCAGATGTCTCTCTAGGTTACTCTCCTTCCAACTCCTAGCAAAACAGATATGATCCCTATTAGCCCTATCTCAGCTGAACCCAGGACGTTATCTACCCCTTATTCTATACCATCTACATCATGACCAGGTCCCCCATTTTCCAATTAATCACCACCCCTTTCCCTGTCTTTAACGTATTACACACAGATATCATTCCCTTGGAATGGACCATCCCTCTACAGGGTCCATTGACTTCATTTAATCCGTGATGTTGGGCTCCATCTGTTTAAAAGTCTTTCAGGGAAGGAGAGATGATGTGTGGTGTTGGATGGTCGCATGCTGCATCCGGAGCTTGTGGCTGGTGTATCTGACATGGCCCACGCCCACCATCTGCAAGTTGAAGATGTTGATTTTGATAAATTTACTGGGCCCCAGTTGCTGAAAACAGGTCCAGTCCCATCACCGCTGCACTTTGCTTGGTTTCATCAAAGTCCATCCTTCATTAGTTTGGGTGATTCTTACTGTAATACCATTGATATAGCGTGTAACAACTATTGTACTGATGACATACAGTGACAGGGTTATTTAGCAATTAACATCATGCAATTTAATTTACTGGTTATTCCCGCCCAAAATCAAATCCTCATGAGGTACACATCAGACTTCTTCATCCTTCTGCATCACCCACGAGGTGCACCCAAGTCCCTGAGCAAAAGTAATCCCATGGATGGGTTTTTCTTTGCCTGAGGCAGGACTAACCCAGACTGTCTTCCCTAGCATATCCTTCATGTGCACTGTGAGGACTTTATCCCCTTCTACAGGGTGTGGAAGTTTTGATTGGGAAAGGCCAGCTTGATTGGTGGATCCTCTGGTGTTAACTAACCAGGTGGCTCTTGCTAAAGGAGTATCTCAGTGCCTGAAGGTCCCACCCCCCATTGCTTTCAGAATAGTCTTGAGCAGTCCATCGTACCGTTCGATTTCCCTAGAGGATGGTGCATGATAAGGGATGTCATACACCCACTCAATAACATGTGCATTGGCTCGGGTGTCTATGAGGTTGTTTCAGAAATGAGTCCCATTGTCTGACTCAGTTCTTTCTGGGGTGTGTCCTGTCGCCACAGGACTTGCTTTTCAAGGCCCAGGATGGTGTTCCGGGTGGTGGCATGGGACACGGGACAGATTTCCAGCCATCCAGTGGTTTCTTCCACCCTTTTCAAGCACATGGCACTTGCCTTGGTGGGTTTGTGGCAGTGTGATACAGTTGATCTGCCAGGCCTCCCTGTATTTATATTTTAGCCATCATCCTCCATACCACTGACCTTTCCAGGCTTGGCTTGCTAGATTGCAGCGCATGTTTCACATTCTTGGATAACCTGTGCGATGGTGTCCATAGGATCGTGAAGGATCCAGAAGGATCCTCTCAGAGACCGGACAAAGTAGACAGATGTTAAATTTCCTCCATCTGCAAGGCAGCCATACTAAAAGCCCACCGGTACCCTTTTGGGTCCCTGAAACACCCTCTCCTGACGTAGTCTATGCAAAAGATTCGCAGAGCCTTGGGGCCAGTCACAATGCGGTGCTTTCGCCACTCATTCCCAGTTAGGCTCACTTCAGCCTCTAATACAGTTAGCTGTTGGGACCCCCCTGTCACTCCAGAAATACACAGAATCACAGAATAGTAGGGGTTGGAAGGGACCTCTGTGGGTCATCTAGTCCAACCCTCCTGCCGAAGCAGGGTCACCTACAGCAGGCTGCACAGGACCTTGTCCAGGCGGGTCTTGCATACCTCCAGAGAAGGAGACTCCACAACCTCCCTGGGCAGCCTGTTCCAGTGCTCCATCACCCTCGGAGGGAAGAAGTTCTTCCTCATGTTCAGACGGAACTTCCTGTGCTTCATTTTGTGCCCATTGCCCCTTTTCCTGTCACTGGGCACCACTGAAAAGAGCTTGGCCCTATCCTCCTGACACCCACCCTTCAGATATTTATAAGTATATATTAGGTCCCCTCGCAGCCTTTTCTTCAGGCTGAACAAGCCCAGCTCCCTCAGCCTTTCCTTTAGGAGAGATGTTCCATTCCCCTCATCATCCTCATAGCCCTCTGCTGGACTCTCTCCAGTAGCTCTTCATCTTTCTTTAACTGAGGAGCCCAGAACTGGACAGAGTACTCCAGATGGGGCCTCACTAGGGCAGTGTAGAGGGGAAGAAGAACCTCCCTCGACTTGCTGGCCACACTCCACAGGGTTAATTGCTAAATACAGATAGACTCTGACACTTTGCAATGTGATCCCATTAAAGTACACTGTGGACCAGTGTCCACTAGAGCCTTATTCCCTTGTGAATCTGACATGCCAGGCCATCACATCCACATAGCTCAATAAACCCAGTTGGCCCCTTCCTCCACCTGCCTGGAGGCAGGGCCCCTCTAATCCTGGTCAGATTGTTACTCACTTCCTGTAAAAATGTCTGAGAGGTCCCCTCAAGAGGATCAGAAGTAAGATCAAGCTTTCTACTCTGGAGAACTGCCTTCTGGAAACTGGAGTGGTATTTTTCCTAGAAGAACCCCCTTTTGTGATTGTTTTTCCTTGCAACTTGCACACTCGTGCCTCTAGGGTTGAGGTAGGTTTTCCATCCCACTTCCTCATGTCCTCTCTGTGGTCACGCAGGTAAAAGCGCAGCGTGCCTCATGGTGTGTACCCTCTATATCCTCTCTCTTGAGCAGAGGAACACTTACTCCTAATAGCCAAGATACTGGTTGGTACAGGCAGGGAGTAGGATATATTCTGTTTGAGTTGCTAGACCTCCTGGGACAGTTTCTCCACAGCTGAGAAGGGAGGAAGAGAGACTTTCTTCGCATTGCTGGAGTCAGCCAGCCACTTCATCCACCGTTGGTGCCTCTTCACCTTTCCAGTCAGGAGACATAGCAATAAGAACATGCTGGCTTGAACATCTCAAAGATACTCAAAATTCTCAAAAGCTGTTACGACTAGCCTGAAGGAGAAAGGAGGTGTGAAAGAGTGGGGGAAAGTATAGCCTCCCATTTTGCCCATAGATTGGGTTCGATTATTAATAAATTCCAAGAGATGGAGTCCCAGGTATGGAAATGACCACAATGCCGCATACAAATGCGAGCCTAACCTCATGCCTAGTGATGTTATCATATCAGAAGTCAATATTACACAGTACAGAAAAATGGTAATCCTGGTCATTTTCCTAGAGGTAATAAACATCACCACAGCAAATACACAGAGCAAGTAAGGACTTACATACCACAACCATGTGACCAAAGAAAACAACATTGTGACCAATGACTATTTAATATATTATAATTTGTAATACACATTTATTAAAGTTGTTTTAACATGTTCCGGTCAGCCCTGCCATTATTCCAACCCTTCATGACCCATGTTGGGTGCCAAAAAAGGACAGTGGTGGTTTAGCCCCAGCCAGCAACAAAGGACCATGCAGCTGCTCTACTGTGTCCCATTCCCGCCCCGCTCCCCCCACCCCGCCCCGGTGGGGTGGGGAGGAGAATCAGAAGAAAAAGGCAAAACTCATGGGTCAGGATAAGGGCAGTTTAACACAACAGCAAAGGAAGTGCACAGTAACAACCACAGTACTGATAAGAAGAATATACAAAACTAAGAGAATACACAGAGCAACTCTCTTACCACCCAATGCCCAGTGCACTCCCAAGCAGCGACTAACAAGCCACAGCCAGCTCGCCCGCTCAGAACCAAGCATGACGGCACATGGTATCAAATACCCCATTTGGCCAGTTTGGGTCAGCTGGCCCAGCTGTGTCCCCTCCTGGCTTCTTGTGAAAATTAACCCTATCCTAGCTGAACACAGGACACCCTTTGATTAATGATTGACTTCCCAAACCAAAAAACCCCAATTAAATAAAGACCTTATCTATTAACTTATGTTACAAAGAGGTGTGTGTTTGCTGAACTACATGACTACAGTGGACAAAATCACAGCATAAGTTGGGTGTCTACATGAGGACCATCTCTGCCTAGAAACCAGGTCAAATTCTGCCCTAGAAGCATGCTATCTGATAAAACACTGATGTGCTTTTTAATAATAAACAACTGGATGTTTTGTACGTACAGCAAGTCAGAAGAAGTATCAGTTTTGAGATAAGCTACTAAATTGTATTTTAAAGTGTATTTTTAGCATAATTAGCTATATACTACATTTATATATCCAATTATAAATACAGTACATTTTATATCTTTGTAACTTTGATATACAATAAATATACTTCAGTGTCTCTTTTGCTGATGTGGGCTTTTTCAAGGATTTTTTCTTTTTCTTCATATTGGGAGAGCATGCATGATTCAAAATTTATTTCCCATGTGTTTAAGAAATTTTAACTAATATTCTTGGACCTGAGTCTAAGAAATTTTAATAAAGTATGTCATCAGCTGGCACAACTACATACTTAATAATGGAAATCACTGAAAAAATTTCAGCTGATTTATCAAGGATGCTTTAAATCTTTAAATAAAAGTGGGCCTTCAAAGCACATTCCTCATTAATCATGTTATTTATTTATATACAAATCACGTGAGAAAACTCAAAACTATTCTTAAACCCAACAATTCTTTATTTCATTTAGCAAAATAAACACTTGTTAAAGTTAACTTACCATCCAAGACTAAGGTAAAAGTAGATTTGTCTTGTTGAAAACCACAAATGTAGACCTTTTTGTTAAACTTTCATTTTACTGAAACTAAAAAGTAGCTTCTCATTCAACACTCTTCAACATCCTACACAATCTTTCATCTTAACTCCTTGAAAGAAGGTACTGTGAAATGAATTGCATATTATTAAAGACAGCCTTCAAATATATTTCCTTAATGCCTCCCTACACGGAAAAAACTACCTTCTTCAATCCCATAGAGGTCCCCTGGAGGTTCTAGGGGAAAGGATAGAAACCAGTCCATTCCAGGCTCTCTGTAGGAGGAGTAAAAGGCTCAGTATCTGAGAACTTGCCTGTGATGACACATGTGATGGCAATTAAAGCCTTTCAAGTAAAAGTCTGCAAAACAGGAAGCTTTGCAGATTTCTGAAGAATTTCCACATGGACCTCATGTACTTGATCACAACTGTGTTCCTTCAGGCTTCTATAGGAGGTATGAAGAGAACAACCTTGTTTTTCTCTGTAGAAGGATGAAATTAAATTGATTCTATGAGCTCATTTGAGAGTATATGCGACTGTGAATAATATAATCCGTTTGCACTCAGTCAAGACCCTAATGAGAAGGCACCCAGAGGCAGCTATGTGTACATTTAATTCCTCAACAAAGTCAAGTATCCTTTGCTAATGTGACTTACTTTCCCATTGTATTAAACCTACCATTTTAGTTGAGGTGAAAAGATTTGCTTCCAGTTCTCCTTTCCCCAGAAGATGACCTGAACTGTCATTTCTTGTTCAACAGACACTCGATTTATAGTACAGCGCATACATGAAACCATGTTCTTGGGTGCACTGAGCCTCCATTCTCAAGTGACACAGTGTATACTCTCCTTGTCCAGTAACCAACATTTTTCCCACATGGAAATGACCCCCTGCTCCCCCAAACATGGTCTGCTTGCACAGTTTTTGGAGACTAAGGAATGCTTCTCAATAGCCCTCATCTCTGAGCCTGTCTGGGTAGCAAAAAATATATAAAAGTTTCTCTCTGTGGGTATTGCAAAGAGCAGGCTGTTGTGAAGTTCTGGTTTTATAGCTTTCCAAGTTCTCCCCTCCACTCACTTTTTTTTTTTTTCCAGATTTAGTGTTTTCTGGATTAACTATGTCATTCCTTTGGCTATGGAGAGCAAGATAAAACTGTTCTTTAAAATAATTATTCTAGTTATAAAAAAATGCATGAACTGTTTTTATGAAAGCATAAAGGTACACAATGACCAACCATAGCATAAGGGAATGGTCAAAAAAAGTTGTACAAAGTATGGAAAAGGACAAAAAAGGAGAACGATAAAAGTTGTATTAAATACGTTTGCTAGGCCAATAGTTCATAGGTCAAAGAAGAGTTGATTTCTTAGTAGTAACATCTCACTTTCAGCTCAGTTATTTGTGACTGAAAATATATCTTCAGTTGATACAGGTTTGTTGAGGTTCTTTTAAATTAAAAAAAACAAAGTAGCAGAGTTTTTAAAGCAAAACCAGTTTCTGAACAGGATAACAGAACAAGTTAATTTGATATGTTCAACTCACAAATACAAAAGAAGAACAGATATTCTAAAGGTAATGTCAGTTAAGAAAGAAAATAAACATACTTATTCCAGCCCAATATTTCTATATCTCTGACAAGACAGGAGTAGTATTCTGGCGGCCATGGTATATTCAGGTCTTGTGTATTCTTTAAAGCAATTTCCTGTTTAAAAGAACATTAAAAACATCATTAAGAGAGATTTCAATATTTTTGCGTCTATTTAGTCATGTGATTTTTGCAATTCATTCAAAAATATTAAGCTTATGTAAAATTAACCGTACACTGCATTTGTTTTGTTACAGCCTCCAGCTAAAGCAGACAAAGAAGCTGTTGGTAAATTACTTCAGATACTGGTAATGAAAACATCTGCAATTTAAAAAAAACCCACAGATGTTGACAACATAGTCTTCAGATGCAAATATCAAATGTGCCTCTTCTTCAGCTAATAAATTTGAAGTCAAGCATCTCATCTGAAAGAACATTTCAAAAGAAGGTTCCATTAAGCCCACAGCTGTCTCCTGGGCTCCACAGCCACAAAAAGACGACACATATATACAGCAATTAAAAAAAAAAAAAAAGGATTTCTCAGTTTTAATATCATAAGACCCCAGAGCATAAGTTGTGGTACAGGCACTCATCAATAATGTCATAACACCTCAAAAAGAAATTTTATCAAAAACATAACACCAGGTTACAGAGAAAAACAAAACCAAACCAGGTGTTCCACATTCATGTTGTACTACTTGTTCTTTAGAAGTGTACTTCAGTTAAAATTATGCTTGTAGGACAAATAAACAAAATAATGATTTATAATAAAATTGTTAATAATTTAAAATAAAATAAATTTAAATTAAAAAAATAATAAATAGATTTAATAATAAAAATCAGTATAACAATCATTTCTGCCCAGTTTTTCCACAGCATCTTCTGCTGTTTTTCTATCTGCACTGAGGATTCCTGTTTTACTATTTTGAATTAATTATACTTTCACTGCATACTCCTTTTCTGAGTGCTTATGTATCCATGCAAAGATATTAGAATAACTATTGTGAAATATTCAAAAACAGACACATGCAGACATTCTTATTCAGTCCTATTCCAAGTGCCTTTGCCTGGTTTAATGTAATCCAGTTTGGCAGGGATTGAACCAATACTGAAGAAAGGTGCTCCCAGCATAGAGGTAGTGTAATACCAGGAGGGTATTTTTGTTGTTGTGTTGAAGAATACTTACTGTGTTTTATTTCTAAGTTAAAAGGCTGTACACAAGTATTCTTTGCCAAAAATGTTCATAATGTTTTACTAAAAGACAAGAAATTGTCAGTTTCATGTTGTTAACTAAAGACTTTGCTACTCTTCCATCCCAGATTTGAAATTTTTGTGGAAAAAAAAAAAAAGAATAAACAGCAGTCTCTATAAAAAAATAAAAAAATCTTTCTGCATTTATTGGACAAGTTGTCACACAGGTGAAAGCACCTTCAGAAATCCACTCACTGTATAATCCTTTGTATGATTATAAGCCTTCTTTACCATCAGCACAATACCAGGAATTCCAAGAAAATAATTGTAAAAAGGATGTCTCTATACTGAGATCCCTTGCTAATTTTTCTATAACACTCCAATTTCCAAAGAGTACAGTCACTTAAAATCCTAAAGGATATTTATACAAATATTTCATGAACAGCATATACACAAAATCACCTCTTCTTAAAAAACCCCACCATAAATCCATCTATCAAGCAGTAAACTTAAAAAAAATGAAAGTGAAAACCAAAGCTATAAGAACATCCGTTCTCCCATGCATATATTCTGTCACTTACCAAAACAGTTTTCAGCTCCACCATGAAACTGACAAGATCTGGACAGCTGTGCAACCTCTGGAGGAAACACAGTATCAATTAATTTTCTTCAAGTCATAACTTAGCAGTAAACAATTCCAGTCTAACTATCTATTCTTCTAGTATTGTCAAACCAGCTAACATAAAACAACATATTTAAAAATTTCAATTACAGAATAAACCTCCCAGAGTACAGGGAAGTTTACTGAAAATTAACCATCACCTTTGTCATATCACGTCACATTACACATTTACATTGTTTACAAAGACTTTACACTTTAGGTGTTTATGAAGATGCTTACGAAGACTTTAGTCTTCACCAATGAGAACCGAAGCTTTAGAATCACTCAAAAATGTTTCTTAGTTGGTTACATTTTCTTTAAGAACTCTCCAGACTTCTCTGCTTTTACATGCTGTCCATGATTAAGGATCCCTGTCTATCTTCAGATGTGGTATGTATTCACACTTCCCTCAGCTCTGCATCTTTGGTTACTCCCAACTCATAACCCTTGTTCTACAAAGGGGTGCACAGTCCATGAGATACAGTGTCTCAACTAGCACATGTGGCAAAGATGCTTGCTTAGAAACAAAATATTCTTCATGACTGCAGGGCTGTTGTATCTTTGCTCCAAAGTTTCTTCTGGGTAGGAAAGTTGAACTTAGATTCGTCGACTGTCTAGAACACAGAATGAGCTAGATCTATCAATAATTACTGTGAATTCTCTTCTTTGCATTACAAACAATTTGTAAAAGATAAATATATTAAAAAGGGAAAAAAAAAAAATCTGTTTCTAATTGAGAGATTAAAGAAAAATTCCAGTAAAATGTCAGCAATCATTCATTAAAAATTGTTCTATCTCAATCTTCAAAAAAATAAAACTTGAACAAAAGTAAACTTTTACTAAATTCTATCCATCTCCCTTTAGGTTGACCTGCAAGTCTTCAAGCATTTCAAAGTAAATCTTGGCTATACAATGAGAGTTCTTTAACACTTTTAGAATAGGTGTGCCAGTATAAGCTTTTCAGAATTTTTGTAAGCATACATGTAAATTATTTTAAGAGTTGTTTACCTGCTTCAAAATATGCCCATATCCATGCAGTATCCTCTTTAGGTGCCAGCTACACTCTATCCTAGACAAACAGTATTTTGTGTGAACTTAAAATTCACATTACGTCATTTCAGAAGAGATCGGAAAGTCTGTTACACCACAACATAAAAGTCTATCTTCAAAAAACCAAAGGAAGTAAACAATACTTCAAAATGTCTTTGAGTTTTCATATTCAAAGCTATTTAAAACTTTCAAATGTCACTATCCCAAAGCCCATTAAAAATTAAGCATTTACCTATAAAAGCCTCTGCTCTTCACTGAAAACAACATAATTCTTGCAAGCTAATATGACTTCATAAAATACACCAATGTTTAAAAATGGTATCCTGAAAATGTCAAAGTTACCTATAATGCAATTTTAAGTATCCGACCTAGAAAGTAATAAAGCTATCTAATACCACATCTGTTCACAGTTCAGAGCAGGCTGGCCTAGGCAGAAGTGTGCAATACAATGTTAAAGACTCATCCATGTATATATATGTGCATCCACACAATACACACATCTCCACATACTACACTCACAGTAATATAAATGGAGCTTTGAAAGAAAAGTTAGGTAACCCAAAGTAATACATGTTAACAGGAAAGAGAAAATGATGGTTAGCATAGCTTTTTTAACTTATCATTGCTTAAATTTACAAATTTTCACTGAATTTTCTGCTTCTCAAATGGTTAAATGAACATTTTTTCCCAAGTACATTGATTTATATATACTTATAATCAATTAATTACAACAGGTTTCAAAAGTTAATGAACAACAAAATATTTTGATATAGGCAATGTCTATTGTCAGTTTTTATTAACACTAACACTGTACAATTTTGTTACAAGGTTAAGTTGAAACCAGTAAGAATTAATTACCAACACTGATATTGGAAAAAATAATAATTCACATGCATATCAGAATAAGCTTTTATTACGCAGACTTGCAAATTGCTTTCATAAAACTATCCTACCTTGCATTTTTCAGTTGAAAGTCCATTTTTAATAGTATCCTGATATGGAAGTCTCTACCCTTGAAAATAAATATTCAGTTAATAGGATAGTCAAAGAAAAATAGTTACATACTTGTGGGAAGTATTCCCTATAAGATCAGCTACTAAGAAAGGAAATTTTTCTTACCTGACTTTCAGGAATATTATTCAGAATTTCTTTATTTAGGAAAAAAAGCTGCATGAGTGACAGGCAGAAATAATGCTGATTTTAATTCTGAAGTTGAAACACTCTTGACCTCTAACTCTCAGTATTCCATAAAACCTCTTCACTGCATCACATTTCACAAAGCAAAAATAACACCTTTTAGAAGAAAAATAAACATTATCCAAATTTGGACAAAAGCAAGAAATCTAATTTAATCCAAGTCAAGCTGAAGTACATGAAAGTCTGTCTTCAAGTCAAGTCAAAACACATTATCATAAAAGCACTACACTAAAAAGGAACTTATGCACTGATCCACAACACATTTCAGCAATGTTTTAGAAACTGTAAACAAAAACAGTCCCAAGTACATGAATGTCATTTTTTTCCTGTTGGTGCAATCCATACGGGGCAGTTCCTAAATGCTACTTACTTGTATTTTCAGTCACTGTCCCTATTTGTGACCCTCCTCCTACTTTCTTATGGGATGATCAAAATAAAACTGAAATAAAGAAGGCTTGTGTGCAGGTTTAACCCCTCCCTGAAGTGAAGAGGGCAGTTAACTCATCTTAAAACATTTATTCCGGACTGTTCCAGCTCAGCATACCTTGAGTTAGGTCCACAAATTTTTCAGCAATAAATTAAGAATAAAAACAGATTTCCTCCCGTGATTAGATGACCAATATAGTGGATGCTTTATCTTAATTTCAGAAAAGCTTTTATCTCAATTTCAGAAATACTGTTTCCTGTAACAGTAATCTATCCTCATAGACAAACTGAGGAAGGATGAACTAGATACGATGACCGTGAGGCGGACTGAAAACCTCACAGGACTGGGCTCAAGGGGTTGTGAGCAGGACAAAGCCCAGCTGGAGGCCTCTAACTGTGCACACCTGGGCCAGTCCTGGGGCTGACACTATTTGACCTTCATTAGTGACCTGGATGATGGGACAGGATGCACCCTCACTCAGCAAGTTGGCAGAGGATACAAAACTGAGACAAGTGGTTGATAGACAGTGTGACTGTGCTACCATTCAGAGGGACCTCAACAGTCTGAGGAAACGGGCTGACAGGAACATCATGAACTTAAGAAACGGAAGTGCAGAGACCTGTACCGGGAGAGGATTCACCTCATGCACCAGCACACGCTAGTGGCTGACCACCTAGAGAGCAACACTGCAGAAAAGGTCCTGGTGGTCCTTGTGGACATGAAGTTGACCCTGAGCCAAGCAATGCACCCTTGCAGCAATGAAAGCCAGTAGCCTCACGTGTAGAGCATTTTGAACAGTTTAAGGGGGGTGATCCTTCCCCTCTGGTCAGCCCTGGTGAGGAACATCTGGAGTGCTGGGTCCCCAGTACAAGAAAGGCATGGACATACTGGAGTTAGTGAAGAGCTGTGAAGGTGATTAAGAGCTTGAAGCATCTCTCGTATGATGAGAGACTGAGGGAGCAGGGACTGGTTAGCCTGGAGAAAAGAAGGCTCAGAGGCAATCTTGCCAATGTGTACAACTACCTGATGGAGGAGACCTTAAGAAGGTGTAGCCAAAGTCCGAGTGACACACACAGAAGGATGAGAGGCAATGGGTACAAGTTAAAATACAAGAAGTTTCACCTAAATGCAGTGAATAAAAACACCTGGAGAACAGTGAGGGTGGTCAAACACTGGAACAGGCTGTCCAAGAGGTTGTGCAGTCTCTGTGCTTGGAGATACTCAAAATCTGACTGGCATGGTCCTGAGCAACCTGCTCCAGCTGACGCTGTTAGAGGATCTCCAGACATCCCTTCCAACGTCAGTGTTTCCATGATGCTCACAAGGGAAAATAAGCTACCTGTTTCAGAGCTGAATATAGCCCATTGGCACATCAGTTACTTCCAAACTCCTCCAAAGCTGATGTTGTACGCTTAAATTAAGTGCATAACATCAGACTTTGCCACATTACAGCCTTAACCCTGACCCAAAAATCACATCTGAGAACAGATGCTCACACTTGCGTCTTAACTTTCCCATTAACTCCAAGGATGCATTCTCACACACAGAGCATTTCAAAAGTCGCAGCTATTAGAGCAACACAAATAAATAAACACGCACTTGCAAGTGTCTTGCGAAAGTCGAGTAAGAGCATCATCAAAAAACTTCCTCAATTTTGGCTGCAAAGCTACGTTTGGAAAATGCAAGTGTGACACAGCCCACGTCTTTTGACTTTCGCTTACTCTTATACAAAGAAAATTCCACACTACTTCTAAGCGAACCCACAGCTGCTACGCGCTATTTCTGCGGTCTGTACGCACGCGCATACGTGACGTTTCAGTGATCCGTGGCTGTAGCGTCACTGCCCAGTGCCTCTGACGGCAAAGTTGGTTTAAGAGCGTCCGCACCCTGCACCTGCCTTCGGCGCCGTCCTGCTCCGCGCACTGCGGCTTGGCAGACCCCAGAGACGCCGCCGCCGCTTCAGCTGAAACAGCACAAACTCAGCGGGCGGAAGGAGAACACCCACAGTCGGTCCTTTGCTTCAGCCCGTACCCCAGGCAAAGGGCGCAGGCACACCGAGCCTGCCCCGGCAGAACACCGGCCAGCACAGCGCACCCAGCCCACGGGGCCACCAGCGAGACCGCGCCGCCGAAAGACGAGCGATTCCGCGCGCACGGACAGCGCGGACCCGCGGGATGGCGACGTGGGCGGCTCTCCGCACCGCCCGGCAGGGCCCCGCTGCGCCCCCCGACGTCCCTCGACCCCCGAGCCCGGCGGCCCCGGCAAGGGGCGAGGCGAGGGGCGCTTCCCCCTCACGCAGACCCGCTGCTCCCGGGGCTGCCCGCGAGTGCGGGCCCTGGAGAGGAGGGGCCGGCGCGGAGTGGCGGCCGCCGGTACCTGCGCGGTGATGAAGCCCTCGTAGGCCGTCCCCTCCCGGTTCTGAGGCAGCAGCAGCGGGCACTGGCGGAGCAAGGCCCCTGGGCGCGCCATGACGCGTCGCTTTCGCGCCCGGCACGGCCGTTCAAATCCGACGCGCCGCCGGGTGAGGCCCCGCCCACGCTCCTGAGGGGAAGGGAGGGGCGCATGCCGGCCGCTTCCTGGCGGCGGGGGCAGCGTCCAGAGTTCTGAGGAGAGCGGGTCCCCGGGAACCGAGTCGCGGACCAGCCCGGGGGTTTCCTCACGCTTTAGCACGTCCTGAGGGGACGAGTGCCCTGGACTAAGGAAAACCGTCGATCTGCGCCAAGCAGATTGCAGTGCCACCCAGGGCAAGGCAAGGCAAGGGGTTACTTATGGCTCGATTCATGCGTTGGTTTTTTAGAAATCATACGGTGTTTTTTGCCGCGACACATTTAGGGTAATAAAAGCTCATCTGCCCACTCCTGAAGGTGTTGGGATAAAAACCTTCCTCGCTCTTCTGTGTGGGCTGCCACTAGGACCTGACAGTCACCGTGTTTGGGAAAGCCTGAGGAAAGAGACTGAAATACAACTTAGGGGTTTATTGTGTATGTTCAGGGGGCCGTAAGAGGCAGTTTCTACCTGAATAGACACATCTGAGAAAGAAAAAACAGTTTTGCAAAGGGATAGGCGACTTACCAAAGTCACTTAAGAGGTGTGTTGCAGAACTAGTAACTGAATCTTGAGAGTCCCTGGGGCTGCTCCCCTTGGGAACAAATGCAAATACAATCTGATTATCATGCAGTATATTACTGAAGTTTGTAGAAGGACATATATTTATAGGCCAGCTGATAAGGCCTCCACTGTTGGATATGTTATGAATGACTAAAGTGGCTAAATCTTCTCAACTTTTCCAGTTACTCATCTCTTGTAATAGAGGAGGTTATTTCTCCCAATACATGTTGGGTCATTTATATCTTTAAACCAGTGCTTCCCACTGTGGAAATAAGGACAGAAGGCTCAGCAAAATGTAGAAAAGGCAGTATTAGCAGGAGCTCGGTTGTTCCAGGTCAGGGAACTGTGAAGTTCTTTCTGGAACAGTTCAAGGAACTGACAAGTGTTTTCTGCAAGTTTTTATGGCCACCATCTCTGATTGCTGGCAGCAGCTCAGTAGCTATGGGACATGAGGAGAATTAAAAGAGAAGCAAAGAAAACAATAAAAATGTTTATACCTGCAGCTAGGTCTTGTTCCCTTAGCTTGGGAGACCTATATGTGGGTATTGCTTGGAAACAGAGGAGTCAAAAGAAGTCAAACCCTTTGCAGTTTTATATGGTTGTAGTGGCTTAGAAATACAGCTACTACGTGAGGGAATGAAGGTGAAGCCTTGTTTGCTCATTTGAGCTAGATGTTGGTCTCTTATGTTCTTTTTATATGCTGACAAGCTTCCTCTGTCCTGTGTCCAAATTCATCCAATGATTTGCCTAAGCATCAGGCATACAACGCACTGAGAAGAGTCAATGGAGAGGTGAAAGAGTCCCAAGATTTGCCATTTAAATTCATCATAGTAAGATTTTCAGCAATACGTGCTAATGAAAATATGTACTCAGTGCTGGTTAATTTTTTTTTTTTTTTAAATGCCTTGCAAATGTCACTGATGATTTCCAGACTTCCAGCAAATAATCAGTGTACCTCAGAAAGTCATGTTCTAGCAGTTCAGTTCTTTGCAAGAATGTTGCTCTAGTCACCTTTTTTTGCTCCAGAGAACTTAGGACAATGCAAGACTCCGTTACTCATTCAAGACACATTTTCCAAATATATGCACAAACAGATTTTAAATACCACTATGTTTAACCTGTATGCCCATAGTTTGCTCCCCTAAAGCTGTTCATGTGCATTTCATTATCCAGCATGGATCACCTTGAGCAGTTAATCCAATGCTTCATAGTAAATTGCATTCTTCAATTATCTGTTAATTTCATTTTGATCAAAACATTCCTTCTCTTGAGCTGTTTTCTCTCAATATGCACTACACCAGAAATTACCTTATTTAATTGTGAAGTATCTTTGTACTTTACCATGTACAGAGATTATTTCTTAATTGCATCAAATGCAGAACTGAAGACAGGTTTTTTTTCTTCTTCTTTTGGCCACTTTTATTCTCTGACATTAAATGAAAGAAATGTCAAGTCACTTTGGCCTCATGCAGTTATAGAATAATGTATCTCAATAAAAATATCATAATATCAGAACCATAGAATATTTTAGTACTGGGGCCCAGGGAACATTAATCATTATCTTATACTGTATATACTGCACACTTAAACTTCATATAGAAATGCAATTACTTGAAACATCATGTTACTTTGATCTGGCACACAGACTTCAGCATTTTTTAAAACACAAAAATAACAAAAGAAAAGCACGGAAGAGTTTTGACAGGTATACTTCTTCAGGCAAAGGAGTCCTGATCTGATCTTGCAACCACAGGCCACATTTTCTAATTTAATTCCAATTATCGTTTGCCAGAAGAATCATAATAGAGTTTGGTATTAATTATTTGTCCATTCAAATATCTCATTCAGCCAGTTAAGTAGTCAAAAAAATCAGGACTTGAGTAACAAAACAAACAGTATGCAGACTAAACACTTGAAAGCAACAATTTCTGAATATCTACTAGGCCAGATTTTGTTGGTAAAATTATCCCATGAAGAGTCAGACGGCAAGTACATTCACAGAAGATAGAATTCACATGAAACCACTTAGTAACCTAAAAAAATAATTCATTGAAATAATGTAGATTTCTTAGGAGCTTGATTTTTTTGTTTATTTAAGGATATTATGAAAGGCAAGAAAATAACTGTGCATTGTTCTCCAACATTAGTATCTCCAACATAAAACAATCAATTTAAAACCTTGCAAAATTGCTAATACTGTTATTGCTGTCCTTCATCATAACTCAGTGTCATTTTATTCATCTCACCCCTAAGAAATGACCTTTTCTGTGTATATCCCCACATTTTTCCACAAATCCCTGAGTGACAGAATCTCATCCTAATCCTATTTCCATTTAGATGTTACAGAAAAGCT
This sequence comes from Opisthocomus hoazin, assembly GCF_030867145.1. Classification (NCBI taxonomy): domain Eukaryota; kingdom Metazoa; phylum Chordata; class Aves; order Opisthocomiformes; family Opisthocomidae; genus Opisthocomus; species Opisthocomus hoazin. The sequence goes on along the minus strand of NC_134415.1, from coordinate 51,187,874 downwards.
CTGTAGACCTTTGAGGGAATAAGTAATCATAATGGAAAGATAATAATATGTTTATGAAATCTGGGTTTTATAATAGTAAATTGAAAAATTACAATAGTATTTCAAGCCACTGAAGGTTAATGTTACGAAGTGCAAATCCATTGATCAAGTGTTTTTTCAGCTTTCACAGCTGAAAATCTACACTCATGTGCAGCCCCAGGCAGGGTGGGCAATTGTTGCAAACATCCGCCTTGAGAAACTGATAAAGATGCTCGAATTAAGCAAACTCCTAAATCAGGCATTGTGCTTTGGGAGCTTCCTCATCTTGATAAAGGAATGTGGAAGATGAGCGAAATCCTGTGGAGGCAGGGTGTAGGCTTGTGAAACCCACCTATGTCACGTAGCCAAGGAAGTTAAGCACTTGCCTTCGGGGAGATGCAGAGGCCTGAGACCACCAAGACCCCCCACACACCCCCCATGCCCACTGGCTCATTTCCAAGAACTTCTGGGAAGCTATGAGACAGGTACCCAAAGGGTATAAAAAAAGAGGGGGCCAGCCCCTTGTGGTGCATGCCCACCACCAGAGGACCCTGACCACCAACTCGGAGACCACCGGTGGATTCAAGGGTGGTGATATCTTTTCCCTTATTTCTTCTTCTCTTATCTTTCCTTTCGTCTTCCTCTCCACCTCTGACTTTCTGGGCACATAAGGGTAATGTGGCTGTAAGTTTGTTAACCTGCTATATTGTGTGGTTTTTGTGAAATCAGACATTGTGTTGTTGAGACCTTTGCCAAGTCAATATCTGTTTCCAACCCCACTGCACTGAAAGTAATGTTATGAATTTGCAAAGTTATCATCTTTTGTAATTCCACTGCCATTCCAAGTAAAGCTTTGTTTTTAGTCAAGCCTCTTGGTCATTGTTATGACTCTTCAGCACTGCACAGAGAATTAAGTTCACCTTCCCCTTTTCCTGCTGAGCAGGACAACTAGTAATTTTTTAATACAAAGCACTTGTTTCAGAGAGCACCCGTTTTCTGAGGTGATTCCTCCATCTATCTAGTGATCACAAAGTCTGGTGTTAAAAGCAGTAGTTGTTTGTAAGGAAAAGCTACACTAGAAAAATATTTAGTATATTTTAGCTGCCTTTTAAACAGACCTAAAAACATAGAACAACTTCACAGGCCTCTACAAAATGCGACATAGACCACAATTTAAGAATTCCAGCCCTAACAAGTTCTTAAAGGTAAAAGCATATGAAAGGACTCATAACTAAACACAGCAAAAGAATACTTTGAATAGTATGCAGTTGTACCTTTTTTACTGGAGGTAAATTAGCTTGCTTATGCCTAAAAGCTACACCAAATGTGTACACTCTGAAAACCAGTGAAACTTAACTGAAGTCCTAGACAAAAAATAACACTTAAACCTTGTCCTCGCCTAATTAAGGAGTTTCCCTCTCTTGAGCTTCAGTTTTCCACTGTTTGAAAGCACAGCTCAGACACACAAACAGCCAGTGGTACTACATGGAGTTTTCTGTGACTAAACAAGCAGGCTGTGGTTGTCATCTGAAAGAGGTTTACTGTACTGCTGCTCCCACTGAATGGCTCACTGTTGTTGTGAAGGACAGCCGTGCTCTTCCTTTCACCCTGTTCCTGGCCCTGCAGCCCCTTCTTCTCACTTATGCCAACTCTGGTTCCCCATTGATCCCCTTGTACACTGGCCCAGTTTATTCACTGACCAAAAACTTATTGTTTTTTTGATTAGTTTCTTTTAGGCTGGCCTGGCTTGCTGAAGCAGTGACACAAGCACTAGAGCTGATGTGAAAAAAAGCATCAAGAGGGCTTATCCACAAGCCAAACCACCCTTTTTGGAAACAGTGGGATGTTAGATCAGACACTGGAAGAGCACACAAGTGAGAACCACCAGGCTTCCCCTTCTACCACAGTCCTTCCAGTCCACAGGCTGTTACTTGCACAGTTTTCATGTATCCCCCTTCCTTTGCTTTACCCAAGAAATTCTTGCCACAAAATATTTCTAGTGATTTGCATAGAGTTGTCTTGCACTATACTTATTTCTGGGTATTTTAAACACATTTTGCACCATTAACAGTTCACAAACTCGGATGGAGATGCTGGACATGTCTATTATAATACCTCAATACAAAGCATTGCAGCTGTTAACAAAAGTGTCTGAAGGAGCAAATGTGTCTGTTTGGATGGTTTTGAATGCAATTGTTCTTCTATATTTAAGAACTTCAATATTAGAAAACATATGCTGGTACCAAAATGAAGAACACTGATTGATCTATTAACAGTATACAATTATTAAGTAAGCACTGGATATTTTAAAATGTCTTAGGTCTAGAGGGCTCTCAAAGCTCATGTTAATCTTTGTACATATAGGCAAAATCTTGGCACTCTCTTTGGCAGATGACCCAGTGAAATGACTGATGTATGGACATTAATGCATTCACATAAATTAACTTCTGTACATAAAAACCACAGAGGCTTTAAGCCGAATTACATCTTCCTGAATTGTACAAATACTCCCTTTGCAGCCAGTGGCAAATCAAGAAGATGAGGCAATCCATATGTTGTATTGATTCTAAAGACACAAGAGTATACAGTTAATCCCTTTCAAACCTTGTAGAGCGCAAAATCTTGGACATCTTCCAAGCAGCCAGATGAAAGTTGCCTTTTAGAATCAGGGAAGGTATGTTGTTAGGGATTCGAAAAGATGCTGGACCAAAATCTGACCTAGCTTTTACCAGTGTAAAATGAGAATATTTCAGTGGAGATGTGTATATGTATGCCAATGTAGATATAAAACTGATCATTATCTTGCAAGATAGAGCATAATGCTAACATCCTCTTTCCTGTTAATTCCTAAGAAAACCAAACTGAAGATAACAAATACAAATATTATCTTGTTCCAGCTAGAAGTTTTATAACCCCCAAAACATTTGCCAGACACTTCATGATAGCTTTGAGGGTGTTTTGAGCTGTTAATAGGTTTTACCTGGAAATAATTCATATACCAGAGTGATGATTGACAGCATAAATGTTCCCAGGTAAGTTGAAAAATGTTAAAAGTTGCGAATGCACCCATGGTCTGTGTTTGCATGTGAATAGGATCTCCTGTACACAGATGACTTGGAGCATCCATGACAATTGTTACAGATGTGGAACTTGAGGATTATCATTCTGTAAAGTTAAAGGTTTAGCACATTTAGATGTGTTCACACTGAATCAGCCAGCCACTGAATCTGAGTATTTTAAACCTATGGTATTTCACTTGGGTGTTGGCAATGCCGCTCTGTGGGATTTTCCAAGTACTGTAGGGATACAAAACCACCTCTCAAGCATAGCTCAGAATCCACAGTCTGACTCCTCAGATTTAACAGTGTAGCTGGATCATGCGAGTAACACTGAGGTTGAAATGAACTATGTTACTAAATGAGTGTTGTATTTGTATGGTGTTAAAGTATATTTCTATGACTGGCAAAGTTCCAACCTTAGTGCCCATTATAAATCAAGAGTGTCTAGTAAAATAAAGTAAAATGCCTGTATTATCCAAAATGAGGGGCGTCACTAAGACAAAGCTGTATCACTGAGCATCATTTTCCCTATGTTTTCAAGGTTTCTTCAATCTCAGTTTAGAAAACTTGCATAACAAAAACAAATTTTGAAGCAAAACTAAATATGTTCTTTTATAAATTTCACAACAACATCAATGTGTAAAACAAAGGGTCTAAGTTTGCATGCATTTTTAAATGATAAAATTACTCCCTATTCCCAGACTGTTGGGAAGTGTAAAGTATACTGACAGCAAACGCTAACTTTTAGAACGCGAAGGTCAGAAAGGTGAGTTATTGCTGCCCATTACATTAAGAATGTCTTTCATTACTTTTAACTCTTGAACCTTTTAAAAGAGTTACCTCAAAACTTACAGAAAAAACAGCCATTATTCATGGATAGTAGTCCATAAATTGGGACAATTCCATTCTTTGTCTTAGAAACAAAGAAGTTGAATACTTACTGTTCTGTCTACATTTAAAGTTTTGTTTTGTGATCAGTGGCTTAAAAACTCATTGTATCTGTGTAAGCACCTTATGAAGAAAGCTAGTGTTTGTCTAGATTAGTTTTCAAGCCAGTCGATGCAACTCTAGTGATTTTATGCTAAGCAAAAATTTACATTATAGCACTTTATTACATTTAACTTTATAATAGTTTTAAGCAAATGTATGAGGAGTACAGACTGTAAAAGTAGAGAATACTGTGCAGAAATTAGAAAGAAAAAGAAAAATACATAATGTATGATGTAAAAAGAAACAGATAACGAAAATTAAAAGGATTTTACTAGAGAAAAACAATTTCATTTTATTGTATAGCTCTAAATGAATAAAATAAAGTCTTTGAATGCGAAGATGATTAAAAAGACAAAATCATTAGCTAAAGATATTTCCAAGTTTAGACTTTCATTTTGATTGTAATTTTAATTAGCTGGACACTGGGGGGGATGAAAATGAAAGCCTACATCATCTACATACTCTTTAAATTGCATTCCACCTTAATTTTCTGCTCTTCAGTTCTTAATTTTGTCTATTTTTGTTCTAAGTAATCCGGTTATCAGAATAAAGTGATTTTCTCTCAGCCAGGTTTAACATTCAGTATTTGAGTCTGTGAATCAAAAGTTCACCCCACTGCTTCAATTTTTATTCTTTCAATAGCAGAAACTCTCCAGGAAACTTTTCCAGTCTTTTGTCTGTACAGCAGGGTGCTTTATGTACACATGACAGTTATGTAGTTAATAACAAAGGATTCTATTTTAAAAATAATTACGTTCCATTTACACAGTTTCCCATGGAATTTACTCATAAAATGCAGGATGCACCAAAAGATTAAATGCCATTTTCCTGTTCACTAAAGCCATTTTTCTAAATGTAACCGAGTTATTTGCCTTTTCGTCTTGAAAGCACCACATGCCCAAGAAGTAGTTAGAGTCAGTTTATTCTTAAACAAAAGAACTAATTACGTTTAGTCTGTGTCTGCAGCATACAGTTAACTTACTGATTTGTACTCCGATGTCAGGCCATGGACAGATACTCCTTTCATGAATAGCTGTACTGGTTGAAGATGCTGAAGACACTGTTGACCTGACTGTCCCTTCTGTGCCAGAAAGTGCTTCTTCAGCTGATTAGTCTGAGTGAGGGAACACAGTAGATCCTCCTGCTTTTAGCAATGCCATACAGGTTGACTTAAATATTTGATGAAGGCAATTGAAGCAGATTATGTTACCTTTTCCAGAGAAGCTCTGGAGGCAGAAATCCAGAGATGAGGTGGTTGCTGCAGGTGCATAAGCATGGCAATCTAGTCACTGTGTGAGCATCCTCACTGTCAAGCCTTATCTGTATGAAGCATTCCTCACAGCCTCTGCCTTCCCCTGATCATGACCTGTTGTCAAGTAACATGGCATTCTTCCACAAGTTGACTTGTAAAACACCTTATTGGCCCATGAGGGTGAGCTGTGGAAAGGGCATAAAGGGACTATCAACACATTAGGATTCTCATCTGCGCTGAAAATGGAAGATGTCATATAAAAGGGAGTAAGCCTGTATTTCGTCCTTAACCTAGCCAGGTTAGCTGGTTTGGGCTAAAAGTATCTACACTGCAATTGATGTTTTCTCTTAAAGGTCAGCAGAGGAGTTAATGTTACCTCAGCAAGTCTTTGTTCCTTTCCAGATAGTTTCTTTTAGGAATAATTCAGTCCTAAGAAATGTGTTATACAGAATTCTTCTATTACATTATTATTTTAGCTGGCTAAAAACCTGCCAGCGTAGCCTGATTTTGACGAGATCATTTTATCTCATTGTTTAAAAAGCAATTCACTCACAGGTCTTCTTGCCCTGTCTTCCCACTTCAGGAAAGAACACAGATAGGATTCACTCAGGGCCTTTTTGTAAGGCTGTTTTCACTGAGTGTACAAACAATCTTCAGCAAAGCCTATAAATACCTTTCTGTACCCAGCAGTTCTCTTTTTAGTGTCAGGTTAGTTCAAATCAGCATTGTGCTTTTGAAGTGAATCCCTGATTGTCCCGATGTTCTGTGCTTTGATTCACATCATGATGTGGTATTGAAGCACATGAACTGAATTCCTTTTGGATTACACTGAAGTGGAAAATGCTGTAATGCATCTAATGTACTGCAGCTGCAAATGGGCATTCAGTCAATTGAACCCAACTACAGCTTTTCTTAAGTTAAAAAAAAAAAAATAGCGTGACATGGACATCACACCCTCATCACCACCTATTTCGCTTTAAGTTAAAGCTTCTCCTGGTCTACAAACCCTGCTAAAGCAGATGTGAGTTTAAGGATCATCTACTTCAAATTCAGCAACTCCCCATTTCTAGTTTTACTTATTTCTCTTTTACAGAATTACACGTTCATCATGTAGTCACCCTCTCCCAACTAATTCTAATAGGTTCAGAACTCTGTCAAGGTAGAGTTGTCTGTTCCCTGGGCAGAACAGCCAATTGCAAATGTTATATTTAAAATAAAGGTCCAATTACAGTTGAGCCAATATAAATCTGATATAGTTCATTGACTTTAACCTGACTGCAGTAGCTGTATTCCAGATTTGCTCATGTGTAATGAAATTGAGTTCAGACAATGGCTCTGATTATTACTGTTTAAAGAATTAACTGGTAATGTAAGTTGCAGTACAGAGTTCTTCCACCTTTGAAACAAGGCTTCGTAATTATCACTTGTGGGTCAAGAGCATATATTCAGTCCAACTGTGCTTCAAGGACCAAAGTGCTTTAAGGATTTTGCTAAAGAAAGCAAGAGGTGGGCATAGCAAGGCATGAAGACTTTAGCAACACTGCCCGGAAATAAGGACTGGTCACCTGGTATAACATATACATACATAAATACAAAAAAGTTTTTATTTATCCATAGTAACTGATAAGGTTAACTTTCTGTGTGCACGCTGTAGAATCATTAAGAATTTTTATGGGTTTCAGTTTACAAGGTTTGGCGGAATTCTCCAAAGGGACAGTATGCAGAATCTGCAAAGGCCATGTTTCTGCAGACTGATTATTTTCAATATCCAGATTGAGAACAGAGATATTGGTCTCGAATTTCAGTGCTTCCATCCCATTCTTTAGGGGAGGTGCACATATGCTGATTTTAGCACTGTCAAGCAATATCTGTATAGCAATAACCCAGCCCTTCCAAAGACAATTCAAAGCACTTAAAATTAGGCTTTTGCTCTGTATTATGCTGCAGAGGAGTTTGTCTATCTATAACGACTAATGCAGTTTAGTGAGGCAAATCTCTGTAGACAAAATTTAGTGCTTTTTTTCCAGTACTTTCCTTTATTCCTGTAGAAACATGGTAGTTTTATGGGCGTCATGAAATGTGTAGTATTAATTTGTATACAGGTTATTTTTTTAAGCACATAGGAAGAAAATACTGTTTCATTTTTGTGCATTCTGCAGAATGTAGTTTAAAAACCCAAGTAGGCACATATGACTTCCACAGGGCACACAGCTACTGAATAAGCATCAGTACTGCATAGTCACTTTTCAAAACAGAACTTAAAGAATGTTTTCAAGTTTTAGGTGAAGACTCCTCATTAAACATTTAGCATCTACACCATCTTTCCTCTGTCTTATCAAGTTATTTATCTTTCCGGAATTTCTTTCACAATGGCAGACACCTTTTTGTTTGGTTGGGGTTTTTTGGTTTGGGTTTTGGGTGTTTTTAGGTTTTTTAACTTTATGCAGTTTAATTATGTTAGATCTTGCCAATAATTCAATGCCAATTCTGTTTTGTCTTTTTTTTTTTTCTTCTCTGTATTAGCATTTTTCATCAGGGAGTAGTTTGAATTTCCCTGTTTCCCGGTACTTTAAAGACTAGCAGAAAACTGTCAAAGGTAAAATATGGCAGTGGAACTTTCTTTTGGGCTTTCACAGTCAGCCTAGTCCCCTAGTTTCTGTGATAACTATTTGTGAATTGCTAGAGAGGAAAGAAACAGATACTTCCATATATAACTTTCTTATGTTAAATAGTCCAATTGAAATAAGTATGATTATTCACCCCCATATTCAAGAAAGAAAAATCATTCAGAAAAATATTTAAGTAAACATTAGTTATGGTTTAGCCTGGACAAATGCCAGGTGCCCAGCAAAGACAGTCTATCACTCCTCAATGGGACAGGGGAGAAAAAATATGATGAAAGGCTTGTGGGTCAAGATAGGAAAAGGGAGACACCACTCACCAATTACCATCATGGACAAAATAGGTTGAACTTGGGGAAAAAACTAAAGTTTAATTTATCACCAATCAAATCAGAGTAGGATACTGAGAAATAAACCCAAATCTTAAACACACCTTTCCCCCCTACCCCTCCCTTCTTCCCGGGCTTAACTTTACTCCCAATTTTCTACCTCCCCCCCCCAAGCAGTGCAGGGGGATGGGGAATGGGACTGTGGTCAGTTCTTCACATGTCTGTGCCTCCTCTTCCTCCTCAGACTATTCCCCTGCTCCAGTGTGAGGTCTCTCTCACGGGAGACAGTTCTCCATGAACTTCTCCAACATGAGTCCTTCCCATGGGCTGCAGTTCTTCACAAACTGCCCCAGCGTGGGTGCAGTCCTTCAGGAACAGACTGCTCTGGCGTGGGCCCCCTGTGAGGTCACAAGTGCTGCCAGCAAACCTGCTCCAGCATGGGGTCCTCTCTCTCCATGGGTCCACAGGTCCCGCCAGGAGCCTGAATTCCCTGAAATTCATAGAAATTCCACTTTACTGCATGGAGTTTTATTTTGTTAAATTAATGAGAAAGAAGTTACGTAAATGAATAAATGCTCTACCCAGTCAGTCTGCCGCAAATTGCCCGCAGGTAGTTGATTTTCAGAGTCACTGACTAAATTACATTGGAAGAGAGGACTAACTGTAGACAGCAAGTGCTAGAACCTATAAAGCAAAACGGGACTGAGCACAGAGTTAAAACAGAATTCAGGTATCTAAACTCAAACTAGACTGAATAGCATACATTACTATATAATAAATAAACATGTTTCAATTAAATCTAAAGGTGAAATACTTGACGCCGACAAAATTTTCTTAACTGGGAAGCAGAATCTTGCATAACATAATCTAGCACAGCTCTATCAGCTTCTCAGATGTGCTGGCCCTGGGTTTAATTCTGTATGTTTGAATGCTTGGAATTAGTTTCAGGTACAGTAATCACAGAAATAAAACATGTGCAGAGACACAACTTTTTAAAGAAATAACAAAACTGAAACAGGTTTAGAAAATTAACCATCGAATTACATTTTTAAGAGTGGCTATTAAAATGTTCATGAAAGAATATAAGATGATGAGTCAGGGACACTAAAAGACCAAATGCATGGGTTCTACAAGATACTGCACTAAGTACTAAGAATTTCACTTTATAACCCAATGTGATTAAATAGCATACTGCTGAAAATGCAGATGTTATACTACTATAGTAAAAAAAAAAGTGCCTTTTAAAGATGTTTCTAATTAAATCATGAAAGATCACAAAGAAAATAGGGAGGGGCTTTGCTAAGAATGCAGTCATACACAAGGACCAGGATTTGAGGCTGATCTTTCAAGTTTCCTTCTTCAAACTATGTGGTTTTGAAGCCATTGAAAGATTTTTCTGGTGAAACTGGGTAATGTTATGTTTATGTTCTATTTATGTTCTATTACTCAGTAATATGAGTGAGCTGCTTGTAAGGAAAGATTATTTATAAGGAAAATCTGTTTTTAGATTGCCCTTGGACTCATATTTCTAAGGCAGCTAAAGAGAAGGCAACATTCAAAGCAGTGAAGATTCCTGCCAGCTATGTAACATTTAAATCTCAGTTAAGCATGTTTTAAAATGGCAGTGACAGTGATAGATAGGAAAAGTAAAATAATTCACCTATCTTTCAAAACAGAGGTGTTCATGTAAAATAAGGCTTCAGTGAGGACAGCAGGATTTATGAAAACAATCATTTGTATATGGAATTTTTTATTTTTAAATAATCCTGATTTCTTAGGCATTGGACGAGACTGCTTCTGAACTAAAGGAAGTGTACGCATTCTGTTATGTTTTACAGGGTTAGAAGTATGTGTCAATAAATATTACAATAGCCCATAACACAACCGAGACTGCGGACCTTGCTTAATCTCAAAATATTCCAGTACTTATGGAACAATGTCTTATGGAATAAGGCTTTTCTTCTGCCATTCAACCTACTGTCATTATGTATTGTCTGAAGGAAGTACTTAACCATAAGAAGTTATGGATTAATATGTTCAAGTATGGGGACAAGCCCATGAATGTATGTCAGACCCCCTTGTTCTGGGATATTCCATTCATACACTTAAATCCATTTTTACACGGTCAAGTCTGGCTCTTTGTCACTATTTTCTTCTACATAACCAAATTCTTCCAGGATGAACAAGAAGTATGTTTCTGTTCAGTCTTATGTTCTTCCTCCTTTACAGAAATTAAACTTTCTGATTTGGGAGCTGATCTTCTTCACTTCCCAACAGGTCAGTAGTAATTACTTCATTCCATGCTGTCCACACCCTTCAAAATCTGAGACAAGATACTCCTAAAAATCAGGTGCTGATGGAATTATGAAATATATTCATTCTTGCAAACCTTTTCTGAAAAGAGTTGATGGAACAAATTTTTTATCAAGTCAGACTTGCCAGGCTCCTTGGCTGACATCCCAAACTAAAAGCCCTCTTGCATTTTGAAGTCTAGATGTGACCTCTTCACCTACTCTTCTGGGGAACTACTTTAGGCTGATTGCTTTATTCATGTCCTTCTTATCTCTAAAGTTCTCATAACTTTTTTTATTATTTAGTACAGTGACCGTACTATTAACCCAGTCACTAGTGTTTGAAGTAACTTAAAATGATTGAGCCACCTGATGAAGTTCAGTTGGTATTCTGTCTCTGAGTTAATTTGGTTTTATGTGGCAAATCTAATTCAGAAAGCACACTGGGGCCTGCAGCAGTATGATATATTATAGATTTAATGCATCCCAATCTGTTAAAAACTCCATCAGATTCATTAATTATTGTTTGTACATCCATTTCGGTAGACAAATTGGTTTGATCATATGCATTTGCAATTGACCATTACATCTAAGCATGCTTCCTCTTCCACTGCTTATAACTTTAACCACTGGCATCTCCTCTGTAGAAACAACAGTTTGGCTTCATATCCTGAACATTTTAATTGCTCCCTAATGAATCATATTTAGTACTTCAGTATTTGAGCATTCGGTGGCTGTTTGTTTTGCTGTGTATGGAGGATGGGGCCAGACTCTTTTCAGTGGTGCCCAGCAACAGGACAAGGGGCAGCGGGCACAAACTGAAGCACAGGAAGTTCCATCTGAACATGAGGAAGAACTTCTTCCCTCTGAGGGTGACGGAGCACTGGAACAGGCTGCCCAGGGAGGTTGTGGAGTCTCCTTCTCTGGAGATATTCAAGACCCGCCTGGACAAGGTCCTGTGCAGCCTGCTGTAGGTGACCCTGCTTCGGCAGGAGGGTTGGACTAGATGACCCACAGAGGTCCCTTCCAACCCCTACCATTCTGTGATTCTGTGATTCTGTATGCTTACCACTATTCCATTTCACACAGCTTGCAAAACTACTGCATATTGCCTTTATTTGAAGTGTCACAAGCTATTATTGAAAGGGTCTGGTTTTGAATGTTGGCATAGAAACAGAATAATAAACTCAGTTTCTTCGTGACCATCTAAACTTTGCTCTCTGAGTGTATGCCTAGGCATGTAATTTGGTTTTGTGAATTTTAAATTTTTGCTGGACATAAAACAGTTTTGCAGAATGGATGCTTTCTTGGTATGCCAGCCAAAGTTGTATATATCCAGCCAAAGTTGTGAATTTTAGAGATGTGACTCTAGATACCATGCCTATTTTTTTAAAGGCCTAGCTGCTGAGAGTAGCTTAAGTCACAGACATTTTTTAGCCTTGAACTTTGTCTTTATTGAGATAAATGGATTTTTTTACTCAAATACATTTCAGATATTTTTCCAAAACTTGCTATTTCATTTAGAAATATTTTTTGTTATCAATGCAAATATTCACTGGTTTTTTAACATCCAAATTACTCGATAATACTGTAAAACTATTTATAGCAAGATATTCACCTTCCAAACAGTTACATGGAAACTGAAATTTATCAGATTTTAAAAAATACTTTACAAGAATATTTATTTTATACTTAGCTAGCTCGTATTTATTTAAAATGTTATTGTAATACTTTTTTCCCTCCTACAGTTACCATTTTTCATTAAGAGAGAAATATCAGTGATCATTCATATAAACCTTCTCTAGATTTTTTGATAAAGAGTGAATGACTTTTTAATAGGAAAATAAACAAATCTGGAAAAGGGTATAATCTTCCTCAATACTTATAAGCCTAAATTAAAAAAAAAGTAATTAAATTATTTTAGTTCAGTCTTTTGAATGTTCCATGAGTAGACTATTCACATCCAAAACATTCTGTACTGTCATGTGCATGTTCAAAATATCGCGCAGTGGTCTTTCCGTGCTACTAGTTTAAAAAGGAAATGCTTCTGTACCAATAACTTTTCGGTGTAGGTCAATGTTTATTTGAGGTTTGTTTGCTTTTTTTAATTTTTTTCAGCAATTTCCAGCCATTTCTGCTTGCAAAGAAATATACTGTATGTCTCAAGACCCTCTGGACCTATGACATGCAACAGTGTATATGATGTCTCTCCCTTCTGTCTTATTTTTTACGGTTCTTCTTCCAGAAAAAATTGGGAGTGCTTTAACTGCTTCTGGGGTTGCTAAATTCCTTCCAGCATGAGGAACAGTGGTAAGTTCATCTGTTCTGTTTTTGTCAAGATCCCATTTATTTCTGACACTATATAATTAGAACAAGTGGTGGTTAAAAATTCTCCCCAAAACTAATTTCCTGCTCCCATTCGAAAGCATAGATCAAGGTCATGACAGACTATGCTCCTCTCACATTTCAACATGTACTGACTCTAATGGATCCTCAACAACATTCTGGAGTTGATACACTAAAGAAGGCATTTCTTCCACAACATTATGAGTTTTTACCTTTTTAAAGACAAAGAAAAACAGAAATCCCAACCATTTAAACAGAAATCCAGTGGAAAAATTCAATGTGTTCAACATATGGCATCCTAAAACACCTGATATTTTAAATCTGTGGTAATGTCAAGAACATTTTTACTGTCCTCCCTACATTACCTCACTTCTACCATTTGCCTTTCAAAGGACTAGTAAACCTTAATTTGCTTTAGCAGCTTTGAATAGATTTTTATTGTTTCTTACCACAGCCTTTCAACTCTAGTAAATTGAAAACTAAATATGAACTGCAAAACTCAATCAATCCTGTATTATTCTTTAATATCAATTTTTATATAATTAGCCCCCAAACTGACAATTATTCTTATGTACTTTGAGGGACAATACTAATTTCACACTTTTAAAATTTTAAAAGGAAGATGATTCAAAGACTATATAAAAAAGTTCCTCTCTCGAGAGCTATACAACATTGTTGCAGACTTTATGAGAAAAATAGGATTCCACTGTAAAACAATACTGGAATTCAGATTTTACAAAAACACGCACGTATATGTGATTCTGTTTGGAAGGTAATTTGTGTTAGTATTCTTATAACGCTAACTAGGCATATTATAAGCTTGCCTGTGTTCCTTTTAAACCAATAAAGTTATGGAAAAATCCACAGAAATGGATGGGCCAGATTAAGACTAATGACTTAAGTGATATAATCAGGATCTCTTAATCCACAGAAATGGATGGGCCAGATTAAGACTAATGATTTAAGTGCTATAATCAGGATCTCTTGCATCCAGATTCCTTTCTCTTAAGTTGTCTTACAGATATTATGTTTCCCTTTCAGAACTATTACAAGGTGCCTTCACTCAGTTTATAAAACCGTATGTTCACTCATCTTTGGCCCATTCTTTCTCCCTATCCCTTAAGAATACAGGTGGAAAGGATTGGTGATATTATTATGGTACTTCCAGTGAGGTCATTGGAACTATCAGTCACTTTGTAAGGACAAATTATTTTTGTTATATCTATTTTGTTGCTGGACTCTCTGATGGATCTTGTGACAATTGGAAATTCTATTTATTTATGTGCATATTTTTAAAAGGTTGCCAGTAGACCCCAGAGCATTGACTGGGTACTCTTGTTATAGAGTAGTAAAAATACAAATAAAGAAATAAATCAAATGACACCTTCCTCAAATGGGAGTTACAAAATAGAGCTAACAGATATTGATAAGTAGCAGTCTTCAGAAGATCTTCTAAATTATCTAGTATGTGCTGTGAAGTTTAAGCAGAGGAGACAACAGAAGAGTTATTGTCAAAATGGCGTGCAGACACTTAACAACAAAAATAACAACCTTTTGTTGGGAAATGACAGCCAATCTTAGCTCTAGCATATATCTCAATGATATGAAGGAAAGTTATATGATACATAAAATTGTATGCATTGCAACTTCCCAAACACACTGAACAGCTGAACAATAAAGACCAGTAAATAAACTCCTGCAAAGGATAGATACAAGGTTATTTTAGTTTAAATGTAAATTTTGGGTGGAGTCCTATAAACACCATGAAGGGTAGTAGTTTTGGTGTTAAGATTTCATTCTTTATAGTAGGCTAGTAGGCTCTAATTTCAAGTGAAATGCTGATTTAAACCTCTGTAATCATGATGTGAAGGTGAATCAAAGCCAGCCCACAGTGCTAAGTGTGATAACCAGTTGCAGGTTTTTGCAGTATCTCGTATTGGGTTGGTTCATATTTTTTCCAGAAAGCTGAGCTATATCTTCTTTCCCCTTTACGGCATACCACTGCTATTATATGTCACCAGGAAAAGTCAAAACTTTATAAAACGGTAAGAGTCAATTACAGATCATGCCAGTGACTACTTGGGTAACGTGAGTGACAAAAGGAGAATGTAGTAATAAAAGAAAGCCTCAAATCGTGCTAGTCAGCAGCACTGGAAAAAAGACCTAACTTGAGGGAAAAAGGTGACCAAAATGCAGTGAAGCCCTTTGAGGACATAAGTAAATTATGATTCACAGGCTAAGTAGGGTCTGTCTCTGGGGAAAAAGAGGAGCCATGCATGTATAAACCCATCTTTGGCAGGTGTATTAAAATGTAGACTAATCCAAAACCCACTGAAGGCAATTTTTTTTTTTTCTGCTGACTTCAGAGGCTTTGAAAAGATCCTGCAGATGACAGAAGCAGCCTCAGAAGCTTTTTCAGACTAAGGAAAGTTATGATTTCTACAGTATTCCACCATTTGTATAGATACAGTATTGAGTACAATTTCAATGCTGTTAGTAATGCTTAACAATCCACAACTTCACAGCAGTAGTTATCCTCTCTAAAGTGAACAATGGATGTGGGAATTAGGGGCAAAAAGTATTTATAAGAAACACTGTAATGACTCTGACAAGAGATTTTATGGTTTATCAGATAAGTAATATGCATTTTAAAATTAGGTTGCTCTAATCTAGCTAATTGCAGTGGTTTTTAGCATTGTAGATCTCAACTATTATGTGAAAATTCTTTTAAAAGAAGTAAGTTAGCTAAACATTTTATGTATTTACGCAAGAGATCTCTAAGGATATTTTTTACTGGATCACATAGCCTCAACAAACATTTTAAAGTTGAAAAACTGAAATAGCAAAAGATAAAATTCAGGGAATATAAAAGGTCTGGTTGCAACAGTCAGGGCACAGAATCTCATAGTGAAGACTGAAGTTGTATTGCGAGCTCACCTGCTTTTGTTTACCTATTGCAGTGTTCTTGGTACATATCAAAACAATATGTACAGCAATACCTAGGCACAACATAGTGAGTTAATAATGGAGCTTCAGTCTTAACTGTGAATTCCCTTGCATTAGCTGGTATATTGCCGATATAGATAGGGTTTTGTGGCTTAATACATAGTAGCACATAGAGTGTCAGCTGGAAATCCATTTCGTAGTTGTGGAACAATATACAGAATACAATAAACCCATTCCCACCTTCCTGTTCCTTTCTTACAGTAGGAAGCCAACGTTTAGCAACCCATAGCAAACAAACACCTGCTAAGCATAAATCACAAGCACAAACACAGCACTGGAGAAGTTCCGAGAGATACAATGGGAGAAAAATCCATGAAAAACCTTAATAGTCATTAGGAAAACCTGACATTTATTTCACAAACTGACAGGAGGCCAGTGAATTGAATTCAGAACAACCATAAAGAGAGAACTGGTTATTATGCTAGTAAAACTTAAACAGCAGAGCTTTTTAATAAGCTGCACTCTGTTAGGAGTACACTGAGGGAGCCCAAGCAGGAAAAACCAATAATCACATCTAGCAATAACAAGAGGTTCAACTAATATCCATCATAATTTCTCCCTGTTTTGCTTCTCCCTATTAGCACGACATATAGTAGAAGTAGAAGCTGCCTAGCAAGATACTGAGCAAAACAGGTGCAGAAACAAAAACATCTTCCATTTAGAGAGTCAGCATTTTTCTTTGAAAAAGCTCTTTGTACTATACAGGTTGGAGCCTAGGTTGGCCATTGTTTATATCCATTGTGTGATGTGTGCACTATTTTATCTCTTCCTGCAGAGTTTGGTTGTGACATGCATAACTCGTGCCCATAAAGTTACCCAGAAATGCACTGAAAAAATTCAATATATGTCATGGAGAGCATATTTCTTTGTTAATTCCATAAAGACAGTCTGGAGAATCCAAAACTCCTATGATTTTTGTGTCCACAGTGGGGAGAAAACAGCACATTGCATGCTGTCATTATCAAATAATTATAGTGTACTATGTAATACTTTTACTTTTGCCAGAGAGTGATAGTGAAAATGGTGTTGTCCCATTACGAATGCTTCATGTATGACCAATCAGAAGCTGAAAATCATATGACCAGTGGCAGCTTATGCCATCCCATCAGTTAGTAAATTGGATGCATTTTGTCAGATGGACACAATATCCCTCCTCTGTAGGTGGTCTCTGTTTCATTACGTTTCAGATTGATGGTAGTGAACAATAATCTAAAAGTGTGCAATAGGTACATCAACCTCATTTTTCATTAACAGTGCTTTCCAAACGTATTGGGAACAGGTACAAAACATAGATTTTGTTTGGCTTACTTTGATCCATGCAGAGACTATTGGGTATCTGACTTCACTGCTGGAGGCTTATGGTTTCGGTTAGCAGAACCTGGTACAGCAACTGGATGAGGTGTTTTTGCTATAATCTCGTCATTTAGCTATGATGCAGAAATAGTGGGTGGCAAAGCTGCAATTTTTTTTATTTGTGAAGTAATGAGCAACCAACATTCTATTTACATACAAGGCACTGGAGTTACTAGACCATCTTTCTAAATGGCATGGTAGATACAAGAGTGGTAGCGATTTTTTTTAATATATATTTCCAAAGAGATTAACAGAAATATCGGTGCATTTTTTCTGTTTCTAAAAGAAATGAAAAGAATTAAAGTCTTTCCCAGGGTCACTGAAATGACATGCAAAACAGCTGCTGGTGTATCTTACACATTTTTGGCTTCTAGGGATATGTTTTACTTCACAGTGAAATAAACTAAAGTAGTATATTCTGTTGCTCCAATACTGGCTAACTGAAAAGGCATTTTTAAAGCAGGGGACTTTGGATCCATGCAAATAATATAATATTTATAAAGATGGCAGAAAACTGATATTAGACACTGCAGAAGATGAGTAAGAACCATTATCATCAGAACTGCAAGGGTACCACATGCTTTCACTATCTTTGGTACAGTTTTCTTTCTAATTTTTATATTGAAAAAGTGTGCACATACATTATTATGTGCTTACATACTTCTAAAAATAAAATCCAAGCTCTAAGTAAAATATAATGAAGCAAATCAATATCAATTTTCTCTTATTTAAGTTAGTTTTAATGTTAAGATGAATGGATCTTATTATGTAGAAGTACATATGCTGTTAATCGTGTAACATAAAGCTATACACGTAGTCAAGATAGGCAATATGGTTTACTTTTAGATGCATTTCTTATCTCAATTTTACAAGAAGTTTCCATCCACAATATTCCATTGTCTCATTCCAAAAATTTATGTCTAGGTCCTGAAGATTTCAAGAAACCTCTCCATTTGAACAGCATGAACATGAGCACTGTTCTGTATGGGGCTGAGGGAAGGGGATGTCTGTGTGTGCATGTATTTGGCATGAATTTATGTGGAATATATTGACACAAGGTCTCACAGAATGCAATTTTTTCAACAGCATCTCTTATCATTGTTTAAGAATATCTTTTCACTTTTACGCTTTTCTGTAGTTATCCAACGTAACCGGGCAACTTTTCTTCTGAAGTTCTAAAACATATGTCCATTGCCCTGGTTTTTCAGCCTTGAGCATATCTTTTTAACAGATCACTTTCAAGATGATGATACATTGATATTCTGCTTTAATTAGTGTCATGAAAGAGAAAAAGTCCTTCAAATGTCAATGGCTTGCAAAACTTGTTGGAGCATCTTCTTAAAGCAAATCTGAAGGACTGGCCCTCACTATTTTTTTTCTTCCTTTCACATAATCCTATTACAGGAGTTTTTTTGTAAACTGGTGTTATCAACGATTATTTTTAGCTAAGAGAAGCACCAGGAAAGATTAAAAAATGGATATAAAGACATTTTGGTTCTTGATCTTCTTTCTTCTCATCTCAACCTTTAGAAAGTCTTGCTGGAAGAACACAAGGAACAGCAGGAAGGTTTCTAACGGATCTTTGAGACCTCCTTGCAGTCAGATCCCAGGGGAGCTAGAACAGTATACCTCTGTGGTTCAAAAAATCTTTGGGCCAGAAAAAGGGGCCTTTATCTGCTGACATTTCAAACATATTCAATCAAATATTGATCTAGAAAATCAGCCACTTTTTTTCTAGCAAAGAAATTAAATTAGTGCTACATACTGAAGATCTACAAATGGTTCTCCTGAAGATAATGATAGTACCCTAGGCTATTTCTAGGATCAAAAGTTTTTTAGGACACCAAACTGATATAATATTTTTTGTAATGCATGGAGAAAAAAGGGTGAAAGATCTGCTTGCCAATAGTAATGTGCTGGAGATTATCTCATGTGGCGAGTCCTTGCATCAAGGAGCCAGATAGGTTTTTCAAATCCAACTCATCTTTCAAATAAAAGAAACAGAATGTAGTCCATTTCACTTTACACAAAGATTTTCATCACCAGAAACGTCTGATACCTCTTATTGAAGTTGACTCTGGTAGCACATGCTCCTCTAACCCATAAACATTTCCTGTGTTCTGTTTTCAAGATGTCCCTTATGTTGCTTTGGAAGAAGTGAGAAGTCTCTTCTTCAAACTCTAAATGCTAGCATATCATAAAACATGTCTAATGTGCAATAATGGGATAAAGATTCCTTCCAAAATATTTGAAGTACCATTGCTGAAACATTTTCATCATTTGTATTATGAAAAAGGTAGTCTTAACAAAAGAGCATCAGGGTTTAATAATATAATCAGTACTTTAATCTGTGAATTTATGGGAAAAAAATAATGAGGCATTAGTTTTTATTAAAGCTTTTCTCACATTCTCACCCATAAAATCATGTCTTGAGAATTTAACTACACTGAGACAAAGAACTGAATTGTTACTAGCTGAATCAGTAAAGGGTGGATTTTTCACTTCTCACATCTTCACAAGAGAAAGGTGCATAGATTTGGTGATGTTTTGAACTTCTGACAGTTTATATTAATTCCTGGACCTGTATAATTGGACTAAATTTATGCACAAAGAATAAACATTTCGTAAATGTATCGAGGCAACTCCGAAGTTTTGAAGAACTGACTTCAAAAGGAGTTAGTTAACTGGTTTGGAAATTCCAGGCTTCACAGAATCACAGAATCACAGAATGGTAGGGGTTGGAAGGGACCTCTGTGGGTCATCTAGTCCAACCCTCCTGCCGAAGCAGGGTCACCTACAGCAGGCTGCACAGGACCTTGTCCAGGAGGGTCTTGAATATCTCCAGAGAAGGAGACTCCACAACCTCCCTGGGCAGCCTGTTCCAGTGCTCCGTCACCCTCAGAGGGAAGAAGCTCTTCCTCATGTTCAGACGGAACTTCCTGTGCTTCAGTTTGTGCCCATTGCCCCTTGTCCTGTCTCTGGGCACCACTGAAAAGAGTTTGGCCCCATCCTCCTGACACCCACCCTTGAGATATTTGTAAGCATATGTTAGGTCCCCTCGCAGCCTTCTCTTCTTCAGGCTGATCAAGCCCAGCTCCCTCAGCCTCTCCTTGTAGGAGAGATCCTCCAGTCCCCTCACCATCCTCGTAGCCCTCTGCTGGACTCTCTCCAGTAGCTCCTCATCTTTCTTGAAGTGGGGAGCCCAGAACTGGACAGAATACTCCAGATGAGGCCTCACTAGGGCAGTGTAGAGGGGAAGGAGAACCTCCCTCGTCCTGCTGGCCACGCTCCTCCTAATGCACCCCAGGATGCCATTGGCCCTCTTGACAGCCAGGGAACACTGCTGGCTCATGGTCAACTTGTCATCCACCAGGACACCCAGGTCCCTCTCCACAGAGCTGCTCTCCAGCAGGTCCGCCCCAAGCCTGTACTGGTGCATGGGATTGTTCCTCCCCAGGTGCAGGACCCTGCATTTGCCTGTGTTGAACCTCAGCAGGTTCCTCTCTGCCCAACTTTTCAGCCTGTCCAGGTCACGCTGAATGGCAGCACAGCCTTCTGGTGTATCTACCCCTCCTCCCAGTTTGGTGTCATCAGCAAACTTGCTGAGGGTACATTCTAACTCTTCATCCAGGTCGTTGATGAAGAAGTTAAAAAAGACTGGGCCCAGTACTGATCCCTGGGGGACACCACTAGTTACCAGCCTCCAACTAGACTCAGCGCCGCTGATGACAACTCTCCGAGTTCTGCCATTCAGCCAGTTCTCAATTCACCTCACCGACCACTCGTCCAGCCCACACTTCTTGAGCTTCCCTAGGAGGATGTTATGGGAGACAGTGTCGAAAGCCTTGCTGAAGTCTAGGTAGACAACATCCACGGCTCTCCCCTCATCTACCCAGCCAGTCATGCCATCGTAGAAAGCTATCAGATTGGTCAGGCATGATTTCCGCTTGCTGAATCCATGCTGACTACTCCTGATAACCTTCTTTTCCTCCACTTGCTTGTTGATGAGCTCCAGGATAAGCTGCTCCATCACCTTTCCCGGGATGGAGGTGAGGCTGACTGGCCTGTAGTTCCCTGGGTCCTCCTTCTTGCCCTTTTTGAAGATTGGAGTGACATTGGCCTTTCTCCAGTCCTCGGGCACCTCTCCTGTCTTCCAGGACCTCTCAGAGATGATGGAGAGTGGCTCAGCAATGATATCCGCCAGCTCCCTAAGCACTCATGGTTGCATTCCATCGGGGCCCATGGATTTGTGGGTGTCCAGATCGCTTAAGCGATCCCTCACACAGTCCTCCTTGACCACGGGAAAGTCATCCTGTCTGTGGGCTTCTTCTCTTACCTCCAGGGCCTGGGATTCCTGAGGGCCTGCCTTGGCACTGAAGACTGAAGCAAAGAAGGCATTCAGTAGCTCTGCCTTCTCTGCATCCTCCGTCACCAGGACACCTGCCTCATTCAGCAGCGGCCCCACATTGTCTCTAGCCTTCCTTTTGCTGCTGATGTAGTTGAAGAAGCCCTTCTTGTTGTTTTTGACATCCCTTGCCATCTTCAATTCCAGCTGGGCTTTGGCCTTCCTCGTTGCATCCCTGCACGCTCTGACCACATTCCTGTACTCTTCCCAAGTGGCCTGCCCCTCTTTCCACATTCCATGGACCTTTCTCTTCCACCTGAGCTCTGCTAGAAGCTCCTTGTTCAACCATGCAGGTCTCCTGCCTCCTTTGCTCGATTTCTTTCTCAGGGGGATGCACCGCTCCTGAGCATGGAGGAAGTGACATTTAAAGAGCGACCAGCACTCTCGGACCCCCCTGCCTTCGAGAGCCCTGGCCCACGGGATTCCTCCCAGTAGCTCCTTGAAGAGGCTAAAGTTAGCCTTCCTGAGGTCCAAGATTTTGATCCTACTTATTGCCCTGCTTCCTCCACGCAGGATCCTGAACTCCACGATTTCATGGTCACTGCAGCTGAGTCTACCTCCAAGTTTCACATCCTCCACCAGTCCCTCCTTGTTTGTTAGTACAAGGTCCAGCAGAGCGCCTTTCCTTGTTGGTTCCTCCACCACTTGCATCAGAAAGTTATCATCGATGCTCTGTAGGAACCTCCTGGATTGCGCCTGCCTAGCTGTATGGTCTTCCCAGCTGATGTCAGGGTGGTTGAAGTCCCCCATGAGAACCAGGGCCTGTGACTGTGAGGCTGCTTGCAGCTGCCTGTAGAAGGCCTCATCAACTTCCTCCTCCTGGTCAGGTGGCCTGTAGTACACACCCACCGTAATGTCACCCATATGAACCTGTCCCTTAATTCTAACCCACAAGCTCTCAGCTTGTTCCTCATTTGCCCCCAGGCCAAGCTCAATGCATTCCAGTTGCTCCCTCACATATAGAGCAACTCCGCCACCTCTCCTTGTTGGCCTGTCTTTCCTAAAGAGTCTGTAGCCATCCATGACAGCACGCCAGTCATGCGAGTTGTCCCACCACGTTTCTGTGATGGCGACCAAGTCGTAGCCGTCCTGCTGTATAATGGCTTCCAGCTCCTCCTGTTTATTGCCCATGCTACGTGCATTGGTACAGACACACTTGAGCTGTCAATCTCACCCCTGACCCTGGCACGCCGAGCCTGGGCTCATCCCTAGTGAGCTGGGCAATGTCCCCTTCCCCCTTCGAAGCTAGTTTAAAGCCCTCTCAATGAGCCCCACCAGCTCGTGGCCAAGAATCCTTTTACCCCTTTGAGATAGCTGCGATCCACCTGTCGCCAGCAGACCTGGTGCTGTGTACACCTCCCCATGATCAAAGAAGCCAAAATTTGACCGATGGCACCAGTCCTTGAGCCATTTGTTAATCAGGTGAGTTTTCCTGCCCCTTTCAGTGTTGTTCCCTGCCACTGATGGGATGGAGGAAAACACCACCTGCACCCCTGATCCCTCAACCAGTCACCCCAGTGCCCTGAAGTCCCTTTTGATAGCCTTGGGACTTTTCTCTGCTATCTTGTCCCCGCTAATCTGCATTACCAAGAGGGGGTAATAATCAGAAGGCCACACCAGACCAGGGAGTTTCTTCACAACATCCCTAACCCGGGCCCCAGGGAGGCAGCAGACTTCCCTGTGGGATGGGTCTGGTCGGCAGATCGGCCCCTCTTTTCCCCTCAGAAGGGAATCACCTATGACAATGACCCTCCTTTTTTCTTAACAGGGGCAGTTGTAATACGTGGGGCTGACTGACTTGTCCTAGGCAACCCCCTGGATGGAACTTCACCTTCCCCCACATCCTCTGTGGCCAGTCCCTCACATTCCAGACCCCCATATCTGTTGCTTAAGGACAACTGAGCAGGTGAGGGAGGCTTCACCAAAGACTGAACTATTCTCATCTGTTGTTTGGTTTGGCTGGTTTGGATTCTGTTTAATTTGTTAACTAGTTCCTGTGTTTACATTGTCAGTTAGTAGTTATAGCTAATAATAAATAATTTTAAATAATAATCATTAAATATTCTGTATACATTTACATAGAATTGTTTAGGTTGGAAGGGACCTCTTGGATCGTCTAATACAACTCCCTGGCACAAGCAAACTCAGCTGGAGCTGGTTGACCTGGACTGTGCCCAGTCAAGTATCTCCACAGATGGACTCCACAACCTCTCTGGGCAGCCTGTTCTAGTGTTTGACCATCCTCATAGCAAAAAAGTTTTCCTGTGTTCAGATGGAATTTTACACTTTCTAATTTGTGTCCGTCATCTTTTGTCCTGTTAGTGGGCACTACTGAGGAGTCTGGCTGCTTATTCTTCATTCCCTCTGATCAGGTATTGACGCGTGTTGATAAGATCCCCCATCAGCCTTCACTTCTTTAGGCTGCAGTCCCAGTTCTCTCAGCCTCTCCTCATATGAAGAGATGATCTTAAGTCATCAGATGACCACAAAAATTCAGCTTACATATCTTGAAATTGTTTGCACAATGCAATATAAATTTCCAAGGAATTTAGAACCAAACACATCAACATGTACTGCCCTTCCGTTAGAATTTTCCTAACAGTGATCTTGTATACAACAGATAATCCAGCAAAGAGGTAGGGACTCCTTCTTGTAAAAGGACTCCTTTGTGTAAAAATATTTTTATTCTACATATTGAGCTCTCAGGTGTTCGAAATCTCCAAAAATCAGTACAGCATGGAAGAAATTCTGTAATATTGGTTATATGCAAATTACATAATTACCAGACAGATATGTTAATTCTGTGTATAATACATTGTAACCCGTGTTCCTACAGAGCATCAAGATGTGGAGGTAAATATTAATATAAGTGAGCATTATTTTCCAATTTTAAGGAAGCATCAATGAAACTCCTATAGGTTCCAGCCACCTCCCTCTACTAAATCCTTAGCAAACTCAATAAACTTTCCCAAGTTATCTTAGGGAGGTCAGCAAGTGGATTAAATAATTCCCTCTATCCTCTGTTATTCATTCCCTTTTCCATCTTCCGAAATCATGCTGGGCTTCAGTAGAGTCCTGTTTCAGACAGTGGAAGGCTCCAATGTTGCTATTAATTTCACTTTCATCATCAGGCAGAGGACACCAGCAGAGCAGGGTCTCATCTATCAGGTGGAAGACAAGTAGCCCTGACATGGGTGCCCACAGTCTGGTTACTTTCAGAGTAGTAGTATGGCCCATTCTTTGGCCTTCATTGAACTGATAACTTGCTCTCAAGGGACAGAGAACCGAGGAAATCTGTTAGTTAGAAATACAGAGAATTTTTATGTTTGAACTAACAATCGCAAATCCTTCTTTGCAGGAACAAGAAACTTAGCCTCTCAGTACTAGCAATGATTTTGCTTGCGAGACTATCCTAGGGAGCAATTACATGTCAGGTGGAGAACAGTTGCTTGTTTGCTTCTGAAAATGAAACCTTGCAAGGCTAAAAGAGGCTCCAAGTGTGCTGAGTGTCCCCTCAGACATAAATGACAAATACGGGCAGCCACACATTCCAAAGGAATTCAGTTAACCCCTTCAAATAGTCTAAATAAAGACACATGTTGAAATGTCCAAAATGCTCAGAACAATACACCCTAGAATTAGTATAATATGAATACTAGTTTGAAATGAACCTGATCTGGTAAACAAAAACAATTTTTCTAATTTTTGGTATATAACAGGACATTCACATGTCAATTTATCTATTAGAACTCATTGAATATGTCATAAAAATGTGGATAAAGGTAGCTCCTTAATCATTGAAGTCTAGCCTTTCAAACCCTCACCAAATTTTAAGAAATTAAGTAGTCACAAGGCTGGAGACAAAAATAGAAATTCCATGCTCAACAAAGTTCTTGTAGCTTTCAGTCAAAAAATATTTCACTCAATTTCTGTCATGGATCAATTCAACTAGGAGATATAAAAAGGAGGAAGAAATGAATTCTTAGTTTTCACCATAGTAGAATTTGACATCCAAGTGCATACTATTCTGCAGCAGGAGTGGCATAGTTTAATATATTTTTTAACGAACTGGAAAAAGAGATGAGCATTGAGGTGACAAAATTTGCAGGTGACATAAAATTGTTCAGGTTAATCAAGTCCGGAGAGGGTAATAAGAAACTTCAGAAGAAAATAAACAAGTTAGGTGAATGATCAACCCGATGGCAGATTAAATTCAGTGTTGATATATGCAAATTAATGTACTTTAAAAGGATTTTTTTAATCTATTTTTACACCTTAGTGAATTCTAAATTAATTGTATCAAAGGAAAAGGACCTAGATAAGATCGTCAAGAGTGCAATAAAGACCTTAACTTAGCATGCAGCTATAGTAGAAAGTTTTGGTATAGGAAGGAAGAATAATATGAAAAACTCTTTAATGTCATTAAATCAGTTATCCTCTGCATTTCAAACACCATGTAAAATCCTGGTCACCAACTGCAAACAGAAGTTTTTCAAAATTAGAAGCAGCTCAGTTCTATCTGGCAAGAATGACAGATGATAAGGAGAAAAGACTGAAACAATTGGCATCACTAGCTTCACAGAAAGGCTACATGATAGATATGATAAAAAGCTATGAAATAATATCGTGATAAGGATGGTTAGGATCTTGTCATGTATGATAAGAACACTCAGTGAAATTTAAAGCAGAAGACATAGTTCTTGCACAATGTGGAGCTTGTTTCTTCAGGATGTTACACTGGCAAAAGTCAAAGAGGGATTGGACATTAATATGAACACAGAGGTCTTAAACTCTGAAGTTAAATTTTACAGTTTGCTCTTTGCTTTGCAAAGATAGTTCTGCAGGCATTGCTTCTGTCTGTTATATATAGATGGTTTAATCATAATTTTTCTCAAAGTATTTCTTCAGGATGATAATTCCCCATTAAGAACATCTGTAGTAAGATAAACAAGAGAAAAATTGAGAACTAGAGTGATAAAGAGGATGTTATGTGAATAGAACCTAAATGCAGGTAATAGACTTTTAGTATGGGTCAGCCATGCTTTTATTGTGAGCTAAATTTAGTTCAATTAGTAGACTGCAAACAGGCAACGCAGATTGCTAAAGAGCTGTCCTTGAGTTAATTTGGTAGCATACTAGTACTTTCGAAAAATGCACATAGTATTTCTTTAAGGAGAGTTTTCACTAGTTTGTTTAAGGTTGATTGCTATTGAAACTGAATCGACAGAAGCAATTAACAGTAAAGAGTGCTTTACTGTAACCAGTGAAGAAGCCATATACTGTACAGTGTGGTGAACATGATGTTTAATAAATAGAAATTTCAATGGATTTTCACAGGTCTAGTAGAGTGGTGACATATGTTATCATCTTGCGCACCACAAACAGGAATATGATTTTACACTGTCATGTCACATCGGCCCATGATAACCAGAAGTCATTTATTTCCTAAGGAAATAGTAACTAGATATGACAAGCTGTGTTGCTTCATGGTGAGGTTATGGTAGTATTTACTAATAATGTGAAGTATAACTTGTGTCATCTATTATATTTTTCAGTAGAAATTCAGAGCATTTCTAAGGCAAAAAGAACACTCCACCTTTTTTGTGTCTTTTCTTTTTGGTTTGTAATACAATAAGAACTTCTGTCACTTGCATAAAGCTTACATTAAAAATTCTATAGAAATTCTCAAATTAAGAATTAATGTCTCTTCAGAGTACAGTAATTAATTAGACTGCTTTATAATTATAGAGTTCCTCATTATTTAGCTCCATTTTTTGCAGCAGTAGAGAGAGAGGTATCTATCTATCTATCTGTCTGTCCGTCTTTCTGTCTATCTGTGTGTCTATCGATCCATCTGTCTCCTGGGTCTCTTCTGCTTTTATTTTTCTAGATAGTGTGTATTAGTTGTATTTTAATGCTGTAGAATCTAAAACAAGACCTCTGTTAAATGCAGAATGCATAGTTACAATTTTGGTCTTATTTTCCTCAGAAAACATAAATAATTAAATGTGACATCCAGTAAAAAGATTAAGTTAGCCTTCCTACTGTACTACAATCTTTTTTCTTTTATTGTTTGTCTAGCAGAATGGTAATCCTGTACTCTTCTAAGATACGATGCTAGAAATTATCACGTAAGGGTTCTCTTCGTTTTAGTCCTTTTGCAAGATAGATGCAGTGGATGTATACAACACAATTTAAAAGGCTTTTCATCAGGCTTCATTCTTGATTTCTGCTGTAAATTCCACAAGCTACAGTAGTTTAATGCAGAAGCATAGATGTCCATAAAAAGCTGGAGGGAATGGTATATGTTATAATGGTGTTATAAAACTGTCCGTGATATTAACACACACTGTATATTAAATATACAAAACTGTTACAATAACTGGAAGGTTGCAGCAAACTCATGAAAACAAATAAATTCTTTAGGACAGTAGGCAAAAGCTTGTTCTTTGCAAAAAGATTTAAATACAGTTGTACAGCAGTCCAAATTAATCCCCCTCCCAAGACAAAAAGCATTCTCCCACTAGTCTATGCACAAAAATCCATGCACAAATTCTCCAGGGAGGTTCTTCCCCTTAATGTAAGTTTAGACACCCAGAGTCTACTGGGGGGAAGGCAATCTCCCTGTATATGAATAGAGTGAAAGGTCCCTCCACAGAGCAGTTCCGAGCAGAAGCATATTTCAGGTGCTCTCAGACACTCTCTGGAGGAGCCTTTCTTTTCGCATGGATTATACATGAAGCTTTTGGAGGCTAACCTCCTCACTAGGACAATGTTCTCATTTACCGTCAAATACCAGGAGGAATGAATACTTCCCTGCTGCCTGCCACATTCATACCATTGGCCCTCCCAGTGTTGCAAATTATGTGAAAATTGTGAAAACTGCATATAAACATGGAATAAGACACAAATTCGTGCTCACACTCTGCTCATAGTTACATTGTTGTAACTCCAGTGATACTCTTAAAGATAATTTACCTTAGTTTATAAAAGAATTATCCTGCATTGTGTGAAGTGAAAGTAGGATCTTCTGTTATCGTAAGAACTGCTGTGAGTGTAGCTCAAGACAAATAGAGTGGTTGTCCTGTAGACCTCATGGGGTTTGCAACCCCTGGCAAATGTTTTGTGTTTTTTTAAGCACAAACAACCTTGTTATCGGATTGTTGTTATGTACCATAAAGAACTTAAGAAGGAAAGAAATCCAGTTGTTTGGGGGTGGCTTTTACTTGTATTAATACAATACATTGAAAACAACACCATCTACTAAATGATATATTTGAGTTCCAGTATTACAGGGCTTCTAGCAATTTAAGATTTTTTTAAATTTCCACATTTGTCTGAGATGCCTGAGCAACAACGATGAAAGTGAGCACCGGAAATTCTGAAAACTAAACCCAATGAAGATATTTGTTTCTCAGGCATTTGACATCTACAGTGAGGTACTCACTGCACACAAAACTTCCTTTTAGGTCAACAGAGAAAAATAGTCACTGAACTATTTTAGAGCC
Source organism: Opisthocomus hoazin (assembly GCF_030867145.1). Classification (NCBI taxonomy): domain Eukaryota; kingdom Metazoa; phylum Chordata; class Aves; order Opisthocomiformes; family Opisthocomidae; genus Opisthocomus; species Opisthocomus hoazin. The sequence goes on along the minus strand of NC_134415.1, from coordinate 51,158,696 downwards.
TACTTCAAGGTGAAACAAACTGAGCCCTAGGGTCCTTTGACTAGATCTGAACTGACTATACCAGGAGAGTCTGGGTGATGTCAGGGTTGTTCTTAGCCAGATGAAGCCCACCCTCAAGTCTGCAAAAGCAGTCTCAAAAGAAATAAATGAACAGCTGGAAAATGAGGCCCTTCCAAACTTTCTCAATCTCCAGAAGCTACACCAGCATAAGCAATATAAATACTACTCTCATCTGCATTGTGGTTCTGCTCAGTGCCATTAGGAAAAAAGATTATTAGCTGTGCTGTGCCAGTTGATAATTTAATTCAGAGTAGATACAAATGCAATATTAAAGTATGTGTGAAACCTTACAGTTTTAACAGTGATTTTTCAGGCACACAGTAAAGGTCTTTAATGTGCAGCAGGGACACAGACTTAGTTCAGAATAGGACAGAGCACTCAAACTTAATTTACTAGATTATGTATCTTTTTATCTCAATTTATAGCATTACCACCTGAGAGTAAGACTATTTTACATGGCAAGGTCCCTCATTTCTGGCCTAGCATAGTGCCTGGCTTTTAAAATGCCTCCTAAACCCACTCAACATTAATCTTCTCACGTTTTTTTTTTTTTGTCTCTTGAAACATCAATAGAGTGAAAGTACAGATGGACTTAGGCACAATTGCATTGAATTAAAAGTGACTGCCATTTTAGGTAATCCCAAGGTCATGAATAGCAAAATATGAAAATTTCAGCTCTTTACTGTTGGTCAAAACCTTAATATGTTCCATGACCCTACACTAGATTCAACCTATAAAATGAGAGAAGCTTAATAAATCTCTCTGCAATAAGTATTACACATTATGACAAGGAAAACTTCGATCAAACTTGTCCTTTGAAGTCTTAATGGACACTCCAATTTGATGACAGCAACTCACCTATGCTTGTAATAACTTCACAAAGCCTGGAGCAGCTCCAGTCATCTTGGACTATAGCTTTGGATGACAATGAGCTCAGGCAACTGCAAGCTTCAAAGGGCTCATTCAAATATTCTAGCTCTGGTCTTACCAGGCATTGCAGGCAAACTTTTAAATAAATTTCTCTGTATCAAAGAGTATTTCTAGCTTGAGCTGTTCATAATAATTTTGTCCTGTAATAAAATTGCAAAGCCTTCCAGTCTGAAAAGGATTAATCAGATATGCCCCTCTGCTCCACCTCTGTGCAAGCCAGGAAGGGGGGGGGGGGGGGGGTGTGTGGCAGTAAGCTGGTTGGAAGAGAACAGAGCAGGACAAAGAGAAAGAAAAACTGGCTCTTGGATCTGTACATTTCTCACTGCTTTGTGTAACTACATCAGGTCCCAGCTGAGAAGTCCACCAGACCACAGGTAAAAATAATATAGCCATGGAGCATGACAACAACAAATAAGCAAAGAGTTGCTGTAAGCAGCACGTTACCATCTGTGCATTTAACTGTGTCTGTTAGAGGATGATGTTTCAACTCATTCTGTATGTTCTGTGACAAAGGAGAAAGCATTTGGCTGCCAGATGCTAGCAGAGAGACAGAGAGCTGGCATTTCAGACTGATGCAGAAGGGCATCAGGATGATGTGTTGAAGGAGAATGTTTTTTTAGAGGGAAAGGCAAAGGGATTTAATGCATCTGCAGCTCTAATGTACCCCTAATACAGTTCCAAATACTGCTGAATGAGGCTAGAGAGATATAAACATTCTCAGGCAAAGACTGGATGAAATGGATGTTTTCTTCTGTGGAGAAAATTCTTCTAATTAAATGAGATTTTTTTAAAAACCAAAATTAAATGTGAATCTCCTCAGTGACTTCAGTAAGGCTTTAGATAGCAATAAGACATCTCCTCCATAAGAAGATGCATAGTTGGGACTTTTAACTGTCTGCAGCCTTGGGACCAGTTATCTAAACATATTAATGTAGTGCCCGTTTAGATGCCCTAGGGCATCCTAGGGCCAAATAAATTCTCTTACTATCTGGTCTATAAAGTGGACATTATCCTATGTTCATGCTTTGGACAGGTTGAATTAGAAAAAATAAGAGAAGAGAGACAATAAATAATTCTAATTAAAATAATTTGTAGTCTTAATTTAAAGTATAATAAATGATACTGGAAAGAGTTTCTAAAATGCAGCGCTTTATATAAATGCACTGTCACTTTGAGATGATGGCAAATGAGAAAACACTGCACTGAATGCAATAGAGACTGAGCCCATTTGTTATTATGACCCAAATCTTGCAAAGCTTTATGCATATATTCTATGATCCTATGATATATTTAACTTCCTGCATTGCAACTCTCTTGATTTCAGTGAGACTGCCAACCATGCGTACAGACAATCATTTGTATAAATCTGTCTGATAATGAGCATCTAAAGGATCAGAACTGAATTCATTCTCTCTTTGCATAGGAAGGATGAAGAAGAAATAATGCTACGTTTGTCTAGGCATTGTGTGCTATAACCACAGTGCTATGTACCCTGTAAACATGAGTTTCTAGTGATTAAAATTGCTTTAAAAGGCAAGGAAAGTCATTAAACTTCTGTAAGATTAAAAGAAGAGAATGTGATCCTCTACATTTAAAAAAAATAAATTATGTAATAAGGATGTAGTTTACCACAGAAAACATGACGCAATAATTTTTGAAAGGCTGTTCTTGTGAAAACACAGGAACCTGCCCCTATCCAGGAACGGGTCTCCTTGTATCCCATGAGTCAAAGATAACTTTTATTTTCTCAATAAGCCTTCTTTCTGGGTGAATGTGGCACCATATTATCTTGGCTTGTATTTTTCATTCCCAGTTTAACAGTTATAAACACCTTTCAACATCAAATCAGAGCAGCAGGGTAATCCAGATAAAAGAAAATTCTCCAGCCTTAACAGCGTGACTCAGATTTATATGCCTGTTTCAAATTTCTGTTCCTCATTCCAAGACTTGCAAGATTTCACAAGTACCATATAATGTGCTACTTGATTGGCCTTTCCAGGAATACAATGTGATGAAACATATTGCCAGGAGTTTTATAGGTGTGCATCCCTACCACTTCTGGTATTCATTGAAAAAATATATCATGAGCTTCTCTTTCTGTGCTCTACAGTCTTGACGCTTCTTAATATGAGGTTGTCTTCCAAGATGTCAAAGTGGTTTTGAATTATTTTACAATGGTCTTAGTTCCAACAGTGTCATGTAAATCAATCACATCTTCAGCTCCCTGTCAGGGACCTGCAATCTTAAAGAACAGTCTTCAAATGGAATCAGTACTGTTACTAGATTTCATCGTAGGAGAGCAATGATCAGTCTGGGATTTATTTGTTACTGTCCCAGGTAAAACCTTTGCTAATAAATTATTACCAAGGTATGAACGTTCTAAGTGAGTTTTCATTTGTTTAACCTTGATCCAGACTTTTGCCAGTTATCACTGTTAACCAAGCAAATATCACTTATTGTCCTGATGCAGCTTCAAATTCGAGGAGGGCCAAGTGAGATGGCCAAAGTTTAAATGCTGCTTGCAAGCCAAGGGGCAGAGGTTCCCTGTGAGATTTCTTGCAGCTTTTTCTCACAGCTTAGCTGTTTTCCCAGCAGTTGGATGCAAGGTTACAAAGCCACACCATATCAAAGCTGACTGACTTTGGACATGGTGGAAAGAAGCTGTAGGGACTGTTGGTACATGTAGGGCCTTGACATACTGTACAGGTAAGCAAGAGAGGAGGAAGAGAAAGTAGTATTAATCTCATTTTACAGACTGGACACTGAATCCTAGAATTGAAGGTCTTGATTTAGAAAAATAGCTCTAGCTTATCTTTTAAGGCTATACTTAAATCTGTTTGAAGTCAGTGCTTAAAACTGCTGTGAATAGGGATGGTATTGCGTTTTCTACAATCAAGGTATAGGTAATTCACCTGAGGTCATAGAAGTTGTATGTGACAGAGCTGTGCGTTGATCCCATGTCTTGTGAGGTACTGGGCAGTGCTTCACCAAAGAACCATCGATCTTTTTTCTCCCCTCCACTGAACAAATTTTTGTTATTTTCTTTATTATCTTATTCACTGCAACTGCTGACCTGGAATTTCACCTAACATACTACTGTAACCATGATATTCCCAGTTAGTGACTGATCCTGTGAGATCTCATTCACATTATGTTCCTTGAGCCTTGCTTTCCCAGGCTTCAGCTTTATGCTTTTCATGGGATAAAGTAGGTGTAAATCACCATCACTGATTATTTTCTCACTGCTACAAATTTTTTTAAAGATTTTATAGAGACCCGTGGTTTATAAATGATTTCATATGTCCCAGAGAATTAATGTTTATAGCTGGTAGTTAGAATATCATTTATTAAACATCTTTTGCAACATCATCCGTATGTGTTCCCACATGTTACAGCACATCTACAATAATTTAAAGTAATTTCTATTAATCATGTAACATTAGTAAAATATTTATAAATGTATCCTAATTTCAAGTGTCACCATTTTATTCTCATAAGTCAATAACCGGTGTCAAATTACAGTGAAGGATGATGCTGCAGTAGAATAATCCACAATTTTGGAGACTTCAAAGCTTCAATGCATAGTTGTTTCTCCTTATATTGTCAATCTATGCAATTTTGCTACTTTTCCCCCTTTTTAGATTCATAATGTATTTCCTGTTGTCTCTTTCAATGCCCTCAAGTCCTGAGGAGGGCAATCTTGTAATTACATGCATTAACTATTATATTGTGGACTTATGTGATTCTGCACCTACAGAATGTGTAGCTGCTGTGTTCTTAAATGCCAGCTACTCTTTAACTGTAAAGGCACCTACTATTTTATTGGAACTATTCTTGCTTTATTACTGTAAACAACTTTGATCATAATGATGCTATTTGAAAGAGCTGATCAAGCTGAGAAAAATGACACTACAGTCATAAAGTCACACTAAATTTTGCTATTAACATTTTATAGTGCATGTAAGGAAAGTGTTCCAAGTTGCAACTACAGACAAAAGAGAAAATTAATTTTACATAGAAATGTAGATTTAAGCATTAGCAATATACTGGTACAATCATTTGCACCATATTCTTAAGCACAACAGATGACCCTCTTTGTAGATAAGAAAGAATGCCGGTTGTCGTATCTTAGATGAATCTGTGCTTGCTCTGTGGCAAACATGAGAATATATTGCAGCCCTTATCCCTGAAACAAAAGATAGAATTACTGTGTTAGGAAGAAAATAAAGAAATATCATATAAAGAAATTTGATGAGTTATCAGAAATAAAACACAGTTCACAGTAGAGCTTCTGACAGAAAAAAAAAAAAAGAACTTAGCTGAAGGTTCAATCTCTTTTTCCAGCAAAACTGATCATCTGACCCCTAGGATAAGTTTGCTTACTGAGATCTATGCAAAACATGGAGTTTGGTCACAACTGCTGAAGTAGCATCATCCTTTGGACAGAATTAAAAAATAAGACTGGTATCTGTACCAGGAAATTTCACTAAAAGTGATGTAGTTTGAGCTATAAGGTAAAACAAAGTGATTTTTGTACAATGTGTGTTGTAAATTCACTGATAAACTGCAAGTAACAGATCCAAACAGTGAAGTAACTACTAGCTCTGCTGTAATACAGAGGAAACTGTAATAGGGTGAAATAAAAATAAGTGGTAGTTGATAAGAAAGATTATGTAATTGTTTTAATGTGTATTAAAGAAATTGGACATGCAGGGCTGCAACTTGACCTTCATTAGGGTAATTTTCCTTTTCCCTAATGGCATAAACATGTCCTCATGCAGCAAGAAGAGGGAAGTGTTTGGATAAGGGTATCTTGGTATTACTTCAGCAGAAGAAATGACAGGGGAAAAGAAACACCACAGAAGTATTCCTAATTCTTTGTGGTTTCCAGCTGCAAGAACAGCCCCTTTTTGATCTTAAGTTGCCCGAAGTTATGCCAGTGGTTGCAGTTCTGAACTCCATGCAATGGGAGCTCTTGTCAGCCCCTCAGTAGGCAATTTCAAAGGAGTCCAGGTTCATAAAGCAGCTTGGGCAGACATCATGGTCCAGAGACAAAAGACGAATAAGGCTATCCCTAAGCTGCAAGCATTTCCACTTGGGGAAAGTAGGGCTGCTAGGAATGGTGGAGCAGAGGGGCTCTGTTAGTTCAGAGCAACACTGAATTACAGTATCTAGTCCTCTGCTATCTGAGCAATTCCAGATTTGGGGGGTCACAGTACTGTGACAATACTCAGTAGCTCTTCTGCTTGTTTCATTTTTTCTTTTAATATGTGTGGTTGTAGCAAAAGGATTGCACTTGATGTTGTAGAGCAGCTCTTCAACACTGCTGCTGGAGGGACACCTCTTGGCAGGTTACACTGCGAGTACAATACCTTCACATAGAAGTGGAATAAAATCACCTCACTACAACCTCTGACATGAGCTACTTACCTTACTGACTTCTGAGTACTATATTCTTACTTATAACTGTGAGCTTTCAAATTAAAGGGCTAGATTTATGCCTGTGTGCCTTTACAGGTACACTGCCTTGACTTACCCAAGCCCAACATCTAGTAGAAAGTAAGTGCATTTGACAAAGCTCACAATCAGCTTTTGGAAGCAATGCACTTTTAAGAATATTAGAATAGTCTCACCTGAAGGAAGGTTAAAACAAAGAGCATTCAGGTTCTGATCAGCAGCATGCTTCTTTATAAGGCTACAGCAGAAGTGTTAGATCCTTCCTGAGAGATACAGCCCTCTCCTCTGGAACAGCGCAGAGCTGCTTTGCCTTGAGGGGTGAAAGTGGGAAGCAAGTATCCTTATAATGAAAAGCATTGTGCTTGCTAAGATGATAGGAGTCACACCTTTTTAAGGAGTGCAGCAGGCTTGTCTCTAAGGCCAATGCATGAGATGCACAGTCCATGGTGAAACTATTACCTCTTCCTGCCTCCTTTAGAATATGCTTCCCTCAAAGGCTGTTTTAGTATCAGCCCTTTACAATTCTTTTTGCATAAGACCAGGAGAAACTCGTTCCAAAAGATCAAGTTGGCAGATTGCAATGCAACTTTATGTTGCACTTCACTCCCATGAGATGGTGGCTAGGTATTTAATTGTTACTGCTTGCTGTTTTACACAATGTATTAGGTCATCCAGTCTTTTAAAATTTCTGGGTGTTTTTTTTTACCAGTCTCCCATTCATGTTTCTCTTTTTATTTTTTCAAGGCAATAACATTATTTTTCCTTTAAGCCCTACTTTTTGGATAGTTTTATTTCTAGAAATTTTGTCTGACTTCACGGACTTTTGCATAATAAAATGTGAAGTTCTATGAAGGTCCACTGTTTTGATACAGCATTTTTGTTTTATTGCTAAGGCCCAGTAAAGGGAAAAGTGACATTTTAAACAAATACCTGGTAAATTAATAAGCTTCATAAATTACAAAATCTCTGAATATCAGCTGCTGAAATACAATAACTTTCTGATCTGAACCTATTAAGTGAATAAGTCTGCTGTACATAGTTTACACCAGTGCTATACATTAAAAATAGCTTATGTAAAAAGAATGCAATATGTCTTTGGTAGAAGCAGGGCTTCTGTCCACTAAGATTTATCCCAACAAAACTGGCTCCTCTGCTATTTTGTACTTTTCATTTTTCTTAGTATATAATTTTCTAGGATTGTGCAATTATCAGTACTTTAGCAATTTGGTTGTGATACAGGTGAATGGCTGCTATGGTGTCTGTGATGCTGTATCTCATGCCATATACATAATATCAGTGTACATATGTGTATACTGTTATACTGTACACTGTCTTTCTGAAGAGTTCCATTTACTTCATATAAATAGCTTTGCATATTTACTAAATCACAAATCAGCAGCTCTGTGTAGATCCCCAAATGGTTGAATGTCTGTTTTCTAACAATCATAAAATCCTTTTAAATAAATCTGCTATTGTGTTCCTGTAAAACTAGAAAACTTCAATCATCAGGAAATCCAGAAACCTCTATAACTGACATCTAGTTTTGTTGTCATAAAATGGTCGTAAGTTTAAGTTTCGATACCTGTATCTTTCTACTGCTAAAAGCAAATGTTGGTGTCTGCAGCTTTGGGATTCTCCTCTTCCTGGTAGCATAAGCTTTCTTCGTCTAGTTAAGCAAGCAAAATAGCTGGCAGACAAGACTGTGAAGAATTTATTGTTTGCATGGAGGAAGAAGAATTATTTCTTTGAAGACTGACTAATGGCAGACCAAAGAGAACACAGAGAAGAGGAAGAGAAACAGCAATTTTTGAAACATCAGAGGTCTTCCATATAGAATAAGAAAAATAAAGCATGGGAGATGAAAAGAGAAGAAAAGAAATTTTTTTTTTCTTAACTGGGATCTAGAAGACCTGAAGTCTTGAAGCAGGGAGCTTTGCAGTGCTCCACTTCTCTGACATTCAAGTTTGATAAATGGCAGCTTGATTATTCAACATCCCAAATGCCTCCATTCTTTGTAAACAGGAAAGATACAAGTAAGTACATATCCTGGTGTAATAAGCATGAGTGTTTCTAAACCAAACCAAACTAAACCCTAAGCAGTTCTCTATAAAACTGTGATAAGAAGGACACTGATGCATGTGGAGAGACCACCTGATTTCTTACTGACACTTATTTCTGTAACAGGTTTTTGTTTATTCTTCAGGGCAGAAAGGCTGCACTTTCTCTTGCCTTGAGCTAAATTCTCTAAAACTGCTAGGCAGGAAATATCACATCCAATATCCTACTATTTCTCACTTCATTATACTAATACAGTTTCACATACAATGAGGCAGAAATCATGAAGAAAATATGCTGTAGTCTGGATATGAGTCTTTATGTGACCATTTTTTTAATACAGTTTTGTACAGTGGTTGTTCAGCCTGAAGAAGAGAAGACTCCAGGGAGGTCTTGTAGCAACCTTCCAGTACTTATAGGGCACTTAGAAGAAAGATGGGGACAAACTTTTCAGCAGGGCCTGTTGCAACAGGACAAGGGGGAATGGTTTTAAACTAAATGAGAGTAGTTTTAGACTGGATATAAGGAAGAAATTTTTTACAACAAGGGTGGTGAAAAACTGCAGCGAGTTGCCCAGAGAGGCAGCGGAGGCCCCATCCCTGGAAATATTCAAGGCCAGATTGCACGGGGCTCTGAGCAACCTAATCTAGTTGAAGATGTCCCTGCTTACTGCAGGGGAGTTGGACTAGATGACCTTTAAAGGTCTCTTCCAACCTAAACTGTTCTACGGTTCTATGACTCATGTCCCTTATGTGCAATTGTCTTTCTATATCTGTTCTAATACATTTAATTGCACATTTTCATTTGGTACAAAAGCTGTTGGGAAAGAATCTGAAAGCACCACCAGACAATGGCCCTGATTCTCAGCTGTCACAAGAGAGGTTTCATGGCTGCATGAGTGGTAATCAGGGGGTGGAGCGTCTTTCAATAAAAATCTTAGCCAATGCCAACAAAATCAGTAGCTTAGGCTGGGGCAAGTATGCATTAAAGAAGGGCCTGAACTTATGTGAGGACTCATCTGAAGGATGAACCCTCCACTGGAAGTGTGAAAAACACTGTTCTTAAACTACAGTGAAATGACATTGATTTAGTGCATCCTCGCTGTAAAAGCAGTCTCAATACCAGCATCATTTGTGCCCCATAACAGGCAGAGACCCAAGACTTTTACAACAGAAACCCCTTTGAAGACCTTATTGGCTAATGCATTCAGCATTTTTGACAAAGGACATTCAACAGTGGTTATGAAGCCTTCTTTAAAGAAATGTATAGGAAATGTTTACTTATTTCATACTGGTTGTGTTACTCTTTGCGGTATTTTGCTTATAGGAATACTTGAAGTCCTTCAATAGTTTAGGGCTTTCAGGAGCCAGGAAATGTGAAATCTACACTCAAAAGGTGCTGACTGGCATCCGTAGAGGCTGATGACCTCCATTTATCTGTAAATTTATAGAGCATAGGCAGCAGCTATGTTTGTATCTGCAGAGCCTCCAGCATGACCAAGAGGAATCCCGCATGGGGCTGTCAGCATTGTTCATTCTCTGTGCCCAGTCAATCCGTGGTTATTTGAGACTTGCCAACAAGGATGCTAACCAGTATCACTCAGAATGATAATTTATTTGGTGTGAACACTTGGGTGATAGGAATTGGACCAAAACCAGAAAACTCACTTCATCTAGGCCAGTGACAGAGTTGTTCTGTAGTAACTCCTTTTGGTCACTTCTAACTTGGGCTGAATTCAAACTAAAGACTTACAAAGTTTCTAGTATTATTAAACTTGTAAACTACTTGTTAACTCAGTCCAGCTGGTCTCCCTGAATATAATGTTCTAAAACTATGCTTCCAACTTGATTGTCATTATTCATGCGGTTTTCTGGAAGTGCTGATCCTTGCATTTAACTTCATCACTAATTTTCTCCATTATATTCCATCTGAAATTGTATCTGCTACTTGTAGATTGATAAACACTGGATATATCTCCCAAGGGCTACTAAAGTTTCAAAAAGGGATTGGTTGCTTTTATTATTTAAAGAAAATGTATCATTAAAATACACACACACACTGCAGACTAAGAAGTTACATATGAGGAAAACAAATTTTTTTGTATGAAAACCTTATTCCATATTTTGAAAACTCTAAGCAAGCTTACAAAACTTTTAAACATTCTGTTGGTTTTAAAACATAAAAGCTATTCCACCGTTACAAGTAGTCATTGTGCCTGTTTTCCATAAACTGGATTTAAATACATTTACATAGTTCTTGTGTGGAAAACAGTATTATAATTGTGTGGTTTAAGGTTGATTTTTATGCAGCATAAGGAAACAATTACATGTTTTAAAGTTGTTTTCCCATTGAGTTTAAGAATTTACTCCCTCAAATTAATCTACCTTGTTTTATTTTCTGCACTGTTGACTCCTTTCTCCAAAAACAGTTTGACTTTGAAGCATTGTTGTCATTTTGCTTTCAACATTGTCAGATCATAGTACTAATAAAGAACTAATAATGAAGTCGTGTGTCCTGACAATTAAATATAATAAACAAAGGCACTTTAGGTTGCATTTGGTGATTATTTGACCCTACTAGATCTTATCAGCACTATCTGTAAGTAAACGAGTATGTAGAAGACCATTCCAGGCACAGAGGTTGGTTGATAAGTCACAAACCTATGAAACGGATATCCCAGAATAGTTGTACCTGTTCTGCATTATGTATGTGCATGCTCTTCTGATTGGTTTAAAGCAGACATTGTATTTTCATCTGACACTCTCTTTGTTGCAGAACTTCACATAGTAAAACGGTATAGTAAAACTTGATAGTAAATAACAGTAAAACTATATAGTAATAGTAAAATACTAGATAGTAGTAGTAGGAAAAAGTAATGGTAAAAAAAACTAGATAGTAATAGTAAAATAGTAAAACTAGATAGCAATAGTAAAACTTGATCATAAGATGCAGTGAATGAATTAAAAACAGGGTAAATGGATGGCAGAGAACAAACCATAAAATGAAAATAAATGCAAAAGCATCTGAGTGGCATCTAATTTTTAATACATTACACAGTAGGAACAATTGGCAGGTTTTACTTGACTTTACTATGGTCAAAGCACCCCCAGAAAGTAATTTAGAATATCTCACTGATTTTCCAGGACAGGTAAATTGATGTACCTTTATTGGAGAATCTAACGTAGATTGCTATAGGATTAGTATAATAGAAGACTGGAATACTGTTTCCTTAAGACTTTGTATCAGGATGTATTTCCCACTTGCGGAGAAAGGAGAAAAATCTGTCAAGTGGAATATCAAAAGGAACAAAATAAATAATAAAATAGATTTAATAATATTTCAGTAGAATCACATGCTCTTTTGACTATCAGTGAATCTCACAAAAGGCTTTACAAAACTTTGAAAGATAAAATGCAATCACGTTAGCATTCAAAAGTTCAGTGCAAGACATGCATGCATTTAAAAAGAAAAATCCGTGCTCTCTGAAAGACAAAACTTCATCCTGTCCTGCCTGTATCACAAATAAATAGATAAATAAATATTCAGTAATTGCCATGGAGCAAGGAGGTCACAGAACAGACAGAGCTATCTCTTTTGGTACAGAAGTGGCTTTCCTACGCTCACAGCAAAAGCAGATGACAATTTGGGAAATGTAAATAGGAGATACCATACTGGATCACATCAGCGGTCCAATGCCCTGTCTCTACATAAGTGGCCAGGACCAGATGCTTCAGTGGAATTTGCAAGAAAACCCATAATGGACAATTATTGAATAATTTGCTCATAGGGGAAGTTTCTTCCTAATCCCAGACAGCTAATGATTGGTTTATGCCCTGAAGCATGAGGGTTCATGTATCTCCACCCTCAACAATTTTTATCCTATCTAAGGTATCCCTGGGCTCTCTCATTATCCAAATAAGTGTATAATCCTTTTTGAATCCTACTAAGCTCTTGGGTATAATGATAGCTTGTTGCAGTGAGTTCAACAGGCTAATTATGCATTGTGTAAAAAAGTATTTCTTTTTATCAGTTTTAAATTTGTTTCTTTTCAATTTAATGGATGTCACTTTGTTCTTACATTATGGGGAAGAGTAAATAGGAGCATCCAATTGACCTTCTCCATACCATTAATTATTTTATATCTCTCTATCATGTCCCCACTTATTAATTTCCTCTTTGAACTGTACAGTTCTCATCTTTTAAATCTCTCTTGCTATGGAAGTTTCTTCTTGTCTATGTTCCCTTCTGTTGCCTAACTTCATCTTCTATTTCCACTATGTATTTTAAGATGGCATGACAAGAAATTAATACTGTATTCAGGGAAAGTGTGCCAACAATGTGTATAATTGCACAATTACAATATTGTCACTGTTTTCCATCCATTCTTTATACAGTCTCACATTTTGTTTGCTTTTTTAACCTCCACCACTCATTGATCAGATGTTTAATTGAGCTGCCCGCAGTGACCCCCAGGTCTTTTTTCCCAAGTTGTTACAGTTAATTTAGAACCCAGCAATGTGCATGAGCAATTCAATCTGTTCCTTCCAATATGTATTTTCATATTTGTCAATGCTGAATTTGGCTGCCATTGTGCAGGCTTATTAGGTCTCATTGAACATCTCTGCAGTATTCTGTAATGCTGACTAACCTAAATAATTCTTTGCTATCTGGAAAATTTACCACCCTCCTGAATGCTCTTTTCCAAATGACTGAATGTACTTGACAGTACCAACCATAGGACAGTGCTTCTGGCATGCTACATGTAGTCTGTGGCTGGATATAAGACTACTTTTGATTAAGTATCTGACTAAGACATAGGGGTTAGAGTTAGAATTTCCAAGAATAAAACATAAAAGCTAAACCCTACCTGAAGTTATATATTAAATTAAGTCTAGTCGCCTAATGAGTCCCCATTTGGACACACATGACAACCACAGTGAATTTCCACATAATGTGCAATTTTTTGTGCAGGCTTAACCATAAAATGGGATCTTATGAACATTATAAAGGGACGGAAGTTTGCTGCAGAGCTGTGTATGAGACTTTAAATAATATTCTGCATTTCAGACAGCAAAAGCCAAAGTCGTAGGCTGTCTCTTACCAGTATGTATTTTGCACTGGTTAGTATGTGGCCCCTCTCTAGTGCTTGATCAAGGCAGCCACAACCTGCAGGTTAGCAGGAGAGAGATTCTATGTCCTAAGGTCTTAAATATTTCTTGTGCAACAGAGACTAAAAAAATTTATATGCACATTTTTTCAGTATTAATTAATCTGAATAAATAAGAGCACATTCAGTTTTTCAGTGACCTTAACTTATGTTAAGCTTTAAAACAAGAATTTTATACAAGCAAACCAGAGGCTTAAATTCTGAATTACAAACTTGTACTGACAGTTCAAGCAGAGTAGCCAAAACATTATCTGAAAGGCAGTATTCTCTGACTTGTAAGAAGGTTCTTTGGAGAGCTGATTTTTTTGCACATGTACTGTTTTTCCAGAAGAAATCAAGGTAATTGCAACAGTAAAGCTTGCATGTATTTGTGGCCTCTTGCAATCCACTCATCATCAGGTTTTTCTGTTTTGCAGCTTTTTCACACATCTCCAGCTTATTAACTTCTATAGAGAAGCCACACATGGTACAATAATACCCCTTCAAACATGATGTTGATTTGACGGGTCATCATGTCACACTGTTGATAACCTCTCATTTTCATGAGCACCACATCTATATAAAATCTTAGCATGTCTATATACTTTTAGTTGTCCTGATATGAGAGTTAAGGGAGACAGTGGTATTAAGCACACAGCTTTATTCACTTTGGGATATTCTTGCTTCCTAGCATCTAATTCCCTCTAGAATTTGAAGCTCTTCTGTACACTCTGGAAGCTTGTTTTTTTTACCTTCTCCAAGAAACACCTTTTCCTCTTTTTCCTTGAAACATTCAGATGCTGGAAATGCTTTAGGTGAAGAGCAAGTAAAGAACAGTCTCTTCTGAGGGTGACACTACTCCCACTGTATACATCAGCCTACAGAGTGCAGATATACAGTAGGAGCTTTCTACTACTTTCACCAGGCCATGCAACAAGTCATCATTGATCTTATCTCCCCATTCTATGGGAATACATTGTCTCGCAGCACACATGAACTCCACTGACCCTGGCACAGACCAGCTTTCAAATGGTGGCCTTCTATGCAGTTGCCACATTAATGGACTGAGTAAATATTGCTTCTGACATTCTTAACAACGTTAGACAAAACCACCACAGATAACACAAAACAGAGGAAAGACCTGGAAATACAGCTTGTCCATACAGAACTTGAATCTCAGAAAATTTAAAGCAACAGACAAGTAAGGCAAAAGAAAGGCTGGTTTAAAGAAAAATTGCTCATAATTAATTTGAATGAGTCTAATCAATTAAAAGGATCTTGATAAATCATATTACTGTAGATACAATTAGAAAAAAAATACAGCATGCTATAAAAACATCTATGTAGAATAACATATGTAAACTACACTCCACTATTGTTTACATTTAACAGGCCTGCAAGGAAATGTAGTTTGTCACCATAACAACATATAAGTTCTTGATATGCTCCCAGTGCTAAACTGCAGTTTTCATACGCACTAAAAACTAGTTGATCTACTTCTTCACGGTAAGTGATAGGGATCATTGCTGACAATTAGCAAGAAAGTAGTATATTAAAAAAGTATCCACTACTAATTACTTCCAAATATTTTATTATATGCATTATGTAAACTAAGCATTGGACATTTCTTATAATTGCAATAAACTGTTTATTTTGCAATACATATTTAAAATTGAAAACATAAAAAATCTCTTCAGCTGATACGAGATCTTTGATATCTGTATTTACAGAAGTTTCTTGTGGGTAAATATGCAGAATAAAGAGACAATATCTAACACTTACAATTAACTGGCATGGGACTACAGCTGCACATATTGCACTGAAGAGGTAAATTCTACGATAAAATTTCCTTTCAGGTTTTTACATCAAATGCATTGTCAAATCAGTAGGAATCTTCTAGCAAGACAGTTGATCCTAGAAAGTAATGAGCAACACAGAAAACAGCATTCAAAGAAATCAGTCCTTATACAACTGAATCCTAGAACTGTTGAACAGCAGTTCCAAGCAAATAAATTACATTGCTTCTGTAGTTTAAAAGTGAAAAAAAAATCTTTAGCAGTCTTCTGTATGATCCAGTTTAAACTTTTTAAACTTTTATGTCCATGAATCAGTTGAAAAGCTAAGTGACTCCAGTGGAACAGAATAAGCCCTCAGAAACACATCCAAAGGGATGCACTTAATGCATATTACCTATTCTTTATAGCAAAGTTAGCTTGAGAACGTTATAAAAGTAAACCAAAATTGATTAGTGTCTGTAGCCCCTTTAAATGCATTAGATTTATACTAGACTAGATTTTCTTGGCAAAGAGATTATCAGACTGCTGCGGAGAAGAACTGAAATCTTATAGTAAAAATGTATTTGCTGTCTTTTTACTTTCAGCTAAAACTTCTCTTTTCAAAAATATCTACATAAGTTATTTTGCCTTTCTCTGCAGGAATTTAAGTCATCTTTATAGTTAGATTTTGTTGCCCCAATTTATTGTTTTCTTGCTCACCTGTTCTATAACAGTCATGTAAGGGACAGGAATGGTATTCAGTTTACCATAATCCAGAAATTGTTAAGTTATGGTATAGTTTTCTGTCACTTTCAACAGCAACACTAATGCTATTCACACTTTCAGAAAACTAGAAAAGACCAGCATTGGTCTGGTAATTACTATCATGAAATTTATATATTAGCAGTGATGACTCTATAGAAAGCAATGCCTTCCAGCTTGGAATGCAATACTGTCCTATTCAACTATTGACAGATTCTAACATATAGCAATAATTCTCCACTCAAAAATCCTTTAGTTTGAAAGAACTATTCCTATTAATACTAGAGTAATTAAGACCATGAAAAAGCCTAATGTTCTGAGAAACTTCAGATGTGATGAAAATAATCATAATATCTGACGAATTCTCTATTCAGAAATCGTGCCGGTACACAACCTGCTGCCCAAGAGTACCCAGGTGCTTTATTACAAAGCTCAGTTTAAAAGATTACAAATATACAAAGTTAATGTAATTAAAATTAGTAATACGATCATAAATAAAACAAAATGGTATGCCAAGGCCTTACTTAAAAATTAATATAACAGTCAGGTAGAGACACAGGAATGACATTCTATAAAATGAATTAGCTACTTATCCACAGAACAGTTATAGTGCCAAAGGCCATCTGAAACAAAAGGCCTTTTAAATACAAGGCAAAAAATAATTTGTGCGAACATCAACTTCTTTGTATATCTCCCTCAACCAGCTTTTCCTCTTTGTCACCCTGAACTAACACCTACCTGGACAATTACAACTCTTCATGACCTGCTTTTACCATACAATAGCTATTCTCTCAAGTGGGGAAGAAGGGGAGACCCTGTGTTTAAAAAAAACATATTATTTCTTTCTTCAGGAAGGGGCTTTTATATTGTCAGTTCCTAAATCTCCTTTTCCACCTCAATTTAAATTATGTCAGGTAGTTTAACAAATTTATTTATCTAAGAAGCATAATCTGGTTGGGAAAATCACTTAAACTTTAGTACAAAGAAGGATATTGCTGGGAATTAATGAAAAAAAAAAAGTCTTCATGTTCTGCATTATGGCCCATATTGAGAGCGAACAGAAATTCTGTCAAAAAAAGATCTCTGAAGTTGGGCTTGCACTAGATGTACATAGTCTGTGAAAACTGTGCTGATGTCATTGGTAGAATGGGTGCCCAGAATAATATCCTGTTATTTATTTAGTTTTTACTTCTTGAGTGTGTTTCACTAATTTGGTGAACTCGCAAGTTATTTGTGTGTCTGTATACTTACAAAAGCTCAGTAATATAGTGTCCATTCGGTATTAATTACAATTACAGCATCACATCATAAAACAGCCCTGGGAACTTTGTCAGGACACCACATGTTCCCACACTCCTGGGTTGTCTGCTCACACCATCACTAGGAGCTGAAAGGCATTTGGAATTTCCACTAAAGATTTTGTATGACTCTGCCAGAATATGTTCTGGAGATTTCTGTCCTACAAAGAAACTCAGTAGCCTTGGAAAAGTTAGAGCGAGTATTTCTCGTCTCCACTACCAACCTATTTCAGTGCCCTGGATCATGGGTAATACTTTCAGCATTACTCCCTTCTATTCTCTTCCATCTTCTAGGTCTGTATCCATACCCTCTGCATAAAGCAGGGACAGGTATGTCTTCTGCTGCTGAGGGCAAGGTGGATTAGCTGGCCATGACCACAGTGCATAGTACTTGACCTGGGTCTCCTCTGAGCTCTGTGTGGTGTCCCCATGTCCATACAACAGAGTTATTCTTGTCTGTGTGTATTTTTGTTCATGGTAACTGAAACACTGAGAGTTTGTTGCCATACCATGGAGTATGGCATCAGGGCATAGAAAATATGAGAGGTTAAAAGGGTGCTGGGACAGTGCTGGAGGGCTGTGAAGAATGGTGGGAGGCATGCTTAGTGCAGTCCTGTCCACACAGCCTTGTAGGAGTGGCTCCTTCCATGCGCTATCCTTCAAACCATGTCCAAGTGTGGCCTCAGAACTGAGCCAAGGAGCAAGTTAAATATTGTACAAGCAATTAATATTATGAATAGCAGTCAAGCTTGCTTTCTGGCCCTGGACGTAGTCTGTAGCATCGGCCACACTGTGACGATAACCTGTAACTGTTCCTGCAAATGACTGCCTACATGTCTTTGGATGTTGAGTAAAGTATTGTTAAGGAATCAAGGCAAGGAAGTTCATATGGGCGGGTGCCACAACGTAGACATGAGGAGGTGCAATTTCTGTGATAGATTTATCATGCTGCAGCTCCCACTTGCATTCATATGCATGCATCCTTTTAGAAATGTGATACCAGATGCTGTTTCCTGGCAACAGGCCCAACACCCCCTTTCTCTTAGGTGTGAATTTTGACAACTCCAATTCGCTGGAGCTCTAGTTATGTTATCTTTTCTAAATGCTTACAGACTAAAAAGACCTCTTGCTCTTTCTGCTGTGGACGTGCCACTTGGGCCAATTTGCAGTGCTGTATTACTCCAAAAATATCTTCTCATATGAGTAGCACAATTATTACCACTAAATAGGGAAGTATGGAAACATTTTGAATTGAACATGGATAACACAGTTCTTTTTTTCTGTGTTCTCAGTCAGAGCTGTTGTTATGCTTGGCATATGTCACATCAATGTATAATAAATGTCCATGTCAGTCAAATGCATGTTATGTGTAATAGTACACATCGATTGATTTTGTACTAAAATCAGTGCCACAACACATGCACAACTTTATAAACATTGCTGAGGAGAGTTTCATTTTGAAGTGCTACAGCTGCTTGCAGCTGTCTTTTGTGCAATACCTTAAGAGCTTAGAATTATTTGAAAAGTTAAATTTTAGAAAAGGGACAGTGAAATACCAACTTTACTTCTCTGTTGTTGCTTACATACCAGGGGGACGTCATCTAAGCCACCTGCTTCTCCCCATGGCTTGTTTGCTGTCAAGAAAAACAGAGAAGAAGGTGAGTACCAAAGAAGGGAACTCCAGAGCAGCGTGTCCTGGGACTGGCACGGGCTGACACTGCGGCCCCGTGTGTGAGTTGTGCCATGCCTAGGTGAGTTCTGCACACAATGAATGGGAAAGCAGGGGAGAGGGGCAGCCCCAGCTGATATCTGGGAGCTCAAACAGCACTTCCAACCCTAGACAGACTTGTTCCCAAGGGAGAAGCTGAGAGGCTTTCAGGGCAGATGGTTGGTGGATATGGACTTTGGGGTCATTGTAAAGCTGGTCGCAACATCAGTGTGGGTGTTCCCTGAGGAACTTTTTTCGGCAAAGCACAGCCTAGGTGTCACAGTTGCACATACTTTTGCTCACAGAGATGCTGTGGCCTGGCTAATACAATAGCAATTTAGAGAATAAAAGCTTTTTATAAGCACTAATTAATCTTTGCAATAAGGTTATTGTTATTAAACCTGTTGTATGTGTGGGTCACATTTGTGGTTGGTGCAGTCTCATTCAGCTGTCTGACTCCCATAGGATGGTTCCAGCTTATGGTGGCAGTGATTTTGTCTAGGGATGTTTTAGCTAAACTCACTAATAGACTGAGGATTGTTAGACAGATATTGGGAATTCTGCTTCTGATTGTGCTTCTAAACCCCCAAAATACTTTAATTGGTCAATCATGTGTTCAAAGGAATCAATCTTGCACAGAGACAAGCCTTGAATATGAAGGCTACTTTTTGGTCATTCTGAAAACTCAGTAAATTTACCATTTCATTTGCATTTGACTGACTGGGTTCAACTGATTATTGAATAAAACATATGTCCAATTTGACCCTTGATTTCATTGTGGCCTATTGCTTAGCAATAAATACTTATTTTTCCAGTGTGACATTCTGTTGTTAATCAAATGAAAGCTATTCATGTCTTCCATTAAATTAGCAGATTTAAGCCAAAGAAACTGCTTTGTAAATTATAAACCAGCCAACCCAAAGTAGTTGCATAAATACGGAAAATGTTGTGTTTCACTGGCTTTTAGACAGATGGGAGGTTGGAGATTCGCCTCCTGGTTTCACAAAGAAGCAGGCAAAATCAGTGGCTCCAGTTCCAAATTCTCAGAGTTTGGGCAATGTTTTATCTTTCCTTGATTCTGAGGCACCAGATGTTCATGAAGAAGGGAGCAGGAAATCTCACTCTATAACCCTGTTATCTAAATCAGGTTGTTATTGTTAGAGATCTTATGGAAATCCATAAATCATTTTTCTATATTAGCAAGAGATAGCATGCCAGAGAAGAAGATGCTGGAAATATAAAAGGACAGGATGATGAAGTGGGGAGGAGCATGCTCACAGAGCCCTGAAGATATCTGCTTTCCAAACAAACAAAAACACCCGATGAAAATCATCATGCAAGTGACTGGCTGGAGCCACGTAAGACAAGTTCACAGACGGGTGCTTCTGTAGGAGATGTAGGGGCAGTTGTATTGTACTCTAGAAGTATGCTGGACACTACAGAGTCACAATCCCCAACAAAAACAGAATGAATGGCTTCAAACAGCCTCATGCCAGGGGTTGTGAATGACAGCACTCAGGCTTTTAAATGGCAGAACATACAGTGTTAGAATCATAAAAGAATACACACATCTGGCATTAAAAGGATGGCATAAATATTTCGCAATGGCTCCTGGCTTTTGGACAGAGAAGACTGTAAAACAGTCTCTTTATCTTTACAAGAAAATATATGCTCATTGAAAAACTGCTGGATTGGGAAAAAGTGATTTCCGTGCAGTGTGAGAGCCCCAAAGCCTTGGTAGCAATTTTTCATCATTTTGTTAATTTTCACTAATATGACAAGTATGCTACTAATATGATTGTTCTGTTTAAAAACTAATACCACTATTAATATGTTACAGTGATGAATTACTAACAATAATCTATCACGAAGGAAAAATAGTGACATAATTAATGCAGTGCTACTATTGTGCAATAGCAATTTGTTAACTCAGTGCAAAGCACTCAAAAACCCCTTTATTTTTCATATTTTCTTCCATAATTGCGTTTTCCCACATTTACAGTGGAAAGATCTGCTCACAAAAAAGAAACTCAGCACCTGGTTCTTTTCTTTTTGGTCTAGTGGGTGCATGCTCTTAGACTGACAGGTTTAATCTTAACCTTATTTTAGGATCTGGATGTTATCTTTTTAGAAAACAGACTTTTACTGCTGGTTTTAAAAATCTTTTTTCTACTCCCTTGTAGAACAGTACAGCTTATTACATGGCTCTCACATTGCAACCATTTTGTGACTAGAGGATACACTGTAATATTGCATTGATTAAAATACTCCCAGTCTACCCATCACTGTGCTTTTCTACACACACATTTCAAATGCAATCTCAGAGAAGGTAAACTAATATAGAAAACACCTTTGCAAAGGAACTGGTTACTTTACCCTCAAATGAGAACGGAGGAAAATGGGCATGTGCCCTTGATTTGAGCTTCCTTCTGTAGGTTTAAAAACCTGCAACATGCTTTCAAACTTTGGCTGCAAAATAGCCTTTTACAGTGCCCATTTCCAGCAAGAGACACTACTACATACACTAGATCACAAAGATACTCAGGTATAAACTTATTATTACAGGTCTTTGCACACCTCCTCCTATCATCCTTATGTCACAACCCATCCCTCTACTTACACCCCATTCAGGCCAGTACGCAGACCCTCCTCAAGATCTACCAACATTCCCTACAGCATGCTATAAGCATACTGCTGATTACTCAGGTAGGACGTGCAGTCAGTATTTACTCAGTCATGAATCTGCTGCATTTTGCACTCCTTGCTCTCAAGTCCAGGACTGCCATTTACTCCATTTCTCAACAGTACTACAGGGTCCTCTACACCTGTGCTTGTTACACGGTAGTGTGATACAACAGCTAATTACAAAAGAAATCATTAACAGCTCTGTAAAGTAAGAGGAAATACTATCATGCTGGTCTGGTATGATTTGCCGTAACTTTCCACCGCTGTGAATTACTGTCTGAGAAGTAAGCGGTTGGACAGCTAATCTGACTGGCGACACACTGTCTTTAACCAGTAGTTATTGAAAGACTATAGGATCTATCATAGGATTCACTTCATCAAATATGCATATGCTGAGATAAAAAATACTATCTTAGTTACATTTCTTTAATGTTACAGTAGCACTGCCATGTTCCACTGTGCAGGGCACTCTAACAAAACAGCTGAATAATAAAAATCCTGAAGCAAACAAAAGTTTGACTTGGTAGAAACATTTCTTGAGCAATTATTCAGCTGGACTTACACAATGGAGTTCACATTAGATGAAGTACTGCACTTGTTTTTTAAACTGATGACCAGAGAAAGGAAATTTGAACTATCCAATGTCATCTGCTTGAATAAAAATCTGCTTGTCATTCTCTCTTCTTTGTAGCTGCAGAGACCAACACAGCACTGCCTGAATGTTTACAAAAATTAGTAACACAAAATAAAAAAATTTGTGCAAAACATGTTTCAAAGCATAACAAAGACTTTTGCCCTCTTTAAGATCACATGAAAACCGGTTTCACTGTTCAGTGAGCCATATCTAAGAATGCAATAAAAAAACACTTGTGCATCCACAAGGCCTAATTTTCCCAAAGTTTTATGCTGAAATAATTCATTTTCAAAGGACTGTAAAGCAACACCTTTCTAAAGTCTTGTCTCAAATTCTCTGGCACATCCCTTTGAAAGCTAGTAGAATGAAGACAAGTTCTGAAATCAGTACAGCATGATGCCACCATTTGGAACCACAACAAAATTATTTCTATCTTCACTGTCCCTTAAAAAAAAAAAAAAGCCCAAGAGCTGACTACAGATTAAATATAGTAATTCATATCTGGCTGAGAAGCTGTGAACCTTTATGCCAAGTTCTAGCCTGAAATAAATTTAAATGGCCACAACTATAAATTCCACAAAGGGTAGATTGCAATGACATCCTGGCAGAGAAATAAAAATAGAATCATAAGCAAATAGCATAACCTTTAAGAAGGGAGAAAGCAGAAACTAGGAAATATTCTCAAACTTCTGTTTAAAAGAAGAAGAAAAAAGTAGGACAGCAGGGCTGGGGTCACTGTGGAAAACTAAGTGGTGGTATTTGTTTTGGTATATGAAATACGGGAGCGATGAGGGGTGGCCTGAGAGGTGCCAAGCCATTCAGAGCAGCTCCAAGGCCTGCACGGCAGTTCGTCTGCTCTGATCGACTGATGGCCATGACCCAATCAACTTCCCAGTATTTTATCGTAAAGTAATTTACAAATAACTGCAGTTCTGAAATTGTAACTTGTAATGCAACCCTGTGTTCCTAATGACTGAACAAGTCCGTGCCGGTGTAATATATATCTATACTCCTTCTTTGTTATTTTTCTCTGTGCTCACTGTACATAAAGAGAGATCCTTATCCCAAGAACTAACAATGGCTTTACAAGGGATTAGTGGGATTTAGTGGAGGTTTGGGGGTCCAAACTGGCAATCCCTTTGCAGAATGAGGACCTCTGCCAAAGGCAGACACAATAGTTAAGGTACAATAATGCACAAGTCGTTGGTTTATTTTCAAAGCAGAGGCGGTTTGGTATAGCAGTGGCAATCATTATTGTACTAACAGTGTCAGGGGACAATGTATTGGGAACCTGTTTGATGACTGGCATGCTGTCACTACACATTTTATCTTCACTGTATAACCGTGTAAGTAAATCACCTTATTTTTCCATATAATGATTTTTTAAATTGTCTTTGTGGTATTGCTCTTTCTACACATCAGCAGCAAAGAGAACTCTTCAAATGCTGTATGTTTCGCAGAATTTGAAGACCTCCTAGAAATGAATGACAGTTAATTAAGTAGTCAGGAGAGAGTGGGAGGCAGTGCTCTTCCTTAATACAAAAAGTAACAAAATTCAAGCCAGGGAGAATTTCTAGAGTCTTCAATACAATTCCTGAGCGACGTGGTGCCTAAAATTCCTCGAATGCCCTTGTGGGAGATGTGGGGCACCAGGTCCTTCCCGGGTGGCTGCTGTGCTCGGTGGCACCACGACTCGGCCTCCCGCATCCTCCCAGGGCACTTCCACGAGAGTCTGGGAAGTTGTGATCCGATGGGATCGGGTCTGTGAAAAGCGATTTATGGACACTGATAAAGTGCACTGAAGTCTTTTTCAGGCTGTGCTGACATGGGAAATATTCTAGCATTCCCAAACGGAGAAACTTGCTTTCAAGGTAGGAATGCAAGCGAAACGTTTTTCAGTTGTGCTAACACTTCCTGTAAACTCCCTGCAGCAAAATTATAACTCTGTTTCCTGACAGGGAATTCCCGCGTAACAGTAATAACAATAGATAATAATAGCAAGCTTGCTCTCACGTCGAGCTTGAATTTTCAGGAAACGCAGCGAGGACACTTGAGCCCGGCGGTGCCCGCCCGCCGCCTTCCCGCTGGAGGGGGCGCCGCGCCGGGAGCCCGCCGCGTCCTCCCGGGCCGCAGCGCGGTGCCGCGGCGGCTCGGGCCCCCGGCTCGCTGCCACCGGCCCCCCCGGCCCAGCCCCGCCGCGCCCCGACACTCGGAGCCTGGCCTGCAGCACGGAGGGGAAAACGCAGCCCCCAAACCAAGCGGGAACAACTTCCTCTCCTTAACGCCTGCCGTCGCCCCCCTCCCCCCATGTATATATTTATGCATAAATATATATATACATAAATATTTGTAAAACCAGTTGTTAAATGCACCTAGTAAATAACAACCCTTAAAAGAAAAAAAAACCGGACTCCCCACACAAGCCATAATGATGATGATGATGATGACGGGAGGGGGGGGAAATAAATAAATAAAAGCGAGCGGGAGTCGGCGAGGGAGAGGGAGGCAGGTTCAATTATCTAAACAAAGAAATCATGGCGGAGTGTTTACATTTGGCAGCCCAAAGACTGTTGGATTACGGAACCCCCCCAAACCCAACCGGCCCCCTCCGGCCCCCGGCAGTAGCGGCTTGCCGGAGCCCGCCCGCCGACACCTCGCCGCGGCCCGGGTAAGTGCGGAGCTTGCGGCGGCCAGACCCGCGCCCCAGCCCTCCCCAGGCGGGCGGCGGGGCGGGGGCCGAGCCAGCTCCCCCCGCCCGGTGCCGTGCCGTGCCGTGTGTCTGTGTCTCTGTGTGTCTCCGTGTGTCGCGGGGGGGGCGGCTGGGGGGGGCACACACGGGGTGTGCACACCGCCGCGCTGGCCCCGCGCCCGCCGCGGCCCCCTCGCTGCGCCGGCCAGGGGCAGCCTGTCCCCTTCCCCGTCCCCCTCCCCGCGGCCGCGGTGCCGCCTCCCCACCCCGGGGTCACGGCGCCCGGTGCTGACTGGCGGCTCCGCCCCCGCGGCCGGCCCCGCCGCGCCCCCCGCCCCCCCGCTGGAGCGGGGCCCCGCCGGGCGCAGGCAGCTGCCCGGACCGGCGGCGGCGGCGGCGGCGGCGGCGGCGGGGGGGGCGGGGGGGGATATGTGACGGTGCCCCTGCCCGTTTGCGACGCTGCACTCCTGGGGAGCGAAAGGCCCCGAAATGTGCGTCGGGGGAAAAAAGGGAGGGGGGGGGGGGGGGGGTGCGCGCGCTGGATGCAGCTCCTGCTCCCAGTGTCCGAGAGCTGCATCTCAGAGCGAGTGAGGGGACCAGAGGAGGTGGGTCGGGAGCTGGCAACAGCGCTGAGACCCCCTCCCCACAACACCTTCACACCCAAACGCTCTAGCCGCCAAATGCCCTTGTCCGCAAATGCCTTCTCCCTGAAATGCTTTTTCCGTGCAAATGCTCTTACCCCTAAATGCTTTTGACCTCAAGGGCCCTCAGCCTCAAACACCCTCACCTTCAAGGGTCCTTGCCTCCACAAGCCCTTGCTCCCAAACATCTTTGCCCTCAGTGCTTCTGTTTCAGTCTCCTACATTCCCAAATGCCCTTGCTTCCAACAGCTTCACCTCCAAACAGCATCACCCCCAATCTTACTTGCACCAAAACACCCTCACTCCTAAACACTTTTTCCCTCAAGCCCTCTTGCCCCCAACCTCCCTCAGCGGAGTCAGAGGTTTAGCTGCTCTTGGTTCTTCCTCAGAACCATACCCCCCCATGTCCCAGTGAGCCCTATGAAACGGCCAGAAAGGTGCCTGTGTCCCTCCCCCCTCCAACAAGCAGCCCCCAGACTGCTGATCTGACACTGAGCCCCCCATAGGCCACTGCTGTGAAATGTGGAAATGACCCTTTCAAACAGACTGCAAGTATTGCTCCCATGTGTCCATCAAAAAGTCCCCTAGCCCCAGCCACATCTCAGTGCTAGAAAGCTGTAAAACTAATTTGGCACCTCTGCCCTCCTGGATCTGGCTTGCAGGCGGTGGCCTTCCCCTGGCTTTGTGGTACAAACACATGGGCTGTGTGTCCTGCTGCACCGCGCTCATGCCCGTGCCAGAGTGTTGGGGAGGTGGCAACATGCGTGTGTTGCTTCCAGGCTCTTGCAGGCTGTCCTGTCGGGGTAGAGGCTGGGAGCAGGAGGAGCAGCAAAATTACTACTGTGGTAGTAGGACGTAGGGGCTGGGGAAGACAGATGGCTGGATCCAGACTTTTTCCGACACAGTGCTGAACCCACACAGTGCTGTGCTCCCACATGTCCCAAATTCAGAGTGCATTGAGCTATGAGAGGTTGAGAGATGTAGCAAAGATATATCAATTTATTTCTCTTTGAACTGCTTGACTTAAAAAGTTTGCAGAGGTCAAATTCATGAATGAAAGAAAAATGTTTGATATTGTAGGTTTATGAGACACTGTAAACAAAAAAGGGTTTGGGGACTCTGGGAGTTTGAGATGTCCACTTTTGATGCTTGTCCATGCCCCTTCCCAAGGCAGCGGGTTTTACAGTCGTTTATTGTTGTGGTGTTGAGAAGCCCGTGTTTATATCAACGTGGTGGTAGTGCATTGAAACAATGAGGAAAACAGAAATGTGGAGGTGTGTATCGGTGCCGCTGCTGGGTGTGCTCGTACAAGGACTGCGGGTGTGATTCTCCAGTGTGATTGTCTCTTTGCTGGGTCTGTGGGAGCACACAGTGCGCTAAAGTCAGAGTGGCGTGCAAGCCATAGCTGTTGCACGAGATCCATGTCTGTCTGCAAGTTGTCTGCGCCTGTTTTGCGTTACCAGGTGTTGTGGTGGCAAGTTGCATGACAAAGTTACAAAGCACAGTTTAGCACTAAGAATTAAACCATGGAAAATTTTGGCTCTGAGAAGAAAATTATGTCTTCATTTCTCAAAAGGTCGTTGCTCAAAATCTATTTCCTTTCTCTCTTTATTCCCTACTCTCTGCAGCTACATTCCCCTACATCTACATTTAGGCCAGGCATTTCTGGGTTTGTACATTCTGTGGATAAAAGGCCTGTTGAGGAAATTCCCCATACACTTCGATTTTTTGCCACTTCCTGCTTGAACTGTCAGTTCCTAGTGTCTCTGAAGGTCTGAGGCTGTTTTCTCAAGGAAAGCTCTTAATTTAAGTGGCCTGTTAACTGTTAATTGCTGTTCTGTTCTGGCTTTTTACCTGAATATCATGTCAAACCTGCTGTTCTGGTCTGGAGGCTACACTGGTTATCTGCTCTGATCTCTAAACTGCTACTGCTTTCTGCTGTTTTATTGAAGACCAAGGTAATATTTATTTTCTTAAAGCAAACTGGCATTTCGTTAGATTTAAGGATTTTGTTGAGCAAGCTGTCCCACTTGAAACTGCTTATACAATAATCTCAATTTTATGACTTGTAAAAATAAGGCTTCCCTGAGACTTAAGTTTCAAAGAATTTCGTTTCCTGTTCTTCGGTATGGATGTGTTTAGAGGAGAAAAAAAATTTAAAGCTGGGCAAAACAGTGAGGAGTTGGTCGGTAGGCAGTAAACAGAGTTAGGTAGGAACTGATGCATGTCAAACTACAAACATTGGTATGTTCAGTGTAAGCAAAAGCTTGAACTTTTAATGTATGCTTACCAGGCTGATAGGAAGTTTGGAGGTGGTCATGTTATCTCCAGGGTTGTCTTGAGATCTCTGCAGTTAATGGAACACTGGCAGTGCCAGTGAAATTCTATCAGAAACAATTTCTTTCATTTGCTATATTTAGTAAAGTTAAGGTTCTCTTTTCTGGTAACTATACAATCGATGGCATATTTTGGCTGTTTGACTAGGATAGTCACACAAACATGGTAAAAAATGCTGTTAGAATGGATATAATTTTGTCTCAGACTGAAGAGAGCATTAATGGGGCCAGTTCTCTTCTGGTGTTTGTAGTTTTTTGACTAATGAGAGTTCATTTGGGTATCGTGAGAAGGAGACCTCTCGAATGATGCTAAATCTGTTTCCTCAGTATGTAACAGAATGAAACTCTCAGGCTGTTGCTGGACAGTAAGGTATTCTGACATGAATATATATTTTGGAGCTCTGCACAAAATGAGGATTTCATGCATAGGCAACGCACTGTGACAAGTCATATCCTGTGTGACCTTGTGCTTACAGTATAAACTTGTGTAAAAATATATTCTGCTAAATTGATACACAAAATAGGTAGAACATACCTTATTTTTATGCTAATAATGATATTTTTCAATTCTAAGCACCTTTTGTGCTAAGACCTCAAAGTAAATTACAGGTAGGAGTAAACCAAGCTTCAGAACACCATTGTGAATTTTTGTATTATCATTCAGAGACTGTTTGGAAGGCATCTTTATTAAGTACTGTTATTTAATCTTCTGTTAATTATTGTCTGATTTACTTGCTCTTGGATACTGTTTGCTCTCCTAATATGTTAACAATAAAATATGATCTTATGAAACTGAAAGAAAATAAATATTTTAATTTCAACCACAAGAATGGAGAGATCTATCAAGGCTAAGAGGAAAAGTAATACTGACTTTGATTCCTCAAGGAATTAGCAGAGATTTTGCCAGTAGGATGTGCTTTATGTGGCTGGAGCATAAAGTAAATTTGGAATGTATGGTTCCTCCTGTGATGTAACTGTAGGTGAAGGGCTGATAAAACTTTACAAAGAGGTTAGCTGAGGGAACAAAAGGAAACTATATAGTTTTGTTTAATTCAAATCACAAAGGATGTGATTTCCAAAAGTGCTGAGTACTGGCTTAGTTCTGCTGTCATTGGTGTCAGTGGTACAAATGTCCTTTACTCCAATGAGATTAGATTTAGGCCACTGAGGAGTGCTTTAGCAATCCTGTCCTTTGTGTTTGTAAAGTGTGAGTTGAGTCTTGCATTCCTAATACTCCGGCATATCTGTCTTACAAACTTCAACACAGGATTTGATTCTTTGTCATACCCCTGTGTGTGGAGATAGAGTGCCATTTCTGGGATAAGAATCCAGCTCATCATGTTCTTCAGTAGTTTTTTCTCCATCGAAGTCAGTGAGGTTGTATGGAAAGTCAATTAGTACAGAATTTATTCGAACTTATCAATGCTTATTTACAACCTTAATTCCAGTTTAACAGAATGTTTTGTGGTGGGATATTTACAGAAGGAGCATGTGGAAAAATTATCACTGCATGTATTAAGCACAAAGAAAGCATCCCCATACAGCTGTGTACGAGCAACTGACAAAACAGAACATATTACAAGAAACTATCTTTTTCATTAAGACTGCACAAAATGAGGATTTAACGCATGGGCAGCACACTCAGTCTCAGCGGTTTAGTGCCCGTAATCCCACCTTGAAAATGGCTTCACAATAATAATTACTGTTACAAAATGGACATTGCTTCCAATTTTGGCATGTCTACTTCGCACATAACTAATTGCAGACACAGAAGGCAAAATCTTATTTTACCAGCCACCTAGTTCCAGAAGTGTAGCTATGTTAACCACCCCATAAGATTTCCAATCTCAAACTGACAACTTTCCACTTTGCCTTATTTTGCCACAAAAAAGCAGAGCATGTGGGGCAGCCACCCTCACTTTGGCATGCTCAAACTATCCCCGGACATTAAGATACTATGACATGAATATGTATTTGTGAGCTTTGCACAAAATGGGCATTTCATGCATAAGCAACACAGTGTGACACAGTATCCGGCATGACCTTGCAAATGCAGGCTGAGCTCCAGAATAAGCAGCTCAAACGTGCAAGAAGTATAGCAGATTCTCAGGTTCTGGAAGGAAATCCCATCGTTTTGTTCCAACCCTGCAGCAAATAGCATACAACTCTTCCTACGAGTTCCTTAAACTTACCTGCTTTACACAGGTGGTGAAGTACCATGGCCCAGAGAACAAAAATTTCCAACCAGTTTTAGAAAGGCGGGTTTATTATTACGGAAAATCCATAGTCATCAGTGGAACTCATCACAGAGAGCTGAAAATCCTCTTCATGGCTGGAGATTTCAAAGCTCCTGGGTTCCGTGTGTGGAGTGCTGTTTCTCATTTAAACAGGGCCTACACTTGTCCCTTGTATAGGATATATGTATGTCTCCTATGCTATACTCCTATCCTTTCTTGTCAGTTTTCTTCTAAATGAACGATAGGTTTGGATGAAACAGTTTTTTCCTCCTTTCAAAAATAAACAGTGTGATCTTTTTTAAAGCTGAAAATAAGATATATGTTACTGATACATGTAGGGAGGTAAGAAAGTGTCTTCTCTACCTGTCTTTCTCACTGTTTAGAACAAACTGGTGTGATCTGGCCCCTTGTCGGAGCTGGCCTTGAGCACGGGCAGCCAGATGACTGGGCAGGGGGAACAAGAGGTTGCAGAGCCTGTTGGTGCAGTCAGAGCCCTCACAAATAATCGGCCATACTGATGTTGCATATAATAAAAACATTATTTATGCACACGTGACTGATCAGTGTGAAGTTTTCTTTAAGGTTATCTTTGCACGGATATTATTTCTGTACATTCTTGTTTAGGGGAACTAAAATGAAATATGATCTTGAAATATGCATGTTATCCTTATTTAGACTGTATCAAAGATGCATATTATTCATCATATTTTTGAGTTCTTTGTTGTTTAAAATGTCAGTGGGTTTCATTGGCCTTTTAGGCATAAAACTGAGTCTACAGTTGTGGGCTTGGGATTAGTTATGAAGCATAAAGCCCTGTAGAAACAAGACAGGAAAGGATCTCAAGAGGCCACCTTCCTTTCTCAAAGGCAGGGTAGCTGTGCCATTATTGGTGGAAGTTGTTCACTCCATTCTTAAAAACCTTCCGCACCAAAGATTTTGCAGTCTTCCTGGGCAGCCTATTAACCTAAATCTCCCTTGCCATATTGAATTCCATTACTACTTGTCTTGTCTAAATTGGACATAAAGAGGAGTCTATTCACTCCTCTCTGTCTTTTCAGGTATCCAAAGAACATTACTGTGTCCCTGTCAGTCATCTCCTCTCCGGACAGTTTCTTCTGCTGTTCCTCAGAGGTCAAGTTCCAGACTCCTGCCAGTTAGTCCAGACCCATTCCAAAGGGTTGGGCTGACAGCTGGACTCAGTCTCACTCCAGCCGATGCCCTACCATCTCTCATTAGGATGGAAATTATTTTATCAGTACTCTTGTTTAAACATCCCAATGTAGTGTTTTCTATTTGGGTTCAACTCTTAGGTATTTGTTATTACGTGAGGCTTGTAGACTATGGAGAAAGTGACATTAGCAAAAATGAATAATATATGTCTTAATATGGCAATATATGTAACATATTTTTTCTTTTGTGAGTTTTATCTTTCTTCTGTCTCCTTTTCTAGTTGAGGAGATAATTCTAGGTAAATGACAATACCACTCCTATTCCCAGTGTAAGGATAGGATTGTTTGAAGTGTAACCCAGTCCCATACTATGTAACTGTCCTATGTATTTACAAGAGTAAGTTATTCTGGTTCTACTTTTTGCTGTGGCCTATTAGGAAAATCATGCCTAAATGTCAGAATTATTGATATATAGATGCAGACAGAGCAGATCATAGATTCAGTGCATACCTTTTGGCCTAAGAACACATTCATTTTGCATCTAAACAGCATTCTATAAAGTATAATATATTTAATAATATTTCTTAAATTGTGGCATGTTTGAGGTTGGGATATTCATAAATGTTTGCAGAGCACCTAGTATTCATCTCTGATTGGGGCCTATGGGTAGTTTAAAAAGATAAATATTTAACAGTAATGGTAATTACCTTTTTTTCAGAATAATAACGTCTTTGAAGTTCCATCTTGGATGAGTGAAACCCCCTTAATTTTTTTCCCACCACTTTGAAGAATATACTCTTGTCATCGGAAGCATTTCTGGAATTCATAGTTTTGTACATTGCAAACATGCCACACTTCATAAATTTCAGACCTGTCTGCTCCAATCCGTCTCCTGCTTAAGATGTACAGAAATCAGAATGCAAGTGGCATGACTGAGTGTGTTATGTGGATATTTCTACCTTAGTGTTTTAGTTCAGATCAAGAATGATGTTTGGAAGGGACCAGGCCCACTTCCAGCACTTTGATTCTCATGGAGTGGTCTTCCAGAATAAAAACTGGATTCCTCTTGGATTAAAGTAACCAGAAGGTATTATCTAGGAGCATATATAGTGTGCTCCAGCTGCTTGGGCGTATTCCTTCCATGGGACCAGACCAGAAGTAGCCTGTAATAAACCGTCTAAAAAGTATGTAGTATGGACAGTGTGTCGTTAGCACCATTTTGTGTTACAGATCTTCTCTCATTTCTGTGCCTTATCTGCTAATGTAGGCATGACCCTTTGTTTCAGAGCTGAGAGGCCATTAGGCAATAAACCCCCCACTGATTGTATTACACTGAAAGTTCACTGCCTTACTGCGGAATCTCCAAGGAATGTTCTATCAGATACCAACTCCTAACTACAGTGAAATATACTCTGCTCTATTAAAATTGTGAAAGAAGTGACAGAAGGGTTTTCTCTTAAATGTGTTTATGAATCTTTGTGGAAAAAGCCAATTAATGGAACTATTTGTGGAGTCCTCTGCTTGATGTTCATTTGATGACCCCATGGTAAGATACCTAGCAAGGCAAAGGCTTCATTATATGACACCGCAGCCATACATTTTAAGTGACCTGTGAAAACTTGACAGAATATTGACTATATGGTATCCATTTAAAAATGGCTGTCATGATGTATTGACAGCAGCACTAGCAAATAAATAATACATATTTTTAAAATTTCCGTAATTACATGTTTACCCAATAGGCCAGAACAGCTCTGTCCCAAGGAGCTGTTGCAGTCTGAGTAAATAATACATGTTTTAAAGTCCATAATTACATATTTAAATGATAAACTATCGAGGAAATAATGCACATTTTAAAAAGTCCATAATTACATATTTACATGATAGTCTGTAAATTCTGTAATTACTTATTTACACAATAGACCATAGCAGCTGTTACAGTCTATTATGGTAACTCTCACAGAATTACATTATGGATTTTTTTATAACTCAAAAAATAAGTATATTTAACCAGAAAATTGTATTGTTAGTCTTAAAAAACCCCACAAACCTCTAAGGTAAGAAAATATGCGTAAAGGTAAAAATTTAGGGTGATACAGAGATAAAGAAGTTCTTATGCCTTCAGTGATAAATGTCTTTTGTTAGCATGAGGAGCTTAGAATTTTGCATTAAATTCAGAATTTCTTTATTTAGGTGCTGAAATAAACATATGCAACATTATATGATTATACTTTCCTTATTGTCATGTAGGCATTCAGTTTGGATAAGCATTTGGGATTCTTAAAATTCTTTAGTTCCTGTTCTGCTCTTATTAAAATCAGTGATAAAACTCCCATCAACCCTGGTTTCAGAAATCATTTATATTGAGGACAGCACTTAAACAAGTACTTGAAATCAATGGCACTTAAGCATCTTTTAAAAATAAGCACATACTTAAGGACTCTCATGAATTCTGATGGACCGAAACATATGATTAAATGCTTTCCTGAATTGAGATACTGTCTTCCATGAAGGCAGAATTGGAACCTTCCACGTACATGGCTTATTGGTGGGCCACAGGTTTTGCTGTCTGTGATGTGGCTTCTCCCTGAGGAAAAGCTTTTTTTAGCAAGTTTAACTACAGACATACGTGTGTAAGAATTGGTGCTATGGCATATGTGTTGCTGCTTCTTTGTTCTTTGTAGAGATACGTGAACTGAGAATTCATCCAGTGTTTTCCATAGCTCAGCTGCTGAATTTATTCCTCATGTTAAAGACTGGATCAATACACGTAAGTGAGACTTCTGTCCATAATTACTACTAAATAGCAAGGCTAAATCAAGCAAGTCAGAATCTGACATTTAGCTCAGCTGGACCTTATGCATTTAGTAACGAAGCAGAGTATGAGAGAAACCTTTGATCCTCACTGTTAGTTTCATTAAAACATTTGTGTTAAGAGAATTTGAACTGTTGAGAGCCCCCTTTATAGACATGCCTTAAATGTAATGAAATATGCAAGTATGTTTTAACAACAGTTTGAGGTTGAGGTGTTCAGCTGGATTATATAGGCTGGTCGCATATTTTGATGCATATCAGCTAAAGGGCTGAAGGTTTTGTCTCTCCTTGGCAATGAACAGTATAGCATCAAATCTGGTAAAGAAGTACCTATTCAGAAATAAAGAAGAAGATGTTTTATAAAGTGAAATATGCAGAAATTTACTTACACAGGGAAAGAAAAGCCTCAACAAGATACTTCTGCTTTTTTTTGCTATGGATCTTCGCAGATGTTGTTACTGACACCAGTGCACACATTTGGATATTTGGTTAAGTAACCTGGAGTTTCAAAAGCCAAAGAGAAATTCAGTATCAATCCTTTGTTAAAAGCACAAAGCTGGTAGAAGAAATGATTAAACAGCAGAAGCCTAATTCTTATCTCTTGCATGGTGCTTTTTACCTGTGTAAAATAGACAAACGTCATTACCTGACTGGTTAGTCTTTGAAACCAGCAAATGAAGAGATGTAAGGGATTAGAGAACCAATTGTGAGACTTTAGGTTATGTAGGAGCCATATTTAAATGGTTTAAATTTAAAAGCATCTTCATTTTTGCATTCTTCACAACAAATCCTCTCGTTAGAGAATTACAAACTAGAAGACATCTCTCTCTTGTTGGACAGCTGTGTGGCACTCAGTACAATGAGAATAATGGATCCTCTTCATATAAGTGCTATCCCTGTGAAACTGTCAAGGTCAGTTTCTGTGTGATTTTTCTACTCTGTTTTCCATTAAAAAATACACATATAAACATTTGCTGGTTTTGTAACACTTCCAAGCTTTACACTTGAGTTAAGGTACAGGAGTTGTCATCTTTCCCATGTGCATCCTAATCCTGCGAGTTATTCAGATTCTTTGAAGGTTTTGCAGATTTTCAGCTTTTCGCCAGGTGAATGTTGAGAGTCTTCACTTCTCCCACCCTTTTTTACTTGTATGGCATCCACCGTTGTCAGCCAGGCATGTTATTTGCCAGAAGTTATGTTACATATTGTAGCTAAATAAAGATTTGTGTTCATGTAACTCTGGCAGTTCTCTAATAATTCTGATCTGAGGTTAAATACATCCAGAAATGTACAATATAAATTTACACAAATAAACAAGATGTGTTGCACAATATAAGCTATATAAAGGGAAAGTTTATTATCATATGCTTTTTGGGCACAAACCAGCTTATTTTATTGTGAAAAATCCCACTGGGGAGCCAGCACAGGGAATATTACATGAAGGTGGCAGGCAGATTCCAGCACATTACATTTGCCAATAAGCAGTACTTTGCACTTGCAATTTTGTTAATTGTCAGAAGTAATTTAGATTCATCAATTATCAATGAGTAATTCTATCAGAAGTGTTTCTAGGAAAAGTTAAAATCCCAGTTGGATTGACACAATACTTTCGCCTTCAGAGATAGGTAAATTTAGTACAGAGTAATTTGTCTCACATGGTGTTTTGGAATGTTCTTGAAAAATTAGATTTGAGTCTGAAGTGAGACTTTATTGCTGTCTTCATGTATATAGTGGGAGAGGATGTGTCTTTTTGAGCTAGACTCTTCTCAGAGGTGCGCAGTGAAAGGGGAAGAGGCAACCGACACGAGCTGCAACAGGGGAATTTCTTATCAGGTGTTAGGAAGAATTTGTCATGAGGGGCTAGTCAAACACTGGAACAGGTTACCCAGACAGACTGAAACCTCAGACCTTGGCAGTTTTTTGCACTGCGTTCCCAGCTATCTTTTGTAGGTTGCTCTAGGTGGAGGACAGGTTTTGGCTGTGGTCCCTCACCATCTTGCCCATATTCTGCAAAGAGCTTTCAGATTAAAATGTGTTGTGCTATATAAAAATGAACTGTTACTATTTCTGGTTTGTGGTGGTCCTCATTTGTGATAGAAGAGCAAGTGACTGCATCACTTGCCAGCTATCATGACAAATACATATTTGTCAGAAATAGTTACTCACTTTGCATGCACTTGTTAGTTTTCTTTTATTGCTTTTTTATTTTAATGGAACTTGAGGACAGAGACAGGTTTCTTCCCTGCAGTGTTAACTGCAGTAAGAGGTAGTGTTATGGCATGTCATCTGTTGTCTCTTATAATGATAAAGAATTCTGAGACAAAACATTGTGAAAACCTGTATATACAAATTCCTCTGTCCTGGCTGTTAGGATGAAGAGTAAAACTACAGCTTACTATTACTAGGGATTTGTCAGCAACTAAATGACTCCTCACAGGCAGAGAACACCTGCTTCCCCATACCATCTTTTCTGTACTTTGCTTGCTGTTCTTTAAGATCTTTATGCAAGTAGTTTATGCTTTCCATACAGGCAAATGTTTTGCAGTTGATGATGTCAGGTGCAGCTGCGGAACACCTCAAGAAAGGAATGGCTGTTGTTTAAATGCTTCTTTTCTCGGTCCTTTATATTCTTTGTTAAATTTAAGAATCATTGAATATAATATTGAAATGGCTGGGCCTCTGGAAGAGAGAGTCGCATTCTGCAGCACAGTTGGTCAAGAAGACTTCAGAGAAACTAAAGGACTTTCCCAAGGTGCCCCTGGGAGGAAGGTAATATAGCTAGCATAGAACTGAGGAATTTTGCCTGTTTTGTCCCATGCATTAGTCAAGAAAAACCAGTGCAGATTGGTAGAGTTATTTTACTTCTGCCTTAAATGTATTCTGCGAGCTGAATTTGATGAACTTCAGTGTTCATCAAAGCAAAGGAAATTTTACTGTAGCTCTAACTAGAGTGAGAGACAGTGTGGAAAGGTGTTGTGCAAACAAGCCCTCACAGCTGTATTTCTGGACTTGAAACCTGACCTGCTGCACCCCTTCAGTGAACTGTCAGGCCTCTAGTTCAAAGAGTATAAAGGGGAATTGGGCTGTAGTTAAGAGGTTAATCTGTTTTTCTGTTGTATGGAGTCTTGACTCTTTGTTTTAAAGCATGTTGGAAAAATATCTGGCAGAGGACTAATGGGGGGGCTAATATGAGGAGCAGGAAGAATGTCGTATAAGGCAAAATGACTATAGCTAAGAAATTTCCATAGCAGCTGAGCAGAATAGCTGTGGTTCTGCCCTGTTGAGTCCTGCAGAAATTTAGTCACCTAAAATCATATGTGTAAGAAAGACTAGGAAAACAAAGTCAGCAAATTTTCGGATACAATAAATTCTGTTTACACGTAATGTCATCCGTTCTCTTGAATATTGTTCAATTTCTGCTGCTTTTGTTCAGAGGATGTGTGTTTTTAAAATGCAGCTGAATAACTTTCTGAAAGCATAATGCTTAAATAGGTCTGGTTTTGGCCTTGGTAGTTTTATGGTTGTGCACCTAAAATAACATCAGTAACAAAAAATAGGTGCCTTTGCTTGTGGTAGCCATGCCTGTTAAGTACTAGTTGTTGGTGTTGTTCAGGAGACATGTTTGAAATTCAGAAATTCAGACTTGTAGAAATCAGGTCTTCAGATAACCAAAATAATGATTTTCCCAAATTTTTTTATCTTATCTTTTGAATACTTAATGTTTACACACACACACAGAAATGCTTCAGCTGTTGTTCTGTAGAAGCCTTGCTGAATAACTGAAAAATAAAAGAAGTCTTGTTCCCAGCGATGAACAGTCCATGTAAATAATTGGTCACTAATATAATGAAGGGCCAGTGTGTTTGGTACCTAATATATTTTTAATACATTGGGGGGATTCTGAGCAAAAGATAAGAAAATGAATAACTTAGTATATGACCTATTAATATGCACAAGCCTATGTTTTCACGAGCTCCAGCCCAAGGTCTTTACACAATTGCAAGGTACTTTTAAGGAATGTTGGTATATTTTCTATACACCCAAAACAGTTTTGTACAAAAGTAGCCGTATATCAAAAACATGCAATTAACTTCTGACTGGTTTGAGGCTGGTTGAAAATTTGGCATATCTACTCCTCAGCTATCAAGTAATTTCACCACTGCATTTATGTTCAGTCAATGGTGTTAACGCCGTAGCTTTTGTGATAGTTCCTGTAATATTTCTGAATGCTATTGTAATAACTTCTCTATCACTTGCACCTTTTAATGATTCATAAATTCCTTGACTTCTATGAACAGCAAACTATAATAGCACCATAAACAGGACAGCATGCTAAGGTATAGCAGAAACTTCTGCTGCCTGACTACCTCCAGCTTTCCTTCATTGCCTGACTAAATTGTTCAAAATGAAGTTTCCACTACAATTTGAAACAAGGAACTCCTGAGTTCAACATGAGTACCAGTGAAGGAGACCATGCTGAAAATTAAAAAGCAAAATAGACAATAACAAGTAACAGATTTCAAACAGAGTAAATGCAAGAGCATTCACTGTGTAACAGGCATATTATTAGCTGTACCATAATTTCTTTTTTTTCTTCTTTCAGTCATTTGGACCTTTTAACTAACAATTTCCCCTATCCACCACCTATGCCTCGCATACACTGCAGACATATGTTCTGCCATAATGATACTTTCAGTAACTTTTTTTTGGGGTGGTTAAACAGCTTCCTTTGAAAGCATGCAGGGACTTCTGTGAACCAGGTTGTGTGAAAACGCTGGTTTTCGGGCACTCGCCTTTGTTTTCCACCTACCAGGACTAAATCAGTCCCTTAAAACTGCAGTAAGTGAAACATCATAGGCACAACAGAAACCACAGATGCTATAATCAGAGGTCTCTGTGTGTTTTTTTTACTGTGCTTTGTTTTTCCCCCCTGAGCCTTTAAGAAACTATCTCACACTGAGAATTAGGCACCTTATGTGAAAGCTGTCCAGAAACTGGTGATATAGTTCCATTTTATTCTATCGCAGTACTGATTAAAAGCTTCAACTGTCAGCTGGCCATGCCGTGTCTTATGTGATCAGTCTGCTTGAAAGATGTTCATCCTAAAACTCACCATTTTTCATATTAGTTTTGTAAGCTTTCTCACCTGGTTGGATAGACATGGAGAAAAGTCTCCTCACTTCTAAAGCATAGGTATCAGATACCTTAATTTCATAAATGAGCTTGTACTGCACTGGTTCATGATGGGCTGTGCTGTGTGTAGAAACAGAACTGTCAATGTGCTCCTTTCACAAGCTGTTAAGTCATTAAAAAATAAACCTTCATCGATCAGAGTTCGTTTTGTATGGAGTGATTTTTTAGATGTGCTCGATGCCAGCCTGACTCTTCATCTGTTGAACTCAATGGGAATTCTGCTATTAACAACAGAATTAAGCCAATTGAGTACTTTTGAAGATCACACGCTTTGAATCTTTTTAGTGTTTTTTTAATTGTGCATATATAATTTTTGCTTTACTAAAGCAATTTATGGCAAACCTCTTTATCTAAGCATGAACAACCAAACAGGTATCAACTCCATCTTCATTCTTCTACTTCAAAATAATATTTCTAGTAGCACTGAATGACATCCTGCCTTGAAGCCAATGGCAGCTGTGCCTGATTAGGAAGGAATGTATAAAGTAGACAGTAGAAAAAACAAAATGGAGGTAAAGGAGAAAACATATAATCTCATTGATTATATGAATAAGAGAATTTATATATCAAGGCTTGGAGTTAGGTGATCTGATTTTCAGTTGAAGAGGTGATTTTCTAGATTGGCAGTATCTATATCGAAATTAAATATGTCTGTCTTCTTCACAACACTCTTCTATGGCTCGTGAAATTAAGAATTTATTTTCCCTTTTATTTTGTTCATGATATGTTTCCATTTTAACTATAAGTTTCCCATTTCTGTAGCAATCACTACACTATTCCACTGCTTCTAACTAGTACGTTGATAATCATTTGATATAGCTTCCTTTTAAAACCAGCTACTGTGCTGGAAAATTGGAAGTTAAAAAATGTGCCTAGCTTATTCTGTTGCAATTAGTTTGTGATTTGTATAAATCAACATGTATTAGTTAAAAGAAAAATTTAATCCATTCTCTAGTCTAGTGGAATTTTCAAGTATATCCAGGAATTGTGGCTGAAGTGATAAAGCTGATGCTTGTACCAATGGTGTCATTGGTTGTTCTAGATTAGGTCTGCTGTCATTCAGTTTTGTTGTGTTTTAAAATAGGGTGAACTTTGAACAGAATTTGCAGATGATATGCTGCTATCTAGGGTAATCAGGGTTTTACAGGTCTGGAGAGGAATTTTAGAAGCATCTGCCAAAGTTGATTAAATTAACAGGCTAATGAGAGATACAGTTCTTGGAAGTATGTATTAGAAAGCTCCCCCCCTCCCCCCACTCTGTTTCCAGATTCTATCTTAGCTTTAACTTGTGGAAATCTCTGTGTCATTGTGGATAGATCAATGAAACACTCTCCCTGATAACCTGGCCATTGAATCTGATCCAGCTTCCACTTAAATCAGTGGCAATACTGCAGCTGATTTCAGTGGGCAATGATCAGTTTCTTAGTGGGATGGGATGAATAATATTGCTAAAATATTATGCCAGTTAATCAATAGCCCTGGTTTATATAGAATATAAATATAGAATATTCCACTAAGGAGGAAGTGCTCACTTCAGAATTTCTAGAAATACTCAGTGACTTGCTAATGAGGACTAACCAAAAAACCAAAGTAGGTAGTTTTAGAGGACAACCAAAGGAAAAGAAGACTTAGTGGCCTACAAACAGCTGAAAGCTACAGAGAAATAATTGTGGGACAGCTCTATTCCATGCATTTTAGCACATCAGCCCAATAGTAACAGTCATACATATAGTTAATTTCTTGATTTCCTTTTAAGAGGTATGATTTTTTGCTCTCCTGAAAATTCTGTAATTTTCTAAATAAAGCAATAGTCTGACTTAAAGATGCGTTGACATTGGTGAAGAAAACTACTGATTTCTGTAAGGTTTGGGCCAATCCCCAAGATCCTCGAGTAAGCCAGCATGTTCTCATATTGTTTTATATTACAGTGATAGAGAAAATTCAGGAGGCTTACTTCTGCCATCATTTGCAATTTGCACTAGGTTTCAAAAAATTGTTTTCCTTTCCTAGTTCTTCTGATATTCAGAGGGCTTGCTTCTCACCTCTTTCTCTTGTGAAAAGCAGAAATTTCAAATTAATGGAGTACATCAATGTGAGAGACTTGAACTTTATGCCTGTCAAGGGCAGAGGCCCTTTGCTTGTTTTTTGCTGCTAGTTTTATTAGCATAAACTTGTCTACACTGAATTAATTTGTCTGCACTTCTACTCTGTCAGATTTTTTGTCTGTATGAGCATACTTCGATCATTCTGAATTTTATCCCCTTTCTTTTCATTGACTAGCCTACCAATTTTTATCTTTCAAATGTATCCTGTCATCTTACTGATTGTTCCCACACTTCCTGAGCTTGTAGATTACTCTTCTATGTATTAATCTATCAGAAGCTCTTCTAAAGAGTGTGAAATATATGCTTGTACCTTCCATTACTATTAATAATTTGTAATTCTTCTTAAAAAAGTGCTGAGGCCATTTTTAGGCATGATATCCCTTTGACGAGCTGTTCTGATGTGTTACTGATTTTCTTGGTGTTTATTCTTCCTCCCCCCAGGAGATTTATGTCTGATCCTGTCCTCAATCCTAACCTTGTTTTATGGACAATAAAATAGAGATTTCATTTTTAAGCAGTCTCTCCGTCTTGTTGGTAAACTGCCATTTGCCATTTCATAGGTGTGCTTCTGTTTCTCTCAGTGACCTTATACTCTTTATGTGCTTGAAAAGAAAAAAATCTGTATTTACAATTTCCTCACCTTACGTGAACTTTTCCTCATTTTTTTCCTTTACTTTCCTTATTAGTATGTTAGTCTTTTAACTTCATGCTATAATCTTTCCAGCTGTCTTCCCTATCTGTATTTCTATACCTTAAATATGCCTTTTTCTTAAATTAATTTTCTTGCATTTTGCTTTTCATCCACAAGATCTATAGATTTAACACACAATGTTCTGATGCTAGACAGCGCATATAAACTTTGGGCATGTAATAATTGACTTTCAGTACTTCCCATTTCCTTCTCTGTCTTTTTCCTCTAGCGCTGTTTTCCATTCAGTCTCTCCCCTGTTTCAGTAATTCTCTTCTCTGAATTTAGAGTTTTGATTTTTTGTGTGGATGTATTTTTGTCACATTGTCATCTTAATTAGAATTGTAACTAGATTGTAACCACTGCTGAATTGATTCCAATTATGTCCTCTTCTGTTCACATCCTAGGTGAAGCAATAATTCCTGCTCTCATTCTTTTATATATTGTTTAAAGAGACAATCCCATCTATAAAATGTGTTTAAAAGCAGTTATAAAAGCTGTTTGATGGGCAGAATGTCAGCCTGTGGTCCTGTACTTGTCCAAGGAGAGGGCACAACACAGAAGCACAGATGCAGGCTACCCAAGGCAACACAGACAACGTGTTTCAGCACAGATTGCTGGCTTTTCTCTCAAGGGGTGGGGATTTTCCTCCCTGGCTTGCCCTAGCGAGGCTGTGCTGCAGGGTGGGCGCTTGCCGCGGTTGTGAGATGGTGGCTCTCTGGCCATCCAGGGCACCTC
Organism: Opisthocomus hoazin; assembly: GCF_030867145.1. Classification (NCBI taxonomy): domain Eukaryota; kingdom Metazoa; phylum Chordata; class Aves; order Opisthocomiformes; family Opisthocomidae; genus Opisthocomus; species Opisthocomus hoazin. Next base: position 51,115,576 of record NC_134415.1, on the reverse strand, counting down.
TCGTCTCCAAAGGGGACATACTCTGCAAGGAAGCAGTAACAGAGGCAAAATAAATGTCAGTATGTCCCTTTGACAGTGCAGGGCGTCCTTACAGTACCAATAACTGCTTTTAGCTATCTTAGCCATGAAATAGTGCTTTGTAGAGTAGTTCATAGAAATCTGAAGTTGTATTTTAACAATAGGTCTCCAGCCTTGCTAAAAGAAAAAGTAATTTATTTTGCAGTCTCTTCACATATAATAACGCAATCATATATAGTAGATTCTGTCCTTCTGCACTTTACTATACAGTGTTAATGACTGGCACTTAAATACTTTACAAATTGAATTGCACTTGTATGAGAAACTGGATTGATGAAATAAATTACTATATCTTATAGGTTAAGGTTTTGGTTCTGCAATTGTAGCTGTTACAAATTACCTAAAACCCTTTTTATATTGCATTTCACATGGCTATATTTTACAACTACTCTAATAAAAAATTCTATACAAAAATTGTTTGATATTAATAGTAATCATTAACAACTTGATAGATTCTTGTTAAGTATATTTGCAATACATTTAATCTTATTAAACTCAGATCTGAGTTGTTTCTTCCAAATATTATAGGTCTTTATGAAGCCAGCAGTATGAAGAAGAGATTTCAACCATTTTCGGCCAAGAATTAGGTTTAGCTTAATGGATCAATTCTTTTCTTATTAAACCGAGTCTGACCAATGCCAAGTAATACATTCAGCATTGATCTTTGTCTCACCCTGCTGTAGCTTGTGTTCTCTTTATGTACATGAAAAATAAGGTGCCAAGAATGAAAACAATGCCTGTATAATACAAATATAGAATTTTTCAGACTTCCATTCTGCTTATCTTTTCAGTTTGTTATTAATGTCTTGTTCAATGCCTTTCTGAAATGTGTTTTTTAAAAGAACTTTTCTTGCCGTAAAGGATATTTATCCTTTTCTGTAATTAAAAAAAAGCAGAATGAATAAGAGATCCATATACCACTGACACGTGAAAGTCCTGACAGTGATATCTCATTCAGTTTTAGAAGGCCTGTGCGTAGATGTTCAGTTTTTACATGTGTGAGGTTTACACAGTGAAGTTTAATCTCTAAATGAAGGGAACCTTCTTAACAAGTAATCTGAAGCAGTGGCCTCTTGGTCTGTCTTTATAAAAATCATTTGATTTAATCTGAAAACTGAAAATTATGTGAAACTAGAGACGTGATAGTTCAGAGAATGATAGAAGTTGAGATGATGTCGATGTTTCTGCTAAAACTCATTTTTGCTCACTTTATAGTTCTGAGATAAATACTTCGTGAAGCCTGAAATTTCAGATAAAATGCAGATCGGAATTCCCTGAGAACTTTGCCTTTTTTTTAGTTGGTGCCAAAATGTCTCATTTGCTATGCTAAGATCTCATTCAGGGTCAGTTTGTCACACATCTCAGGTTTTGTGTATACCGTGGACCTTTTGCAGCGTTCTAAGTGTGCCCAGTGGCCAGATTTTAAGTGAAAATGTGGGCATATTGTGTAAGTAATGTAACGTAGAAGTTAACTATCTTATTTTTCTGTATCCAGAATTGCTGTTGCAAGTTTGTGAATGCAAATAATGGTGAAATAATGAGATAGAACTATACGCTCAGAATTCCAGATCACTATTTTCGGGTTTCTTCTTGTACTTGTATGTTTTAAATGCTTCTCACATTTTGAAAACATGACGTATTTTCGAAATAGTCTAGATATTCAAAAGTGCTTATTGGACATGTCCTGTACAAACTCCTGATTATATAAAGAAAGACATTACTGGGGGGTAAAGATGCTACTTGCTTTCTGCATTTGTATTTATAATCAGATTTGTTCTTTGAAGTTATGATTCTGAATATGTTTCTGTACAGCTGATTTACATTGTATACTTGGCTGCCTCTTTTCTATCACAGAATATGTTATCAGATATGGAATCTAGAACCTTCTGTGACAAAATTACAGACTCCCACATTTGGAGTTAAATATGTACTGCTTTGTCAGCTTGCTACTAGAAAGCAAAATAATTGCAACACTTACATAAGTCCAAAATTCCATCCTGTAGAGGGCAATGGTACACATAAACATACTGTCGTGTGTTATACCAAACACAACAAGGAACTGAAACCTCTAAATCCTTCCAAAGTCTTTAATATGATCTAGTCCTAAATGTGAAGTTGTGTGCTGGCTCATATATACTGTCCTCTGTGCTCATTTAAAAGTTTGTTGGTGTTTTCTGTTATATCTAAGTATTTCTAAAGTTAATAAATTACAGAAAATGTTTAAATGCTAAGGAGCTATGACTGGAATCTTGAAAGAAGATTTAAGAGTATCAGTGCCCAGTGTTTAAGTATTTAAAAGAGTGTCAGGCATGTCAGTAGAGGGGATTTGAACAGAAATTAACAGGATGTTATATTTGAAATGAATGAAAGTGTTGTGGGTAAGAATGGCCACAGAACCCTTTGACCATGTATTTATAGAAGTCAGGCATACAGCAGGTTAAATTCAGAGTTAGGGATGAATTCAGAGTTTTACTATTTTCCTACATGTCCAAACTTTACAGTAGTGCTACGTCAATAAAATTTTGTGTCTTTTTCTGACTAGTCATTCTTACCTGTACTTCTCTGGTTTTAGGCATGGATACAGTACAGAGACAGCATTATTGTCTATGGTAGCAGGTCTCTGGATCAATACTGGTAAAGTATACATAAAGGTTTTGTTGATTTGCTTGAGAAAGCTTGCAGGGATGAATAGGAAGGTTCTTCAGTGGGTCAGCTTCTTTCTCTCTGAGTACTAAGTATTTCTCTCTCTTCCTAGGAGGGTAAAGTAAGACAGTCTGGCATTTTTACTCATATATAGATGCCACTCACATTTGTATATTCCCATTCAACTCGAGTCTCTCCAGTTGCTAAACAATGTGAGTGAAAGCAAGTTAGTTAAGGTTTTATCCCAGCTATAATACAGTCTGTTCTTGTAAGCCACTTTCATATATCAAAACAACAGCTTTGCCTTTCATTGCAGGTAAATATCTGCTTGATTTTTGCCTGTGGACTTCACTTTTTCAGCTGTTTTGAATGAGCTGCTGTTGGCATAGTTGGGCTACCAGAAGATAGCTGTTCCAGGCTCTGGTGGACATTTGCTTTCCTAAGACTTTTCATATGTCTGCAAAAGTAGCTTAGTTTCACAAATGCTGTGCACCCTGGGATTTCCCACTGACTTTGCATTTTTCACTTATTTCAGCTCATCTTTGTTTCAACTTTATTCATTCCAATTTAAAATAAGTCCCTGCCCATTGCTGTTCCCAGCAATATTTATTTTGCCCAGAGACCTGCTGTCTCTATCTGATACAGACCTTGTCACAAGGGTCCATGTTAGTGTACTCCAAAGGCAGGCTGACTGTGTCACTCCTCATTTTGTTGTCTTGTACCATATTTGTAGAATATTTTGAAAAGTTAAATATACAGCAATAGGAGAAAGAGGAAAATTTCATCATGGTCACTGAGCACAATGTAAGTATGTAAATGGTGTAAGTAAAAGATGGCATCTTTTCAATTCCAGGATTAGGTATATATCCATAAACCCTATTTAGCCACATAGCCTTCACCTGATCCCTGCCAAGGATTTTACGTATGTGCGTTTTAAACATAATTCTCCTGCTCTAGCCAGTGAGCACTCCAGTTTTTTTTGCCCTGTTCCATTTCAGTTGGCTGATTGACCTGAAACAACTAACTCTACTGATAGAAAAAGAAGAGTAAAGAAGTTTCAGAACATCAAACTTGGGAATCTTCAGATTAATGAAAGACAGGTGGGAAAGGGACACAGTTAAATAATCTAGTCAGAAGACCCCAGCAATAGGTGCAGAAGATTGAAACCTGGCTGCCTCTGTGTTGATTATGTATATGCCTTCTCCAGGATAGAAACTTCCAAGGTCTCCTGTAAGCCAAAAGCAAACTGCAGCAACTGTGTTTTGCTGTCCCCACTGTTAGCTCTGGAGTACAAACATATGTAGCTCAGAAGTAGGAGCAGAAGATAAACTATTGTTTTGAATAATTGAATCTTGAGGGTGTCTCTATTGCTATTCTCTTTAACCTCATTTGTTTATGTCAGAACATTTCTTAAACTTTAATATACATGTGTGTCTGTAGGACAGCATTATTTTATTCTATACTATGGAAACTTGTAGGCATTGCAATAGAAATTGAATGCAAAAATCTGGGACTTCATGGGATTTAAATGGCTTTGCTTCTAAAACAGAGTTGCTATCTGCCTTCAGACAAATGTCTGAAGTGATATTATTATACAAAATCTACAAAGCTTTTGAAAGAAGATATATTTCAAGTATGTAGCTGTAGTGCCTTGAGAACAGGTAAAATCTAAGCAAGATAATCACATATTCCTATGCTTTGTTAAAAATCTTCTGTTTTCTGCCATGCAGAACTTCAATATTTTCCCATTTTGCCTTTTGCAAGGTATACACTTTTAAGTACCATCTAGTCTGTCAATCTCATAGTACATATGGCTTAGAACTGAAGATCATATTTAGATACAGATTTTTTGTGCAAGTAAATGAACTGCTAGAAATCAGTAATGTATTTGTGTGTAAACAGAACGTATGCATTGCCTAGACTTTTAACCTGATAAAATGGCAGACCCATAATAACCTTTTTTTGACTAAATACTTAATTTCTTAACCAAGCATTTTACTTGCTGTGATACAACATGTTTCTAAAATTTTTCCTGTTTGTATTGAAGTCTACTAGGACAACATACACGGTTAAATCAGCAAATGTCTAATCCACATGCCAGTACTGTAGGGCTGTTGGCTACAGAGAATTTTTAGTCATAACGATGAAAGGAGCCTTTTCTCCTGTTTAGTGTGCTGTTAATCCTACAAGAAATACATATACCCCAAACACTTAACACTCTTACTTCTTGAATATTTTTGTAGATGTATGTGTCGCCTTCGTTGGCGTGGCGACCTGGTTCAGGGACGGCTCGGCGACCCACCCCTCGGCCGCTCGGGTCATCAGCATGCAGACACCAATGTGGTGGACGGCAAATGGCGTTTATTGATAAATAACACAGCGTTATATAGCCTAGGTTTACAGCATCACTTCCGTCTGCTTACTTCACGGGTTAAATGCTATTGGCTATTAGGAGAGGGGGGGGACACTACCTTTCCGTACAGCGCGACATCTTCAGACCGCCAAGCCTTAACTACCCACATTTTCCCCCCTCCTTATGCTTAACTAAATAGGCTAATATGAAATATAAAGTTGTAATACTTAACTTAACTTAACTTAGTATTTAACTTAAGACTTAAACTTAATATTATGTTAGACTTAACCTTAATTAATCTTAACTATAACTTAAAAATATAAATATTAAGATCTTACGATAACAAATATAAGGCGCCTTGAACAAATGCATTTGTAAATTAGCTAAAACATAATCTTAAAATATATATAATATAATTTTAAAATATAATCTTAAAGTCTTAAAAATTCTATCGATATTCTTATTTTATATTTATTCTATATCTTACATTATATTTATAGTTTTAAAAAGTATATGCTATAAACCTGAAAAAGTATAAGGCACAGTAAACAGGTAAAAGTTGAGGTAACTTTTAGGATAACACTGGGTAGGTACGTTTTTAAAGCAGCTGACGGTGTTCTATGAACATAATGTTAACTTTCTCTAGCCGACTCTTGATGAACGACACGATTCCATTCAGTATACAGGGTCCAAAAATTAGTGCTATTACAATCATCGCGATTGGTCCTATCAAGGTGGATAGCAGGGTGGTTAACCATGGGATTAAACACTGCCAGAGATATGCCTGGAGTAAGGCCTGTTTTTGGAACAGATCCATTGAGCTCCTTTAGAGGGAATAGCCCATTTTTCTTTGGTTTTTCCCACTGTGGACGAGACAGAACTACAGAGCTTCCGTTTTTGTCCCCACACATTGCCTATACAGGTCCCAGATCCAGAAACATATTGCATGGTTATCCTCCTTTTCTTCTCTCCCCAAGAACACTGAAGTGGTACGGATCGGGTGTCTAGGCTATATGTTGTGTTTACCCCTATAGCCTCATAAAAAGGGGGTTTCACGTCATAGCACAACCAACAGTGTGCAGTTAGTTTTGGGTTGGTTTGGTTCAAGGTGTCATAGGTAGCTCGCATTAGTTTCCATAAGGGGGGTTCCCTCGTCCCATCGAGGGAGGATATTACATCACTTTGGGTGGTCTCCAGGGGGCTAGCAGTTATCTGTGGTCCACTAACAATTGGATTGGGGCCAACTCCATGAGGAGGGTTTTTTATTATTTCCTCCTTCCTTATATGTATCAATCCACCTCGATCTTGTCCTGGTTCCCAATACCTAATTTCCCAAGTTCTTCCCGTTACCCATCTTGAGTCTTCTGGATGAATTACTTGGAGGATTATAGCGTCACAATTACTGTACCCTACAGATCCTCCAGACCAATCAAGTCGTGGATGTTTGCAACCTAGTGGTCCCCATGTTGTCATTAAATATTTGTCTGGGATTGGGGGTGTCCAAGCGGAAGCGATAGTGACACAGTCCCAATATGCGCAATAATATTGATTAGGAGAATTACAATATCCCTTTCCTGGGTTAGATTGTGGACATAAGTAATAGGGCCGCTGGTTTAGGCAGGGCTGTATGGGTGCTAATTCACACAGGTGAGCAGCAAATCTAGGAGGTCCTGCTGTTATGACTTCCCTTACTACTCGACCATTTACAAGGTTCCGTAGGACCCACCTATATGGCTGATGGTGATGGTAACTTGATTCTGCCTGTCCTATAGTGACAAGCTCCAAGATTAGGATCACACAAAGGCATTGTAGCCCCGCTTTGCGGACGCTATTCTACCGTTGTCTGGATTCTGTCCGTGAGGAGGTTTCAGGCTCGGACAGGACGTTTGCTGACTTGTCGTCTTCTCTTGTCACCGGGGTGTACGGGTTACGGGGGTGTCCGATGATCCGGTCCTGTGGACAAAAACTCACAGTTTTCATTAGTTTTATTCTGGCTAGCATGGTGCGAACAGCCACCTGGATCGGGGTTAGATGTTCTTCCTTCGCGACATGCTTAATCATGTCTGCGATACTCGACCCCGCTGATAGTGATCGCAGGATTTCTTTGGTTATCGAATTACACTGCTGATGTAAACATTCCGCTATGACTGGGCCTTTTGCCTCTGCAGGCAAGGCCGAAGAATCGACCGCTGCTTGGAGACGATCCACAAATTTTGTGAAGCTCTCACTTTCACTTTGCTTTATTGTGGACCATGGCGATGGTTTGATAATGACTCTAGAGGTTGTGCGAATAGCTTCTCTGGCCGCACGAGTCGTTGCCATAACTTCATGGGCCCGCAGGGCTTGGGCTTGTGCCTGGGGGGTAATCATTGTGGGATCTGTGCCCATTAACCGCTGCAGGCTGGAGCCATGCAGTGGATGGTCTGCCCCAGTTACTTGGGCTAGTTGCTTCGTGCAGTTGTCCTCCCATTCTTGTTTAAAAACGATCATCCCTGCCCCGTCAAAGATCAATCTACAAGTTTGTTTTATATCGAATGGGAGCATATCGTCTCCCCCGAATACACCATCTATGAGGGTGGAGACCATGGCAGAATTAAGGCCTTTATCTGCGATTGCCTTAACAATCGCTTGTATGTCCTTAGGGTTTATCGGTGTGTGGACCCTCTGTCCCCCGTCCGTCACCCGGACCGGGAACGCTAGCGCGGCTGATGGGGCCCAGTCGGCGCACGTAATCTTTATTCTCCTCCAGTCCGTGAGAGGGATTTCCCCACCTCGTGGTTTCTCTTTAATTTGGATGGGAATATTTTGACTCTTGACTTTATTTATCTCTGTTTCCTCCTCTACTACGTTTAAATCGGTTGCAAGCCACTCGTCCCCGCTGGTGTTCGAATCGGAGTCGGAACTCGACTGACTGGTTACTTCCGGTCTCCAGTACCTTTTTGCCGAGCTCCGGCCCCCTCCCCTATGGGCGGGCCGCTCCTGCCCCCCGGGCCCGCCCCGCCCTCCGCTCGGCCGGGTGCCTACCCCACAGGCGCACCTTTTGAAATGCACGCTCTGGTTGGCTCTCTGCCCCCCGCTCGCCCCCCTGTTCTCTTCCACCTCCCGCTTGATAACTTGTGCGCTTGATAACTTTAGCGCTTCCTCTCTGTTATCACCAAAGGAATTTTCATCCCGCCTTTCCCCTTTGGGCTCGGCGCCATCTTGGGGCGCATAGGGCGGTGGTGTAGCCCAGACTTCCTCAGACCCGGTTTTTTCCGCGGCGCTCCTAGCCTCCTCGGCTAACCCGCCCCAGAAGGATTTAGCCTGTTTCTCTCCCTCCGTAAGCGGGTCGGGGTCCGGGAGTTGAGGGGATATATCGCCCTCTTGCTGATCTTTAGGCTCAGCAGAGCCATTATCGTCTGGGGAGTGCAAAGTCTGTGTAGCTGCCCCGATTCCCAATTTTGGGGTAGCAAACAAACAGCTCCCTGCCGCCTTCCAGGTCTCCTGCTCTTGTCTAGCTTTCTGCAGGGCCTGTACGACTTTCCCCCACGACTTAAGGTTTTTCCCACAACCCGAGGACATCATCTCCTCGGCTAACGCTTTAGTGCACTTATCCCACACTTCAGGGCAGAAAATATCCACCGGCTGGTCAATGACCCCAATATGCAAAAGTCTCGCAACTGCGAGCGTAAAATCTTTGGGCTTACAATCAATCCCCCAATGCTTATGTAATTGCGATACGACCTTCACAAGGGATTCCATCCTCCTTGCTAGTCCAGGAGCGTCCTCCCCGCCGGGCTGGTCCTGCCGCTCCGGCCGCCGTTCACCCGATTCCAGGCGAGTCTTTCCCGGGTTTCAGCACCACTTGTCGCCTTCGTTGGCGTGGCGACCTGGTTCAGGGACGGCTTGGCGACCCACCCCTCGGCCGCTCGGGTCATCAGCACGCAGACACCAATGTGGTGGACGGCAAATGGCGTTTATTGATAAATAACACAGCGTTATATAGCCTAGGTTTACAGCATCACTTCCGTCTGCTTACTTCACGGGTTAAATGCTATTGGCTATTAGGAGAGGGGGGGGACACTACCTTTCCGTACAGCGCGACATCTTCAGACCGCCAAGCCTTAACTACCCACATGTATGTACCTATATAAGCATACATATGTACACAGTCACCAACTCACTTGCCATCTGACCTGTAGTCATACTGTAGTTCCTGTCAGGAAATTGCATCTCCCGGGTTGCTTATGGACTCTCAACCAACTTCAAACAAAGCAGTTTACACACTCAAAACAAGCTGTAGTATGAGTATCTGGGGAATATGGCAATGTCTTCTGTAATGAGCTGGGGAGAAAGCCCAGTGGGTTTTGAAAGCATTGCTTTTGAGGCTGCATCTGCAAATTAACCTCCTCATTCTGGAGAGGTATACTGTACCTGTTCCTTAAAGAAAAACAAAAAAATTAGTTGGTTGCCAAATTCTTCTAATATGTATATCCTATTCACACTACAATTCAAGGAAGTTCCATCTGAGAGGAAAACACGGCCTCAGAAATAATCAGAGGACTAGAACACCTCTCCTGTGAGGAAAGGCTGCGAGAGTTGGCATTGTTCAACCTGGAGAAGAGAAGGCTCCGGGGAGACCGTCTTGTGGCCTTTCAGTAGTTAAAGGGGGCTTAGAAGAAAGATAGGGCCAAACTTTTCAACAGGGTATGTTGTGGTAGGACAAGGGGTAATAGTTTTAAACTAAAAGAGGGTAGATTTAGACTGGTATAAGGAAGAAATTTTTTATGATTTGGGTGGTGAAACACTGGAACAGGTTGCCCAGTGAAGGTGGTAGATGCCCCATCCCTGGAAACATTTGAGGTGAGGTTGGACAGGGCTCTGAGCAACCTGATCTAGTTGAAGATGACCCTGCTCATTGCAGAGGGTTTGTCTAGATGACCTTTATAGGTCCCTTCCAACCCAAACTATTTTATGATTCTATGAGAGAAGAATTTAGGCCAGCCAAAATTTAAAATCCCAACGCATTTTAAGGTTGGGATTTTTTAATGTAACAGTTTCAATGAAATTTCCACATTAAACATTTTAAAAGAAAATTTGCAGTAACTTTTTCTCAGATTTTATTCTTAATTTTGAAAGTATCATGAAAAATTCTTATCCCCATGTTAATCTTTTGCTGTTGGTGTTTTCTGGTTTTTGTTTTCCTAGCAGCTCTATCACTGTGTAAATTCAGAAAAACACCAGTTTTACCCAAATAGGCACAGACCAAGAAAATAAAAATGTGTCTATTCACACAGTTCCACATCCAGGCAGCATACTTTTGGACAGGGTCAGGATTATTTCTGTGTGTTTATCCAGTAGCTTTCTCCATATCGACACTGTGTTGGGAAGCAACTGCTGGGAGCAGTCCGCTGTTCCAAGGGGATGCTTCCCTGCTCTCTAGCCTGGAAGAGAAGGAGGCAGGACTGTGTGTGCAGCTCCAGAAGATTATATGGGCAGCGGCTCTTTCTACCCCAAAGCGTATGAACGCATTTGTGAGAGGGCTGTCATAATCTGGCCCTCTATTCCAAACTGTTTCTTTACAAAAAGTATGTTAGCTTTAAAAATGAGCTTAAAATAAAGTTATGCTTCAGATTATCATATCCAGTGTCATCTGATCTTGTAAGATTTAGATAAATGTATGCTTACTAAATATTAAAAGACAGTTAGCCATAGATTTTACTCAGAATTAGTCAATAATAGAAGCAATGAGAGTAATGAACATTGCAGCTTGTTGTGTAGTTCTTCTATTTGTCTGGGTTTTACACAGTCTGTCAACAGACTTGGAGGCTATACCTTGCCCTGTCTAAAATATAATTAATTTAAAAAATATCATAGGTTTGGTTGAGCCCATCCTGAGCAGAAAATCAATTATTAACCACAAGGGGACAGCTTCTCTTCCAACTCTGCTACTTAAGTACATAAGGAAAAAGGAACAAAAGAAGAAGGATAATTGTAACCTTGAATTGATAGTGTAACTGATTGTGATCAATTCTGAGGTGCTTACTGCTTATGTGAATGCCCTTTGGGGTGACTTCATTATCTCCACATATACACTAGAAAACTGCAAAAGGCTGTGTCTGAAATTGGTGTAAGGATCAGGTATATACATGTGAGAAGCTCCATGTGTAAAGAAATAGATGTAAATAGTTCCTGGAGATGAAGGAAGGCACAAGATACTGCAAAAACAGTAATTGCAGAGCTATAGATATCTGTCAAGGTAACTGAAACTGAAGCTTGAATGGTGCATGTCATGATCAGTATGCAGGCATGTGTGCAGCCTTACCCACTTTCTCCATCTATGTCAAGATATTTTTAAACAACTTTTCTTAGAAATTTGGCAGACCAGAGGCCAGCTTCCCCCTGTTGCCTGGCTGAGAGGCCCCCAGCCCTTGCTGGAGCAACCAGCACTCAGAGATTAAGAGAGACCTCCCTCCTTTGGTCTGTTGAGCCCCTTGCTTCTCTCCTGAGAGAGCCATTAAAAGTGTTGTCAGGTGTGTTGATGATGATAAATAATAATGGCAAACATGCATTAGGAATCGGACCTGAAACTGCCAAATTCAGTTTGTATAGACTAACAAATGACCATTAGACAGTAATGACCGATGTTTGATCCCATGAAACCACTTCCATTTTAAAATGCCAAGGATAATAAATAAGACTGCAGAAGGCTTCTGAAAGTCACTAAGCCTGGGCTTTATCACATCAATAAGGAAGAAGATGTTCAGCCTTCACAAAAAATGCCATGCTGCCTGTGTTAGACTGCAAGTTCAAATGTCTTTTCTGATACCTGCTACATGAGAAGACATCTAGTCTCTCAGGTACCTGAACTTTATAAATCCAGAATATCCATCTTAAAGTCAGTCAGATGCTGATGCAGGGGATGAAAAACCGGAGTGTGCCTCCCTCAAGAGGGAACACCAAGGCACTTAGGGCCAGCTTTTCAAAGTAGGCTCATTTGAGCTTCTCTTAGTGCACAGCTAAGCTGTTCAGCATGTAGATTGGTTTTTACCTGTGAATGTGAGTGTTGTGTATTACTTTTTTTCAGAGAAAAAAGAGAATTCACAGAATCACAGAATCTTAGGGGTTGATAGGGACCTCTGTGGATCATCTGGTCCAACCCCCCTGCCAAAGCAGAGTCACCTAAAGCAGGCTGCACAGGACCTCGTGCAGGTGGGTTTTGAATATCTCCAGAGAAGGAGACTCCACAACCTCTCTGGGCAGCCTGTTCCAGTGCTCCGTCACCCTCAGAGGGAAGAAGTTCTTCCTTATGTTCAGACAGAACTTCCTGTGCTTCAGTCTGTGCCCATTGCCCCTTGTCCTGTCGCTGGGCACCACTGAAAAGAGCTTGGCCCCATCCTCTTGACACCCACCCTTCAGATATTTATAGGCATTTATAAGGTCCCCTCTCAGCCTTCTCTTCTTCAGGCTAAACAAGCCCAGCTCCCTCAGCCTTTCCTCACAGGAGAAATGCTCCAGTCCCCTCATCATCCTCATAGCCCTCCGCTGGACTCTCTCCAGTAGCTCTTCATCTTTCTTGAAGTGGGGAGCCCAGAACTGGACTGAGTACTCCAGATGGGGCCTCACTAGGGTAGAGTAGAGGGGGAGGAGAACCTCCCTTGACCTGCTGGCTGCACTCTTCTTAAAGCACCCTAGGATACCATTGGCTTTCTTGGCAACCAGGGCACACTGCCGGTTCATGGTCAACTTGTCATCCACCAGGACACCCTGGTCCCTCTTCACAGAGCTGCTCTCCAGCAGGTCCGCCCCAAGCCTGTACTGGTGCCTGGGGTTGTTCCTCCCCAGGTGCAGGACCCTGCATTTTCCCTTGTTGAACTTCGTCAGGTTCCTCTCTGCCCAACTCTCCTGCCTGTCCAGGTCTCGCTGAATGGCAGCACAGCCTTCTGGTGTATCAGCCACTCGTCCCAGCTTTGTGTCATCATCAAACTTGCTGAGGGTACACTCTGTCCCTTCATCCAGGTCATTGATGAAGAAGTTGAACAAGACTGGGCCCAGTACTGACCCCTGGGGGACACCACTAGTTACCAGCCTCCAACTAGACTCAGTGCCGCTGATGACAACCCCCTGAGCTCTGCCATGCAGCCAGTTCTCAATCCACCTCGCTGACCACTCATCCAGCCCACACTTCCTGAGCTTCCCTAGGAGGATGTTATGGGAGACAGTGTTGGAAGCCTTGCTGAAGTCTAGGTAGACAACATCCACGGCTCTCCCTTCATCTACCCAGCCACTCATGCCATCGTAGAAAGCTATCAGATTGGTCAGGTATGATTTCCGCTTGCTGAATCCATGCTGACTACTCCTGATAACCTTCTTTTCCTCCACTTGCTTGATGATGACCTCCAGAATAAGATGCTCCATCGTCTTTCCCGGGATGGAGGTGAGGCTGACCGGCCTGTAGTTCCCTGGGTCCTCCTTCTTGCCCTTTTTGAAGATTGGAGTGACATTGGCTTTTCTCCAGTCCTCGGGCATGTTTCCTGTGCTCCAGGACCTTTCAGAGATGATGGAGAGTGGCTCAGCAATGACATCTGCCAGCTCTTGTAGTCATCCTGATGTACTTGAAGAAGGCCTTCTTGTTGTCTTTGACATCCTTTGCCAGATTTAATTCCAGGTGGGGCCTTACCCTTCTTTGTTGCTTCCCTGCATGCTCTTGACAATGTTCCAGTATTCCTCCCAAGTGACCTGTCCCTCTTTCCACATTCTGCAGACCTCTCTCTTCCGTTTGAGTTTTGGTAGAAGCTCCTTGCTCATCCACGCAGATGTCCTGCCACCTTTGCTACCCAAACTCTTTCACACGTGATTTTTGTTTAATTTTCTTGGTCAAACAAGTTTTGTTAGTACTTTCTTTTGTGCATATAAGATATAATTTGCAAAAATTGCACATATATGTGAATGCATAGGCATACAATGAGATCATGCTTATAACCTGAAACCTACTGTACCAAACAGGGTGCTCAGACCTCTCTTATTGGTCAACACTGTGTCAGTAATTTAAGGCCTAACAGAAACAGTCTAATGTGAGGATATAAGCAGGCAGAGTCTGGCCCATAGAGTTGCTAGAGTGAATGGTCATTATTTCTCAGATAGACCCGAGTTTACTTCAGTAAAATAGTGCATACCTGTGTCTTGGGAATGATGTATAAACAGCTGATGTTCATAGTTGGAAAATGTATTAACGTACATGGTTTGCTAATACATTTTTTACTCAGTCACCTTGACAGATGATACAGAAATCTTGATGTAACTTTTCCGATTTCTGGTAGAAGCTGTTGTGTGGAGGTGTGTACAAATAAAATCTCTGAGTGTCAGAAACTTTCAGAAAAGGTTAAAACTCACTTTTATGATGTACATAATGCTATGGTATGTTCCAGCACTGCACAGATCTAGTGTGAAAGACTATGAATCCACAGCCCAGAAGCTGATGGGGCAAATCAGGGCAGAGCTGGCTTGTATGAGCTGCTTCCTGTCAGCAAGGAGCTGAGGGTCACATCCCTGGGCAGTTGATGGCTCATGGGTGCCAGGGTTCCTGTGGAGACTGTAGATGTGAGCGGAGGCATGTAGGTGACTGGGCTGGACCATGGGGCACCTGGCCCTATTGGAACGCAGACAGGCTGACTCTTATCCGGGATCGCTTGCTGCTTGGACACACTTAAGCAATTCAGAAATGGAAGAATTCACAATTTTTATTGCATAGTAAGCTTGTAAATTGCTTTTTAATTTCAGTTTGGGGTAATAATTGTTTCAGTAATGGAAGGGTTGCTCGGATGGCATACATAGTTACGCAGACCTGAGGAATTGGAAATGTTTCTTTGCTAGAGTTAAATATTTACGTTTAGGATTTCTCGTGCTACCCATTTCACTTTTGCTAAAATCTCTCAGGAGCAGGAATATGCTGAGTTTGGGTGGCTGAGACCTGACATGGGTCTTTTCTAGGCTGTGTAGGTCTCTGTTCCAGGCTTTCTGAGTGACTTTGAAGTCACAGCACCTCCCTGTGTCCTCACTCCTCTGTGTATCATCTCTTATTTTGATCTTAAACACATGATAGATTGATTGCCTTTTGCTATACGCATCGGGTACCTTGTGCAGTGAAGTCCCCCTCTCACTCAGGGTTCCTAGGCATTGTGGAAGTATATTATAGCTGCATGAAATTTTGAGGGAGTTCATGTAAGGCATACAGAAATGCTCGAGGGTGTTGCCACACAGGGCTATATGATCCCATTACTTTTTCCATATTCTAGTATTTAAATACAAGGAAACACGTACAAAATAGTAGGAGCAGATAAAATAGAACATAGTTTTTACAAGCACAAAGACAAGGCACTATGTCCTGTTCTAGCTATGCTAGACACATACGACCCACCCGTGTGAGAATTATGCTGCAAACAAAATGTGAGACATCTACAGGCACAGAAATCCCATCTAACACTGAGTGACTTTAAAAGCAGAATATTGATCATGGTTATTAGACAACGTGTCACAGTCCATGTACATGATATTGCCCATGCTTTTCTTACTTCCCCATTGTCTCATATGACATCACTAACCTTTCTGAACATATGTAAATGTGTGTGTATATATACACTCAACATCTCGTATTTGGGGGAGTGTATTTGAGTGACTTTCGGTGCTGAAAGAGTATTTGACTTGCTGCATACTTTATTTTAAACCCAGCAGGAAAATGTAGGTTATTTTATATTGCTAAGACTAGGCATATTGCACTTAGAATAAACTATGCTAGCACAAACCTTTTTAGCAGAGATACCACTGCACAGCTGTAGCCTTTCTGTGGAATGGGATTGCTATCTGCATTCCTGATGGTCAGTGGTGCTGGTGAGAACGTCAATTAATATAACATATATCCATATATAAATTTGTATTAATTTGTCCGAGTTAATGCATGTTTCTTTGTGCGTACAGGCTTTCTCATGAAGCTAAACCAAAATAAAGCTAGTTTAAGCACAATATCTGTACCTTCTTTGGTACTGAATTGTGTTAGTTTAAAATCATACCTTTAGGTAAACAAATATGCCTTTGTATTTAGAGGAACTTGTGAAAACTCAGAAAATTGAACTGCTTAAAAACCTAGGTCTTGAACTTGCCCCTATATTGCCTTTTAACACAGAAGTGCTGTTGGTCTTCCAAATGGATCATTTTCACTATTTTTCTAGGTCTCTTTGCAGCTTTTTATATTACCAGTTGTTACAGAGGAGATTTTCAATGAGCAAAGTAATAAAACGTACTCTAATAAAGGACATTTTAGTCTTTTTCCTATTTACCCTTTTTAAAAACCAAAAGAGGAATGAACAATTTGTTAATCCAAAACACTGCTTATAACAGGAACATTTAAACAACTATGTAACTGAAAATATATATTAAAGTAAGTTCAATAATTTAAAAACAATTACAAATCACTTACAATAATAATCTATTGTATACTTAAAGGCAAGTACAGATTGTATATTTTTCAAATGGATGGAAAAACTATTCCAGCCACTTGGTGTCTGAGAAGCAAATGACTGATTGCTTTTCTGGCATTAAACTGGGGGACTGCAAACATTAAAAAAATCACTAGACCTTGAATTATATCAGAATATAATTGGAATAAAATAATTCAGAAGATAATTCAGTCTTGCTACTAATGTCGTTTACACAGATAGCAATGCTAATATTTTTTCTTTTGTTGTAGACTCAGCCAGTTTAACTCTGTGTGTGCCAGCCTGACCCTCTGCACCATGGATGGTTTCTATTTAAAAGTCAGCTTTTTGTTTTAATTTTTTCCCCATAAAGCATACTGCATTCTTGCAAGTCTCTGCTCTGACATTCAGAAGAACAATGCCGATCTTGCAACACTCAGAAAAAGATTTTCTGAGATTCTTCGGAATTTAAAGGTCTAAATAAACACACAGTAAGAGTTCTCAAAGCATCTAAGAAAGTGTAGTTGCTAAAATACATTTTAAAACCTAGTCTTTATTCATTGCAGTAATTCTGAATAAATTCTTTAAGGTCATGGAGGTGTTTTATTGAGAAATTCTGAAGCAAATAAGGATGACGGTTAGCCTGCCAGATAATGTATTGCTTTGGGTATACACTTTACCTTTTGAGCGCTGTTTGTTTCTATATCCTGCTTTCTATATCTATAACAGCTTTGCCATGGTCGAATCTGTTTCATATCTGTCCTGATAACAGGAAAACAAAGAACTAAGCATAGAAAGCAAAAATAACTACCATCCTTTTCAAATTTGACTAATCACTCAATCTCCAAGCTGATTTGCCCTGGAAAGGCCTGAGTTTCAGAATTTTCAAAGCTGCCCTTTGAAATTCACATCTCTTCAAGGGGCTCCAAGTCAGGAACATAAGATTCAGATTCCCAAAATGACTCGCTGCTTTTAAAAACTGTGGCTAACATTTAAAGACTTTTCAGTCAGCAAATTTCCATGCCAGAAGTATAAACAGGTGAATGGAAGTTGTTGCAAGACTGAAATATTTCCTCACCTGGTCCTCATCTAGGTGACCCAGAGGTCAATGAAAGTGTATTGATGTCATAGGAGGCCAAGGTTCTAAACCAACGTGTATATGCCATACGCCCGCACACATAAAGATCCGTACCCTGCATATACTATGCTGTTCCTCACAGATAAAAAGAATATTGTTGGCTAAGAAAGGAAGTGGTGAATGCAACAAAATTTGTTCTTTTACTGGTGTAGACAGTATTTGAGAGGCCACATTGTGGTTTCACCTTTTTTTCACTTTATGGAAAATTCCAATAAGAGTTACTTCAAAGGCAGAAAGCCATGCAATCTAAAGTATAGCTTATAGACAGGGGCTGACTTCCAGCCGTACCATCAATAGTTGAACTGAGGCAATTCATGGCTGTATGATATATGATATTTTTGCCATTAACTACATTCTAGCACCAAGCATTCTGAGCAACAGAACTGTTGTTTTGTTGAGTCTGTCTCGTGACAGCAGGCTGTGTGTGAAAAAGAGAGGGGCTTCTGTAGCTGCAAGAATTCAGTAGGAAGCAGAGACTCTTTTTCCTGTATGGGGGATGTGTATTGATAACCTGGTAGATACTTGTCTGTCTGCTGCAGTATTTAGTGGCTCCCATTAAGTCTGGAGGTAACATGCCTCTATTTTTCCTCTTTTCACTTCAAGCATGTGTAAAAAGAAACCTAAATGTACTTATGATTGTGGGAATCTCACACTCTTCGTTGAAATCTCTTCCCTCATTGAAAATACTCCTGTGATGGTAGAGAAAGTCTTGTTAGTGTAAGCCATTAAGGGTCCCAGTTCAGGAGGCAAATAAAAGACACTATTAATAATTTTCCGTATTTTCTTAATGGAGCCATAGTGTGGAGGTGAAGCTATAGCAATTTAAACCCTCATTTTTTAATATTTATCCCTGGCAAAAGAACAGAGTTATTACAAAGAAGAGAGATAGATGAGAGGTCTTCTGTTTCCTCTGCAGTGTCCCATACAAATAATGAGGTTACACTAACTCTGCTCTGTTGAGAAGAGATGATACAGTCACAAGGTGGAAAGAGACTAAAAGGAATGTCAACTCCAAAATCCAAGACCCTGCATTATCTGAAAACATGCCCCAACTTTAAAGAGAACATTGTTTATCTAAAATTAGAATTAAAAAGCAGTTTTTTAAAAGGTGACAACCCAGCTGACATTTGGAAGTAGTTTTTGTTGGCTTGTTTAGACATTATGTCCTATCCTTGGTAGATTAGTGGATACAGAGCATGCTTAAGTTGGCTAATTAATTTCAAAAGCAGTGTAGAAGTGACTAGCAAGTAATTTAATCTAAAAGTAATTAAAACTATTGAAATTATTACATTGTTGTATAATTAATATTAGTTAACATTGTAATTTTCAGTCTAAATTATGCTGATTAAAGATTTCTCTCATAAATACCAATAAAATTAATTACAAATTAATTAAATTTACTAACAGGTTCTCATAACGGACTTCCAGCTATTCTTGATTTTTGCAATAAATAAACACAAGCATTATTAAGTGGTATATCTTCCTGGGGGAGATATTTAAACATGATATGCAGATACTGCGAATGGAAGGATTTCCCATGAAAATAGACATGCTTAATAGCAAAGGCTGTTTTTGTCCTCCTAGTAAAAGGAAAAAAATAAAAGAGCTCAAAAGCAACATTTTTATTTTATTGTTTGGCAAGACAAAATGCTTTCCATTCTGTTCCATCTGAGATTCCAGAAGATTTGTTGATGTGGCAGTTGTGCTTCCTTCCAGTTACAGTGTCTTGCATTGTAAAGATTGTTTGTAGTAAGTGAGGGCACTTCCGTACAGTTTAGCAGGAGAAAGTCCACTTTGTTATCTATTTGCCTTTTTTCTTTTTTTAAAATTTCTTTCTGATAGATCCAGTGAGGTGGAAATTCCTATTGTTGGATTCCATATTTGCTTGGCATACAGAACTTCCACAGAAATTAGTGATGGGGTGGTCACAATATGGGCTAGCTTATGTTTTACTAGAAGATTTTCCTTAACTGGACTTGATCTTGTGGTCTCAGTGCTCTCAGGAACACACTTAACTAATGAAATCTAAAAGAAAGTATTGTCCATTTTGATTCTGTTCTCTATTTTGTCTAAAATACATTTTAATTGCACTATTTCTGGGGAGCTAATGAGGGGAAAAGCTTGTTTCTGAAAAATTGAATCACAGCTGTAGTAGCAGATAAGGCTGACATTCAGTTCTTAGAAAGAAGCAATCAATGTTGAATGTATCAGGTGAGTTCATTTCTCTTGCTCTGCTTTAATAGCTTATAAAGAAGATTGATTAAGTTCTTGTCTGATAGATCAATAATGGAATGAAACTGAGCTTTCCTTCCTTCAAGCATGGGTTTATCATATACTGGAGAATGTAGAAACTGAAGAGAAGTAGCACTACCTTGAAAAAAAATCCCAAACACTGGGATTCTAGTAAGCTGATTCATATCGTATTGCTTACACAGCATATAAGACAATAGTCATGATTCACATGGTGTGACCATACATCTTGGTTTCTTTTTCCATACCACTCAGCTATATTCTTCATATCCTTCCACCTTGTAGACTGGTGCAAAGTGTGTAAGATTTTACAGTTTGAGAAAACAATTTATGTGTTTGTGTTCATAATGATACAAGCTTAAAAAGAACCAGCCTCTTAGGTTCCATCCTTGCATGATAATGGGTGCTTTTTCTGGTCTTTGGAAACTTTAGAAATCACCCTAGTTTTCAAAATATGAATCTTGAGAGAGTAAGTTTCAGTGCAGGTTTCTGATGCCTCAACTTATTTAGGTTGGGAATAGCAAGAAAGTATCACAATATCTGAATTTCCAGCCAAACCAGTGCATTCATGTTGATCATGTTGATGTTTGAACCACACTGATTTGACTTTTTTTTTTAAATGTAGCATTTCACTCTGTCTTGCAGTGCTTTCCAGTGTTCCAAAAGAAACAAAATTTGTGGACTATAGAACAATGTGAGGATGAAGGGAAACAGGAACTATAAACCGTAGCACTTGTTATGGTAGCAATGTCACGGATATGAGAAATTACAGAAGTGGCATAACATCAGTATTTTATTTGCACATATAAACATTTCAGTATCTTATATGGTGGCCCATGTTTTTTATTTACTTCTGTTGTTGTCTTTTATGGTTGTGTCACACACCTAAACAGAGTCTGCAGGTCTTGAGAAGTGAGCTGCCTTTACAAAGGAGACATTCTTCTTTAGCACAATGTATGTGTGAGAGACCATTTCAGCATTTATCATCTCATTTAAATAACACGAAAGCCCATCTATTGCTTGTATCTGAAAAAAGATAGTCAACACATGTACTGTGGAGACATCCAGGGTGCTAATTATCTGTAGACAGTGTTAACTGTACAAGTAGCTGCACAGTCCTCATTTTATTTTTATATATACACACACACATTTTTTTCTTTCAAGCACAGTTATTTTAAGAACTCTGTACATGATACAAAATCCAGAGATGAAAACTGTCAAAGGCATTGTGTGTTGCTTGTAAATTCCTGGTGCACTGTTGCTGTTACTAGAGTAAATATTCAACTTGAATCTTATTGATTTAATATTGATTTTTGTTAATAGTGAAGTTTGTTGATACAATGTGACAGACACCTTGTAGCAGCAATTTCAATTAAATCTCTAAATAACGGATTGTATAGACTGTCAACTTCTGTATTTTCAAATTAACTTTCACATCTGAAGTCTTGAGTGTTCATCTGCATCAAGTAACTTTGGCCAGGCTTTTCCCAGCCCTACAGTAACATGCAAACATTGAAAGAACAAACATGGCAAAGGGAATCTTTTTTTTCCCTTGTGCCCCTTGACAGACATCAGACATAATGAGAGTACCTGCTTGCACAATGTCTAGTTTATCCAGTGTCTTTACCAACACGCCTCTTCCCTATACAGACGGGGAGAACAGGACCAGTAGCTGGTACAATGCTTACACTTTGCATTGAGGGTCCCACAGAAGTGTCATATGCTGTGATACTACCAGTTTTAAATCCTTGGTGTTTGCAATTTGTTCATGCTTAATATCCTTGGAAAATTTTAGGTAACACTACAAAACCCTCTGCTATTGGTAAATTACTTTCTTCCTCTAAAAATAGAGTTATTGACAGCTGGTCTTTCTTCTTTCTCATTGTCCTGAGCTTGTCTTGCAACAGCCATTTTCCTACATTCCTTAAAGAAAACTAACTTCATGATTCTCTGGCTTTTGATTTTTTTTTTCAATTTGAAATAGAGGACTGTGTTTCATGATTGTCTGCTGTTCATGTTATACACGGTTTGGTTGCTTGTTTTAAAAATTAAAACTGGGGATATTCCTAGGTGAACATTTTTTTTTTTAATGTTCCAAAAGAAATGGTGCCTGATGGAGGAGTTGATCTTTACAGATATTCTGCATTACTAGGAAGAGATGCAACTCTCATAAAGACCATTAAGAGATTAAGAATAAGGGTGGTCATATTCCATCTGTAGGTGTTCAGTCATGGATTTGAATTTGTATGTGACTAGAGTCTTAATATAATAATAAAAACAATTGGTGACATTCATTCTTTGGTAACCATGAGACAAAACCACTGTGCATTACACAGTTCCAAAATGAAATCTACCCATATACTTTTATTATCACAGTTTGCTTTTGTTAGTTGTTATATTTTCTTTTTTTGAGAGAAAATTAGGCTTTCTATTTCAATGAAGTATTTGAACACAGTAAGAATAACATCTGCACAGAAATGCAATTTTCAAAGTTATTTGCATTTTCACCAGTCAAGCTTGGTTTCAGGAAAATAGTCATACTTAATTGTATGATTAAGTGCATTGGCTGCCTACAGGGTTGCATAAAAGCATGAAGGAAAAATTCTCTGTAGGATAGTGTATGAAGTGATATTCCCAAGATTGTGGTGCTCTGGTTTGAAGTGAGTGAGGTGTGACAAAGCAGTGACAAAGATGCACTGGACCTGACTCAGTCTACTCTGGACAGGAGCGCTAAACGGAAAACTATAGCTTGTCGGTTCCTATCTGTCAGATCAGTAAGAACAGACACTTTTAGTTTCCTCATCATGATAAACTAAGTTGAAACACTTCAGTGTATGTGTTGAATTGGATGAGACCTTGTTGGAAGTGCTAGGTGTATTCACACCTGCTATTGGCAGCAGTTGTATTTTCAGTGAGGAATAAAGACGTGCCTTCCTCTGCCTTCTTTAGCATGAAGTACATGTGGGAGGAATTGTCTACTTGAGGTTGCCTGAAGACACATAAGTGCATTGTGCTCATAAATTCCCAGTGTGGATGCTCAGATCTGTGCAGCTTCTTGAAGGTGTAGACATGGAATTAGTGTATCTAGATAATCTCAGGGAACCAAATTTCAAATGCTGTTTTTTTGGTTGGTTTGTTTGGTTTTTCCATACTGCCCTTTAGTCACTGTCCTGGGTTCGGCCAGGACAGGGTTAATTTTCACCAGGAGCCAGGAGGGGACACAGCCGGGCGGGCTGACCCAACCTGGCCAAACAGAGCAGGGTATTCCATACCATGTGCCGTCATGCTGGGTTCGGGTTGGGGAATTTGGGCGGCGGGAAGGAGTCGCGGCTCGGGAGTGTGCGGCAGCAGCGGGCAGTAAGAGTTGCTCTCTGCATTCTGCTATTTTGTGTTGTGCATTCTCCTTATCGGTATAGTTGTTGTTACTGTTCCCTTTGTTTGCTGTTCTGTTAAACTGCCCTTATCCCGACCCACCAGTTTCTGCCTGTTTTCTTTCTATTTGCCTCCACACCCCAGCGGGGAGGAAGGGCGGCCGCGTGGCCCTTTTGTTGCCGGCCGCAGCCAAACTATAACAGTCACAAAAATAATGTATTTCCATCATTACTTGTCTGAGCTTCTGTGACTTTTTCTGAGGAACCAGAAACTACTTGGGTTGCTCCCCATGGAGGGTACCGAGAGTGTCCATGAATTCTTGCCCTGTCTGCCATCTACATAGGAAATGGGAGAAATGCCGTCATCTTGATGTTACTCATGATGCCATAGTACTGCAGACTCTCAAAGTGGCTTAGAGCCTGAAGGGAGTGATGCTATTCATTTTCTTTATAACTGCTGGTACTCCAGACCATCTTGCAGGCACAGGAGCACTTCCTGAGTCCTGCAACTGAAGTGGCAACTTTAATAAATATTTCCCAGTTCCCATTGCAAAGGCCAGCCTGCTTGTGTGGACATATTGTGTTTTTGGTTTTTTTTTTTTTTATTATTTATTTACCCATTTTTCAAACATGTTTTCCAAAACTGTGTATCTGTCCTGGTGCAGAGCTAATCCAAGTGTGTGAACATGTATTTAATACAAATTAGAAGAGAGACATATATTTGATACTTTTTGCATTAGAAAACAAATGTATCTACTAAAAACAAATAGAATGGTCCTAAACAGAACCTGATTGTTGAAATTTTGTCTGAAGGTTTTCAGTCAATATATTGGCTGTGGTGTGGCTGTAGGTGTTCTTTACAAATTGGCAGATGAGAAAAAATTACTTTCCAATAAAGTATCTCGTGGGCACTGAGAGATCACATTAAATTATGTGCTTTTACTTCAGAATCATTCAAAATCCTGTGAACAACGCCAAAGCATTCTTAATGTATCATTGCTTATTTTACTTTTAATTAAAAATTGAAAAGTTAGATCGAAACTGGTCCTCAAAAATTTCAGGGAGTTATTTTAATTTCAGCTGTGTGGGTTTTTTCTTGCAAAATTACTTTCTTTCCAAAAACATTAGTTCTGATCAGATTAAATATAAAACTTTTTTTATAAAACAAAATCCATTAGATAATTAAGAATAGTTAATTTGGGGCAAAATCAAAATGGGGCTGACTTCTAGCAAAGTATTTGCAATTCCCTGAGAGTGTAGCACACTTAATACCTCCTAACACTTACTCCTTTAGAACCATGACTGGAACTGTGTGGCTGTATTCCTCACCTCTGCAATGTTTTTGAATCTGGGTTTCTGGTTCTTTTTTTTTTTTTTTCCCTTTTTTGTCTGAGAGACATCTGTTATGAAGAGGTGGTTTTGTCTGTTTTGGTTTTTTTGTTTGCCTGGGAAATATTTGCATTTTCACCTTGCAGTTCAGTCTAAGAGGAGCCTCTGACATGCTGATAGTTCACTTGAATCTGTAGCCAGTGGGTTTTTTGCACAACTAATGGAAATTAGTAATCAGCCAGATCTTATATGAGATGGAAAAGGTCTCTGGGTTGCAGACATCTGGGGAATGGGTCCAGATTTCAGCTTCTAGTAGCTTTCCCAAAGCTGTTTGTACCTTGGCACATCCTCAGGGACCTGTTACCTGTGCACAGACATCTAAACTGCGCATGAGCTCAAGGCACAATTGTGTCTGCATAACCATGTTCCCACTGGCCACCCACTTCATGGCTGCAAGAAACCCCCCTCTCTGAAGGGGGGCTGCAGGCTTGATGCAAATACTATGCTATTAATATCAAATGCGGAAGCATTAGCTAGGTACACATGTGAGCTTGGGGAGCTACTGCCAGTACATGAATGCTTGCTGTAGCGTGCTACCGTGGAACCCAGACCTGGCCCCCTTCCAGGGGCCCCAGAAATGCAGATTGGTGCCTGTGATGTGCTCTCCTTTGCAACTCTTCCCTTCTGCTTCCAGAGCCATGCATTTCAATTTGTTGATGCCAAGTCTATGAATGGATACATGAAAGAACAAAAAAGCTATGTTGTAAAAGTGTAACACTACCCTGTCTTAACTATAATGAATAATAACCATGTGTTTAATTTTGGAGTCAATTATTTGTGGAGAACCCACATCGCTATGTGGAATGTAACCTAGCGAGGAGAGGCACATCTCTGTGGTGTCAGGCCAATAGCAACAAGATGATGATAATAACAATGTTCAGGTAAGCTTTGCAAGTTGGAGAATCCTCCGTAGTACCAAACACTGTCTTATCTTATTATTGAGAAGAGAAGCCTGTAAGAACCATTAATTGTGTACATAAAAAAAACCAAAGCAAAACAAAAAAACCAAAACAAAACCAACCTTGCTAAAATCTGAACTGGAAGGGAAAGATTGGTTGCGAAAGGCAAGCACTAGAAACTCCCAGCAAAGTGCTCACAGCAGCTGCTTCCAAGCAGGTTAGGGCTGATGTGGGTTCCCTTTTGAAAGCATCCTTAGGTAAGGCTAAGCTATACAACATCAGACTTTGGCCACACTCAGGTTTGAGTGAACATACACCTCTGCCAGCTTGGAATTGCTACAAGAAAGTTCAGCAATGCACGGTATTTAAGGGGTGTTTGTAACCTGCAGGAGGCTTCCAAAATGTATGCATGTTTAACTTTATGCACTGTAAGTAATCCCGTTGACTTCCATGAGTGCTCAGTTTTGTAAAATTCAGCTTATATGCAAGTCTTGACACTCCTAGTGCAGCAAATGCTTGCTTTTAACAGTTCCTTTGAAAGCTAATAGAGCTGTACTTTGAACTTCACAGCTGTAATTCCCTGTGTTTAGGTTGTGCAACCCCATGGATGCTAAAAATGATGGCCAGAGACTTACTGAAATGAAGACAAAATGCTGAGAACAAGGCAAGAAACATGCCCTTTCTTCCTGGAAAAAGTGGGCTTTTTGCTTTCCAGTAAATGCTGTAAGACAAAATTGGTCTCAAATCCTCTAAGGCTTGGGCCTAATTCTGCTGCCTTTTACTAAACTCTTTTTGGCTTTAATCAGAACAAGATTGGGCTTCCTGTGTGATTTTGAAGTTTCCTGACATTTATACTGACAATCATTTCCTTATTTTTAAAATTGAATCTTCACTTTAAAGTACGGTGTGTATTCCTTTTCCTGTCTTAAGTTAGATTCTGCACTCTTTCCATAAGCAAAATGCCTTCTGAGACTGCTTGGAGATTTGCTTGTGTGAGCACCGCAGTGGGGCTTGAGCTGTGATACACAGGATGCTTCAAACAGAGTGATAAAACTGACTTGTTACCTGGTATATAGTCTAGCAATATCTTTCTAAATATTGAAGTACTTACTAGTCTAGGGCTGTACTTACCGTGTGGGGTATATCACAACTATTCCTCAACCTGTGTCTGAGGCTACTTTGTGCATTAAACGCATCAAGAAAGTAAAAGGTGTGAATTACATTAAGATAACATTCTTTCAGGGTCACTGAAGGCATCTGGCTGTGCCTTGCATCTCTGACTGCATTCAAGACATTTATCTCACAGTAACATGTGCATGTGTTTTTCTTACCTAATCATAACGTGGCATTTAAAAACTGTGCTTTCCTATTAGCTGATGAGGTTATCTAGCTGTATATGCAGGTGACTGAGGCTGAAAAATACATGGCACCTTTGCAGCTGGGGAAGACTCAGCTGCAACGGGAAATCATGAAGACATTTGGTGGGTCTGGAATGCAGGACACGCTGCCTATTTCTGAAGGGGCTTTCTGTGGGAAATAGTTGAAGAAGCATGTGCTGGCCACAGGGTTGTCAAATGTGCCCGTGATCTGCTGAACAAGTCCTTATCATCCACTTCCCAACTTGTTTTTAGGGTCATGGGGAAGAGACTCTGGTAAGCATCACGTTTCTGTCTTTTTAATGCACTGGAGATCTTTAAAACACAGAAAGGCGAAGTATCAGTATTTTAGAAGAGGTGTAGCATGTAGGCCATATGGCATTGAAGAACATGATCAGGGTTTGGAAATGGAAAAGCACAAGTAATCACAAGAAGAGCCTTCCTCGTTTTCTGAGTCAATTTGTTCTAATATGTCAAAAGTTGATTTCCTTTTTGTAATAAGATATAAATAGTGGTGGCCTGTGGTCGAAGGTGCAGACTTCCATCTTGTGGGTAACAGTCTTCTAAAGAGTCTAGCCAATGCATAAACACAGAGAATGGGCATAAAGTCTGAAGTGCCCTTTCTTTTTTGGGGAAGATCCCAGCTGTCCCTGGTGTGGGGCACTGGCACAAAGGTGTCACTGACAGTGCCTGGCTGCCCCTCTTCTCTGGCAGGTGGTGGTTCTGAGTATCTGGACACGAGGAGAAGGAAACAGTGATGGGTGAGAATGTTTATCTGTCAAGAGGGAAGAAAGATTCAAGAGAGGCCCAGAGACAGAGGCCAGAGAGCTATGTATGTAGGGAGCACTGAGGTATACCACCCTGTGTGCTGCATGCAGAGTGCTGGGGATTCAAACTGGAGTGATACTTATAGAACAAGAGGATGCAAGTGTGACATTTTCCTTTTAAAAAGACAAGATTCAAAGTAGCTTTGTAAATTCATAGTAATCTGTCAAGGTAAAGAGTGATTTCATTTAAGAATTCTCCGTTTAGCAAAATGGGATAGTTTTTCAGAAAGCTTTAAAATAGGGTACAATAGAGTTTAGAGCCTTTTAAGATCCTCTCATCCCTGGTTTTGAGATGCATACAGTAGTCATTTTATTCCTGAAGCTTGCACATTTTAGCAACACTAGCTTTTAATTCATTATACAGCAGTATGGAGCTGTTGAGAGAGACATAGCAGCTTGATTCATTTGAAATCCTAGGACAAATAGGCTTTAAAAACCAAATGCATTCATTCTGACACTAATTATGTGTCTTTCCCACATGTCGTAGTATCTCATGTCACAAATTGCTCTCATTTGCTACTCAGTGCAAAATGTCTGAGAGACGATGAGTGCAAAATGATATGCTTTAACCAGGTGTAGGAAAGGTCTAAAACCTATGGAGAGTCCAGGAGCCAAACGAAATGAGAAGCTTCACACCAAAGGGATTAAAAAAAAAAATAAAAATCTTTCAACAGGTACTAGTTTTTGCTAGATTTTAAGTACAGTTGCATCTTGGCAGCATGCAAAATATGCTGCAACATGGCCAGCAAACAAAAATGAGCACTAGGTCTTACCTGTTTTGTCTGAGGTTGTTGGGACAGTAAACTCATAACAATGTTGTGATGTTGAGAAACATCTTTTAAGAATACGTAGTTTTTTTCCAAAGAAACTGTAGAAGCTACGCTGAATGAAAATATGCTTTTCCATGTGTGTGAACGCAAAGGATTTCATGTATTCAACTGAATTAGAGAAACCTTGTGTTACCAAGCCAGTGCTTGTTGCTAGATAATGGGCAAGACTGGCATTGCTCTTCTGTAAGAAATCCTGTAGTAGTGTCACAGGTTATTTGGTGCCAACTGGTATTATTGTTCTCCTTGGGAAAGTGCAGGCTTTCCAGCTCGGAGTAAAACTATGAGAAACTAGAAGTTGACAAAAAAACAACAAGAGCAAAAAGAAATCATTAAAATCGATGATAGTTTGTTTTTTGTTTTAAATAAACTGCATCCGTGTTTCCTGTGCTAAGCA
This sequence comes from Opisthocomus hoazin, assembly GCF_030867145.1. Classification (NCBI taxonomy): domain Eukaryota; kingdom Metazoa; phylum Chordata; class Aves; order Opisthocomiformes; family Opisthocomidae; genus Opisthocomus; species Opisthocomus hoazin. Next base: position 51,086,578 of record NC_134415.1, on the reverse strand, counting down.
GAGGCATCCTCGTTATGTCAAAGAGTTTTAAGCAGCAAATGTCTTTTCACCTGTGCTGCAGTATTCAAAGCTGGCATGCTTTACACGTAATGCAGTTTGACAGTTCATTTGAAATAAATGTGCCGATAACCCTTAAAAGTGGCAATAAAATACTCTTTGCTCTACTGTACAGATGATTAATACCACTAAAGTAATTAAATTCCATTAGGCTGGGGTTCACATACTCAAGGAATTGGTGCCAGGATTTAGCAGATCTCTAGTGAGGACAAAAGACTAATGCCTTTTAAAGCCATGTTTCACAAGTAAAATCCCAGGAAAGTCTATATTAACTTAGGATATCTGCTTGTTGTGATTGTTTGAGCTATTGATGCATTGGATCATTAGCAGGGTAGTGTGAACTACTGTTTTCCTGTTGACAAGGATCTCTCACCAGGAGCTGCTAGCTTTCTGCAAAGGGAGAAAAAGCAGAACAGGGCAGCCAAGCTGGGTCTTGTGCATGGGCTTTGACTTACAGAATTATTGCTAACTGTATAGTCTCTGATGGTAGGAAACAGCATTTTGCCCCCAGCCATTTTTCCCAAGATCAGAGCCAAAGTAACTCTGTCTCCTGCTGTTTTGTAGCTGTAGATTCTTAAAGACTGGCATTATTGTAGTCGATGAACAGTTTGCCCCCTTTCAGATGGCTGCAGTAATGACCCACAGGGGAGGCAGTGGTTAGGCAATGCTGACAATGTGACCAGGTGCTGCAACATAAGCATTTCATTAAATATTGAAGCAATGGTTTTCAGTTACAGTGGCAAAAAGGAAATTTGGTCTATGTCCAAATATGTGGCTTTTTTTTTTCTTTCAACCTCTTCTAATCACATTATTTTTTGCATGACCTTTCTCCTGCTAATTAGCTGCTGCCTTGAAAAGCATTGTGGGTAATATATCTAAGGTAATTCAACATTCCTTTTTACACCCTGGTAATCATTCTTAATGTATGAATGATTTATTTACTGCATTTTTTTTTTGATCTTAAAATATGCAAACCACCAAAAACCCCTATCTTTATTATTGCCATGCTTCAGAACTACCAAAAAAAAAAGGCATAGAACTTGGATTTTTGTTTTTTGTTTGAAAACAACAACAACAAAAGATTTGCACTACAACCTGTATCATTTCTATGCAAGGTATTGTAACCATGTAGAAAGGGGTGAGTACAGTAAGTATTGTCAGCAGGTGCAAAAGAGGTCCTTATTCCTGTCTCAGATACCTGGCCGTACTGCTTGGTGGGTATTGTAAAACCAGTTACTCCATATGATCACAATAGATAGTATTACAAGATGTACAGTGCCTGCTGGTACTTATGCCCACAGATCTGAGTGTAGGGTCGAACACCACCTTTGGATAAAAAACAAATATTCAACTCTAAAACACAGCCATCCTTTGAATGTGGAAGCACATTCTGAAAGCATAAACTATCAGAATAGTAACAGAAAGGTGTACACGTTTTCCTAGGAGCTTGTGTGCACCTCTTGTTTGTTTAAAAAAAAAAAAAAGTGGGGAGGGAAATGCTTAAAGAAAATTAGTTTTGAGGGTTTTTATTTTTTTGTGTTTGTGCAGTCATTTTCATAACTTTATAATGCTCTTAATAGTCTTTTCTTATGTTTTAATCTCATTTTATGATGCGATGCAATACACAACTGAATAGTACAGCTGTGCTGTACTATATATGCTATAGCATATTTTCTAAACAGAAGTTGGCAGTTTTCATTATGCTGCCTTTGTCATTATTAATTACTCTTTATGAAATTATACATAACATTAAGTCACTTAAGTGCAATCATTTTTTAATGCAATACATAATCTTTTCTGCTCTTCACCATGTACCAAATACATTTCTATTCAGTACAAACTGTTTCTCTGTATGTAATCCTGCATGTCAAAGCTTTTGTTCATAGCTTAAAAATTGTTTACAAAGATGCAGGTGCACAAACAGACAGAAAAATATTTTTGGAAAAAAATCATATTGCTCTACTAAGACCTGTGTTTTACATATGCACTGTTACAGATTTGAGTAAACAGGTCCTGTTCAAAGTTACAATTGTTTGTAGTTTAATTTCAATGCTTCATATGATGAGAATGTTTTTCTCTCAGTCAAACTGTTTACATAATTTTTAAGAATCATAGTCCGTTTTCTTTTTCCTTTCCTTGAAAGGAGCTTTTTCTTCTTTTTTTTTTTAATATTTTTTTTTTAAGAAAAGGACACTACTACTTAAAAAAAGGCAGAGGAAGGAGAAAGGCTGCAGTGTGTATGTGTGTGTATGTATATAGCAAGAAGGGAAATGTCGTATCAAGATTGTTTCAGTCCATCAGTTCTTTCCTCATTACAGTTTTAGCTAGTGTTGTGATGCTGAAATCTGGCTACAGGCATAAGAAGGAAAGGTGGCAAATGAAATGCACAAGGCAGCACCTTCTATACTATTGGAAAAAGCAGTTAAAACTGGTAGTGTATTTAAATGTTTACAGTATAAGTGTAACAATATTATGCTTGTGAAATTGCTGTGATTATGCATATTAAAATACGCCCTTTTGAGAACTGCCCTAGTTCTTCACTTACAAGAGCAAGCTAAAATTGGTGAAGTGTCAACAGTCGAATCAACAGTTATTTCAGTAAGACATCCTGTTTAACTACAGAGCTTTGAGAATTTCAGAGAAAAAGGCATTTGCAGAAGCAATATTAAAAGTTGCAAGGAGTCCATGGATGAAGTAGCCTCACAGTGAAAAATTTGTTATGGGATGAAAAATGCAGGGTTCAATTTTTGCAGCAAAGCTTCTATGATAGCTATAGAGCTTTTATATACCTAAAGTTGAACCAAATTCAGCTCATATCTACCTCTTATGCAAAACAGAAATTACCATTGTAGAGCCAACTTTCAGATAATACTTACATTCTTAGCTTTTATGTACTTATGGTTTCATATTATGCTATTTTATTTTAAATTTTGTATTATAAATATTTTGGTGATTGAGAACAGTTTCAAAACATCATTTATCCCCCTGCCTGATATCTCAAAAACCATTCTGGATTCAGCAACATTAGATTTTTCCTTGACAATTATAACTTGACAACCACTAAACTCTGATTCACTCCATCGCAGCAATGTAATTGTCTTGAAAACAGTTACGTGACTGAAATGAGTAACACTAGCTGTGATTCTTATCCCAGCTTTTAGGGTGCCTGTGTTTTGCTCTACTCTTTATTATCCTTTTCACAGTTTATGGAATGCAAAGGTTCAATATTCTCAATTACTGCTTAGTAGCCAGAAGACTTCTTTTCTGTCACTCCATCAGGGAAGGAATGTTCTAATACATATATGTGTGTGTATATAAACATTTATATTCTATCTTTTAACTCCCCAAAGGTGGCAGGAAATGGAAAATAAAAAGTTGGCTTATATGCAAACTAGGTGCTTGTATTAGGGTTATTTTTTGTAAAGATCTTAGCAAGTCAGCAGAGGGACTTGAGATACTGTGTGAATATTGTAGAAATGCTTTTGGCTGCTCTAGTGAAAACTGTGGCAGCTTCCTCATCAGAATAAATCATCACATCTACCCCACAAGCACAAGGCAGGGTGATCTGCTTTACTTTTTACCAATGGCTTTTACTTTTGAACCCTGCTAATTCAAGCATTATTGTTAGATCAAGAGGAGGATTTGAGTTGGTCTTTTCTATTAATCTGTACAAAATTTACTAGCCATAAATGGGAGTCTGTCTTAATGGTGGAGCTTTGTTATCTCTTTGTTCTGTGGATTTTAAGTTTTTACAAGCCATTACCAAGGTATTTGCACAGTAATGGATCAATCACCACCCTGTCCACATGCTCAGAATTATCTATCCTTTTAATATATTATTAATGTCTTTGATTTGTAGAGTGGAAGACTGCAGCGGCTGTTTGTAGCTGTCTGTATTGTACACTGAGAAGAAAAGAAAAATAAATGGCTTTACAGAGAGACATTCTCCATGAACAAATATTTTTCATATTGTTGGATTTAGGAAACAAAAAAAATTAAATCGAGGACTTTAAAGACCAGAACTGTTTGTATAGTACTTAAAAAAAAAAAAAAGAGACAGGGAGCCATGAAAACTAACAATAGTATAAAATGGTGAAGCCTCGTCTTGGTTTTAACGTCTCACCTTGCATTCATGGGCCTTTTTAGCTCTCCTGTAATAAACTTTCAACACTGAGTTATGGATGCAGAGAAACCAAGGGGCTGTTTTTTGTCTCAGGGTGCACGTTTGCCGCTTTGCCATTCTTTTACATTTTCATTCTTCATGCTGATGAGTCAGTACAGATTTATGTTACCATGTTATTATGGATAGTATAGACTGAGTCTCCTTGAAAGTAATGGCATGTGATTGCTTACCCCATTACTTTCAATGGGACTAAGTCTATGTCATCCTTAGGGACTCTATCCCATTGAAAGTAATAGTCTGAGACTGCCCATGTCGTTACTGTGCTTTAAATTGGATTGAATTTATACTGATCTGTAGAGGCCTGCCACAAAAAGTCTCATTTTTAAGACATAAAGTTGATAAAAGTTTTTTGCCAGTGGTTGGAAAGTTTAACGGAGTGTTTGAAAGTATGTTTATAGTGTTACAAAGATTGTTTTATGTCGTTCATAGTCCTTAGCATTTGACCTTAACAGTCAAAGGAACCCCTACAGTAATATATTTAATAGAGGATTTTTTCTTCTACTTTATTTTAGTTATTTCTTGTATATTTTTCATTTTTTTAATTTCTAGGAAGAGTTCTGTTGTGTGTTTTAATGACCTGTGTATTATATTCAGTTGGACTGTGTCAGTGTCCTATTACTTTCTTAACATCTCTGAAATACTGCCATTACAATGTGTATAAGCTGTAGTGTATTGTTTTGAGGGAAATTACTCATTGCTACTTCTATTAATGGAAATATATTGTTTTTCTTTAAGTGGGAAGTACACTTTCCTGAAGCAGCACTCCTTTATCCTGTTGAGATAGAACCTCTTTTTAGAAAAAAATAGTCAGTTAATGCAAAAATAAAGGCATACTTACATTATGGCCCTCCCTCTGATCCCAGCATGTCTGTTAAATTTATTTAGAACAAGAGCTTTACTTCTCCCCTTACTAATGTTAGGTGCTAATGTTCCCTTAGAAAATCAAAGTGCATTTTTTATACTTTTACATTGCCATGAAATGCAACCGGATAAAATGAAATCCATTCCAGAAAGATTAATGTTACAATGATAATGCACTGGATGAATCAGAGAGACTAAACCCCTGTTTTTTCTTAAAGCCATGATCAGTTCTAAGAAAAGGAGATAGTGACTGATGAAATGAGCAAATTTAGCATAGGAATCAAAAAAGTATATGTGTGTCTTTCCCACAGATGTACATACGGTATAATAGAAATGGCACACGTATATCTCAACTATATATTCTACCCACTTCCACTAAATGCAAGTTGTAGAATAAATACACAGTACGCACCCTATTTAATCCATAATGCATCATACGACATCATATGAGAAATGCACCTTTCTTTTTAGGTAATCATCATGACATAATTTATTTCAAAAGAGATCATAGCGCCATAGCTGTTACTAGTGATTTAGTAATTGAATCATCAGCAGCATTTTATACATACTCATATTTATTAAAACCCTTCAAAAGCATTAGAATACATTTCAGTCCTATGGAATGAATGTAAAACCTGTCTTTAAAGGGGCAGTATAGACTTTGTTTTATGTTTATTGGAGACTGCAGTATGGTCAAATGTCATAGTCAGTCACAACTCACTGTAACTCAAGCAAATAAAACATGCATATAGCCCTCTACCCACAGCATAATATACCTTCTTTCATCACCATCATTACTGTAATATGCCCACATGTCATTTTGTGTAATGATCTGAGCATGTATACATGTACATGGATAATATGCAGGTGTATATTTTTAATATGCGCTCATATGTTTGTATCCCTCTATCTATTGAATGCTTATACAGTGTTAAGACTGTTTTTTTTCCTGTATTTTAAACCAAAGTGAAGGTTGATTGTCATATGTGCACTACATATGTGAAGAACTGGTTCCTGCTGTGGATTCTTTATGTGACACGAACATAACTGACAGCTAACAGGTTTAAGAGGAGGGTTTCAGTAAAACATGTATGTTTTCAAAGTAGGACTGTTGCTGTAGTTGGTCTCTGGATGTGAGAGACAGAAGGATTAGGTAATTTCCTTTATCAAATGAGTTGATGTAGCCAAGAAATGAACATGTCTGCTTTTTCGCACTGTATCAACTGGTCAAATAAAACACATTCTTTTTCCTTATGAACCTTCCCTTATATTTTTATGCACATTGCATTTTAAAGAAATACGTTATGTGTGTGGATGCAGTAAAGCCAGATTCCACCCAGCTGGCTGTAAGAAATTAGGTGATTATTTATAAACATTGTGTCAGAGAGGGATCTAACGGAGGAATTTCAGAGAGGAGACTTTGGCCTTACAGTCTGGGAGTTGTCATAGCTATCAAAGCTACATAGGCTGCCAGTGATGCATTAAAATGTGAGTAGCTGGGTGGGGAAGAGGCAGAGTTATGAAGTTCCACCAAAGAAAGGGCAAAATGCTTTAATTTCTGGTGATGATGCCAAGGAAGCTGCTGAAGGGATTCAGAGAAAGTCTTAATGAGTTCATATTGATGGATAAGAAACATGATCTCAAATGCCATGCTTCGATTTGTTTCTGGAGTTTGTAAGTACATTGGGATTGGGTAAGACTGGCCCAGAGATGCTGGAAACCACTGCAGTAACCTAAATCCTGTGGAACTGCAGAAATGGCAAAGGTGTTCAATGACTTCAGATTTGGGATAGGCAGTTTGGGTGCTTGCATTTTCCTGCAAGTGCTGACCCTCCTCAAAAATCATGATCAGTAATAGCATTTTTGATTGTGCCCCTAAAATTTGAGGTATGCAAAATCAGTAGCCACTTTAAAAAGGTTTAACCCATAGAGAACTTGTGTCTGTAGTCAGAATATTTCTAGTACAAGCCCATTGCTCTCTTTAAAACTGATTAGTAATATTCTAATATAACAGTAGAGGTATATTTGCTTCACTGTCATGGTGTCTCCTCATGTCCATTCTTCTTTGGCACAAGCTGGTTAATTCCAACAAGCTGGTTGTCTTTCTCCCTTGTGACGAGACCTTGGTTTAACTCATCATTAGGGGGAAGACAGTCCAGTTGGTCATGGTGTGGAACTGGGAGAACTGTGTTTTTGAGGAACAATTTATCACTTTTAATATAAGCAGCCATGGGGTAAATCCGCTTACTAGCACATAACCTGAATTTGTAGTTGGTGAGGTATCAAAGCAAAACAAAGTATGTAACATAAAGCATGTAACAATGTGAAGGAATCTTCCTCCATGCCAGATGCAGAGGTTGCCTGTGGTGCACAACAGGACGCTTCATCCCAGTGGAGTGGGCAGCATCTCTGGTGAGCCCATTCATGGCGTGGTCTGCGATGGAACCCTCCTCTCAGCGAATTACCTTTGTATCATGATGACCACTGCTTTTAATAGTTCTAGCTAGTGTGTCTAATATGGTCCCATAGATCTCTGAGCTATTCCCAAAGATCAGGTATGACATCTTTAATGTTAAGAAAGGGCTATCTCCTTTCTTTGTTGTTAGCTTATGACAAAGAATGGTAGCATCATATTATGCTGTTTCACTGTTGTATTCAAGTGATGCTGTCTTGTCATGATGCCCTTGTCTGGAAGATGTCTGGTCACAAATGTTAGCTCTTTCCTGGACCTAGGTTCTTTTCCTGTAGCAGTACACAATGCACTACAGGAGGTAAGCAACCCATTTAGAGCTGTTGAAATAGCCTAAGCGCAAGGCTGTTTTGACTTACGCGTTTTTTTTTTCTTGAAAGGTATTGGTATTTCATGTGGTGTGTGAGATGCAATGCTTTGTGATAAGCCCTGTTCCTCTATGAGATGGGAGAGACATGTACGTTATGTGGGCACAGTGGCTCTGATACTGTAGCATATGTAGTAGTTACCAAATGGGCTAGCCCTTCTGTGGCTATAAGGGCCTCAAGCAGATTCCTAAGCTGTGAGACGTTCTTGTCTACAGTCCCTCTTTGTAATGATGGATCCCAAGAAGAGAACCTGGAAGACTGAGAGGGAGATTGGTATTACAGGTTTCATGTTGAATGTTATTTCTCTTTAGGACGTTAAGACTTGTCCTTTAGGACACGTGTGCTGTGCCATTCACGGATAATGTCATAAGCAGCAAGTGAAAGGATTACCATCTGGCCTCATGCTTCTGTGGGTCTAACAATGTGACTGGTGTCTGGGAGCTGCTGCCTCTGCTGAGCCTGTACACCCAGTTTTGCAGGCAGGACTCACGGGAGCCATGCCATGCTCCTCTGAAGGTGCTGGGGGCACCTCCTTTTGTCTCCAGCCTATGCCCTGGGTTGGTCCTGTGGTGTCCAGAAACACTCGTCATTTCCTGACCTGGCTCTTTTGTATACACTGTACTCTTATCTTTTGTCTCCTTCATAGAAGCAGCTGAAAGAACAAATTGCGAGGAGGATCAGTGCCCACAATTAACATTGAGTTTCCTGAAGTGCATCCAGCAGTAGCATCACATCCTAAAATGATGTTAAAATCACAAGATCTAAGAATTGTGTAGCAAAACTGTGTAGCAAACAAATAACCGTGGACAGTCTATACTTTTAGAATCTTTAACTTCTAACACTATAGTTATCATATGACAAAAACTAGAAGCGTGCAACTAGCACTTCAATGATTTGTTGTGGTGATGCATGGGACAAACATGAGATAGGTATAGTGGAATCAAACAAATTTTGAGAAGTTGTTTTGATGGTGATTGTTCTTTCTTGCTGTTGTATGTGTATTATGGATTTATAAAACGTTGGCAATTTTGAACTATGGTAGGTGTTACCTTTAATTTATTGCTAGATAGAAAGCAGACTTATTTTTATACTCAGAGGATTTATTCAACTTAACTCTGTAATTGCTAGCAATACGTGAGCTCATTATATTACAATTTAGTACAGTTAGTGCCAGCTGTTATGGAGTTAATGGCAGAGCTGGTAGAAAATTACATGTAGCACACAATACATTTAACATGGATTTAATAATAACATGAAAAACATTTTTTGTGAATCATTGTCCATATAAATTGTAAAATGTCATATAGTTATTTTACCAGTATGATACCTAAAGGAGGACTCACTTGCTTTGACAAGGAACGCTGTTTGATGTGAAAGGCTCTACCTTAAATAACTGCACTCCCTATGTGTTGTAATAATTTTACAACATGTTTTGAACCAGTTTGAAAGTAGCAGTTCTTACAGAATTTTTCAAAGCTTTGACTAATGTGGGGAAAAATCTATCAAAGTGGGGGTTTTGTTTGCTGCTTTTTTCTTGGCATACTAAAATATGATTGGCTAATGACATTTTTAGTGGACAGTGAAAGTATACCCCAACCTTCATTTAGCCTGTGATGGAGTAATAAGATAACAGGTCTGACACAAAGATTAGCTGAGAAGAGTCTTCTCTCTGCTCTACCTACTCCTGAGAGGTATCAGAAGTAAAGGCCTCTTCCCTCAGGTCTTCATTCATATAGGAAGTCCCCATCAAATGAACAGGAGAAAGCCTTTGCAGACCGAACTTCTAAATGCATGTATGTTATGGCTAGGTATCTTGTAAATTTGAGCTCATATTTACACTGTGTGCTGTGATATTTTTTGGGAGGATTAAATAAAAAAAAATCAATGTAGAAAATCCTAAAAGGAGCAGAATGACCAAAGAAGAATTTTACCAAGTGATAATGCTTGTATGAGTGTATTTGCTTTAAGAAAGGGAGAACAGATTTTTTAGAAAAGTTTTAGAAGTCCTGTTGAAGGTCCCATCAGTTGTCAATCACATGTACCAGCTGAAAGTAACCACAAAGAAGTTAAGGCCACAGCACAGGAAGATACTTAAGAATGCCCAACAGTATGTTTATTTGGGAGAAATATCCATGTTTAGCAATGCTTTAGGTATATGCTTAACATTTAGGTAGTGACTTCAGTGTATGTATATGCAAAAGAGAAGTTAAATTTAAATGCTTGAAATGCTTTCTGAAGTGGGAAGATATTTGTAAGGAAACGATATTTTAAAAGGGAAAACAAATGTTTCATGTTTTTGCAATATCTTTTCTCTCTGTGATAAGTTGCAAGAGATTGTTTATCTGTATTTCTCTAGAATGATTACTTAGTCGAACTACTCTATTTTGTTTCTCTTTTTTTCAACTTCTCCTTCATATCTCTTCTTAATCCGTATCCTGGAGGTATTTGAACTACTGTGAAGTGAGGGGTCTTAGATTGCCCTGAATGTGGCAAGATTTGTGATTTTTCTAATAAGTTGTGACAGTATGTTCCACACCTGTGGCCCTTTTGCCAAAAAATCTGGGTTTTCTATTCTTCGCAGGCATCACTGGTGTTGCTTTAAGACTTAATTATTACTCATGATAGCATCTGCATTGCTGGAAACCCAAGCATTAAAAAGGCAGGAGATAGGGCTGCAAATAACCTGATTTGCTTTTTTTTTTTTAAATGAATACAGTTTTGATGCTGGGGTTTTTTGCTGCCTCTTTTTTTGAATGTTCTCAAATATGTACTTGGGACATACCTCAAGGTTTTCTGTGTAACTAGGAGAGATGAAAATTTTCAAATTTTTTGTTCCATTTTTAAAGGAAAATTATAATTTCTTGATAATGAACAGATTCCAACAAGAAAATATAGGTCAATGTGATATTTTGCAGAGGGACACCAGCTGGGTCCTGTCCATGCTCATGTGCAAGTCATGTTTGAGCCAGGTGCTGTATGACTGAGCTGTGTGAAGTACTGAGCCCAAGCAAATAAACTGGTCAGTCTGCCATGAGACAGACAGTCATATCCCAGGGAAAACTGCAAATATTGTGAAGCTCACCATTTATTCACAAGAGTTTATACCAATGCATTTATTAGGAGACGTCCTGTCTGGAAAGGGCAACTGTTCTTTGCTGCAGCCTTAGCCTGACACATCATGGTAGGCCTTGAACACCAAGGCTAGGACACTGGACTTGAATCACTCTTCAGAGGAGATCTGGGGTGCTACATTCATACCAGCTTGTCCTCTAAGCAGGCAGGCTGCCACATTCAATACAATCTGGAGCTTTTTCCATATGAAGTAGTGTTCAGTGACATGAAGTCATATAATCAGAATTAAAAAATGGTCCTTGCCAGAGACTGAGGGGTTCAGTTTGGCTTCTGCTAAGACAGATTTTTAACTGTGTTTTAATTAGCTTAGTACATGTTTTCATTTATCATATTGTGCCGAGTACATCTAGTATTAGAGAACTGAAGCACATGATGTGAGATTGCACTTAGGTTAAAACAATGAAAAGCTAATTAGATGAAATAACTACAATGTATTAATATTTATGTGTTATATTATGTAGGTTATGAAAGTTGGGTTAATCTAAAATGGTGCTTAATAGAATTGTAAGGGCTGTCTGACTCCTTCATGCAGTCTATGGGGAATCGACAAGGGATTCTGTTGGAAATCCGGAAAATCTACATTAAGGTATAATGTTTCCTGCTGAGAGAAATTCTGTAAAGCAGGGGGGGAAATACACAATACTTCAGTGCCACTCCCTATTATTTATATAGGAATGTAATTCCATGCCTGTTCTAGTTTGCTTGAAAAAGCCTTTGTCAGTAACGGAGAATAACAAGCGTTTTTACTTCTGTTCATGAGTACAGCGCTGTTAGAATGTTGGGGGGGATTTTAGGAAATCATTGAGCAGGCCAGATTCTGCATCACTGAAGACAGTGGGAGTCTGGTTTCAGCAGCAGTGAGAGCAGAATTAGTGGGGCAGTGAAAAGGGATCATCTCTTTATATTCACTGATTAAAATTATTCTGGATGGAGTTCAGTTGGTGTCTGTGAAGATACACCAGGCATGAATTTGCCCCACTCCAACTTGTTACATGAATGTGTGCTCTCATTCCACCTGGAAACATTAAAATCTCTACATCTCTGTCATAGTATGGATACACCCACAGAACCAATATGCGGGATTCACCTCCTGTTTTCAAAGGCTACAATTCTGTGCATGCATTTGCAATTCTTCTGGGTTCACTGATCTGCTTGAATTGACTTTTAGACAATTAAGTATCAAAGTTTGTTGGTGTTCCTGGTCTTTGTCTTGGGATGAGCAAATGCATGAATGGCTCTTCCCATCACAAAAAACAAACTGGCAAGGCAGTTTTTGTTAAAATTAATTTTTTTTTTGTTCGGCCCCCCCTCTCCGTAGCCTGCACTAACACCTGCTCTTCCTTGTCACAACCCATACAGAAAACTTGAGGAGTGTGGAGGAGATTGCATTGGTGAGTGCTGTGAGCCAGTTTCATCCTTTAGCAATAAAAGGTATTCCTAGTCACAGATTATGTGGCTTCCTTGTTTGAATTCATAGGGTTGTGGGGGTTTTGTTTGGTTGTTTTGTTTGTTTTTTGGTTCTTGTTTTTTTTTTACATAGCTGTATTCTCCCAGGGTACTAAAGGCTGAAATGATATTTTTTTCCAAATATCTGTAACCTGACAGTTATTCTATTGGTTTTCAGAAAAAATACTGGAGGTCACCTCCAGATTTCCTTTACACCCTGTGACAACCTTGTTCATGGGAATTTACATTGAAAAAGAATAAAAAAAATTTTGCTTTTTCTTGTTTTGACGATGCAATGCTGACCCTTGAAATAGGGCCATTTCTGTAACTAAGTGATAGGAATCTGACTCGAGAATTTTTCCCTTGCTTGTAAGAATGAAGCTTTTGATAGCTCTAGTTAGGCATACCCTGAGTATGTTTATACATAAATGGATTCATTGCTATTCATGTTTTCAGATTCTTGAACATTTTTAAAAGATGTTCTGCAATACTCCTTTGAAGAAATAGCACCCTCAATAAAAACGTTGAAGCTGTAAATGGAGATAATCTTCCACAATTCTTGTTTGAAAAGCACAGAGAAAAGAACACTGTGTAAATGCAAGTATGTCTCAGACTTCTGGATTGCCTCACAGCTCAGAAACCTTTACCTCTCTGTAACACACCAGCAGTGATTTGGAAGGGTATTTTAATTTTTGGCATGCACATCATCACACCAAGTGAAGATAAAGAAGATTTAGAACTTGGCTATTATATTCTAAGCAGCCTACCAGTATGTCTTTGTGAATCGGGTGCATTTTGAATTGTCTCCCTGCCAACACATATTCCAAGCATGTATTATATTTCACTGACATTTATAAAAAGTAAATTTTTTTGTATTTTGTTCTAGAATATATTTCTCTAAATTATTTTTTCATATTCTTTCAATTAAAAAAGGACAGAAGCATTGTTTTGCAAGCCCATGCTTATGATTTGGCTCATTATATCATAAATAGTAATATTTAAAAATATTTTTTGAATAGGCTATAGCATAATTTTCCTGCCTTGTTTCTCAGAAGATAATTAAAATATTGTTATGAATCAAAGTAATAGAAACCATGAATAAAAAAAAAAAGTTCCTTAAATACATTCCCTAGCTTGCATTTAAAAATACAAACCACTGATTTATTTGAAAAATACATGTCTTGGGCTGCATATTATTTTGAACTTTGGAGCACTAAATGATTGTAGACTTGCATGTATACAGTGTATGGCTTTTTGGGGCAGAGCAGATGCTTACATAGCTATATTTTCAAAATTATTCTGACCAATTATTTTAAAACAATTAAAAAACTAAGGAAAAGTGTATGCATGTGCATATGTTTGAATGAGTAAGCACGAGTGTAAACAGCATATTTGTAAACAAAAATATATGTAAGGTGCACATATGCAGACAGAAATTTCATTATGAATATTCAGATTGTAATCTGAAATGTACATAGTATGCATGCATTATGCAAACATATATGTGTGTTCTATATCAGAGAGATAGAAGTGTGACCACTATGAAACAGACAGCATATGGCATCTGAATTCTGCTTAATATTGTCAGACTCAGGAGTTAATTTTTTTTTTTTTTTTTTTTTTCTCTTATAGCATGTCACATTTTGGATGATGCATAACCACATCGGCAGAAAAATACATTTAAGTGTTTTGGATATCTTTGTCAGTGGGAGTTTTGTCAGCTAATAAAGATTGTGTGTTTTGGTCCTAACTCTGTTAAAAATAAACTACATTTTTTGTCTAATGTAAAATTAAAATGAACAAACATCATAAAGCTGAAACCTATCCTAGTGGCTGTTTGAAAATTCTGGAGATGTGGCACTGGGGAGCGACCATCATTCCAGTGCAAAAGATGCCGAGCTGTTTTCAATGGAAAATGAAGAGCAGAAATAGAAGGCTGAAATAACAATAGGCTGATTGCTTTCATTTTTTTGTGTAGTTTAACATTGCACTAAAGAGAACAACTGAGTTTCTACATTTTTCCTATTTTCTTGTCATGGATATATTAGCATTACATGATGCATACTAATTATAAAGTTGGCTGTAACAGGAGTTCCTCTTGTGAATCCATTTAAGAACTGATTGTTTACTATCTTTTTCTGTAAGTATAAAATTTTAATTATGCCACTGACAGGAACTGTGCGTGATACAGTGCTCTACATTTATCACTGGGAGAGGGCCAGTTGCAGAGCTGTTTGACTTTGGAGAAATCCTGATGCGCTTGCAATGTTGAGCAGCAGGTGCCACATTATTATGTACAGAAAAGCAATTAGGAAGCATATTGGATGAATGGGGAGTGCATTAATATTAGCAAGTACATTTGTCAGTGGTTTTGATGCAAGTCTTTTTCTTTTCTTTATGCAACATTAAGATTGTGGCTCTCATAAATTCTCCCCTTAAATTGCCATCTGTTCCCTTGTCATGCAGTAGTGAGGTAGAGAAAAGTTTTCCTGACAAAATGAAAAGAATTTCTTTTATTTAAAGTAGAAGCAAAGGAGCCTAGACAAAGTGGGAGAATTGTAGGTTATGCAATTGAGCTTTGTATGTGTTAAGTAATTACTGTTGAATGTAACATTAACTATGGAACAGTTAGGTTCTTTTTTTTCCCCTTCCTCCTTCTAAATTTCAGTTTTTCAATGATTTTATGTGTTTTTAAAATACGGTGTGAAACAGTTTTAACTGTATTGTACAAAAAGGCTGACAGCTCAAACCAGGTGTCTCTACTCCAGGGTTTTAGTGGGGATCAGGAGTGTGCTTTTGAAGTGCATCTCCAGTTTGCCTCACAGTCCCACACCTTGGTTCACAGTGCAGAGCAGTTTGAACTGGTGAAACTAGGCACAAAGGTACACCCTGCATATGCATGTACCACTAATGGGCATTCAGTTTTGAGACCAACCAGTTTTCAAGTAAATGCCCCAAAATGTGTGTGGAGACCTCAGCATCAGCTGTTGCACCCTAGAGAGCTGCTTTTTGTGGACTGCGATACCTGCTAATGTAGGTGTGGCTGCCATGTCATAGTCGTGAAGACCTTATGTAAAGCTCTTCTGATAACTTCGGTGGGTATTTTATTCAAGCAGAGAATGTGAGCATCATAGAATGGTTTGGATTGGAAGGGACCTTAAAGATCATCTAATTTCAACTCCCCCTGCCGTGGGCCTTCCACTAGACCAGGTTGCTCAAAGCCCCACCAGTGATCCAGTACTGCCATTTTGAAAACCAGAAAGATGAAGTACATCAGAGCTGTGTTCAGACTACGAAGAAGTGATGTCCAGGCAAACTGATCCAGGTCTTCATTTGTTGAACTCTGTATCAAACAATATTTATTTTAGAACAGGCTTTATTTTATGGCAGTTTAAAAACTTCTGCTTATTGTTCTGGCAAGGACAGTTGTCTTGAGGGGAGATTGGCACGTGTCTCTGAGAAAGTAGCTACCTTAACAGAAAGGTTGGAGAACATCAAAAAAGAAAGGCGAAAAGCAATTTTTAAAAATACTGGCACAAAAACCAAAAAAACACTGTGCTTTTATGGAGATATGCAGGAAAGATAAGGTATTTCTGCGTCCCTTTTTTCCCCAAAAATAATGTAAGAGGGAATGACACTCTCCTATGTATGTTGTGTTTCTTTTGCCCTTTGCTGTAAGTAGGTTTATTTTGGAGATTGCAGATTGATGTAAAACTGAAATCACTCATGGCCTAGACAGGACAAGACAGTACAAAGACTTCTCTCCTGACAACTGCCATTTTCATGTTGCAGTTCAGTCTTTTGTGTGTGCATTTATGAAGAACAAGTAGTTCAGCTTGTTTGGGCTACCTACTCTATTTCTATGCCAGCCAGCACTTATGGGGAATAAATCCCGCAAATGATATGTTCATTAAAAAATGCAGTGTCAATTCTAGCAGACACTTAAGTAAACCAGTCCTACTTCTGAACTGTACCAGTAGCAGAACTTCACATTTTTTTCCTGCTTTGCTCGTCTCCTTGTTGAGTAAACTCTTCAAAGCCCAAGACAATCTGTTTTAGAAATAGAGTGAAGAATGAGCAGTGTGAGCTACAAGCAGTGGCAGCAGCAGCAGTTCCAACGATACTTTATTACAGAGTTGGATCATGACTGCCGGCATAGCTGCTTACAGGATTAGCTCAAATGGCAGGCTGTCTGAATAAAAAGTAATGGTTTTCTGTGGGACTAACCCCTAACTCTTTGTTCCTTTACTATTTCTGCTCTCTGCTTGGCTAATTATGCAAAAAAACAGGTGAGTG
The DNA here is from genome assembly GCF_030867145.1 of Opisthocomus hoazin. Taxonomy (NCBI): domain Eukaryota; kingdom Metazoa; phylum Chordata; class Aves; order Opisthocomiformes; family Opisthocomidae; genus Opisthocomus; species Opisthocomus hoazin. The sequence goes on along the minus strand of NC_134415.1, from coordinate 51,069,765 downwards.
GCAGACCTGTTTGATTTCTATTCCCCTCATCTGGTTCTGGGCCATTCCCAGAGAAATCCCTATCCTGGGATGCTAGACTGGCCCTACACTGTTCTCTCTGAAAAAAGAGTTTGTATCTGGTTTTGCCATTGTTTTTCAGGCCTTTTACAATCTTTGTCTTTGGTCACAATTAGTCTACCTCACAGGTTGTTTTTCTAACATGTCCTCAATCACTACCTAATCTTTACACACCATAAGGCTGTTCACTTCCCTTCTGTTCCAATTTTTTTTCCCCAACAGCATCTTTCCCTCACCCTCTGGTGCATTGTTTCTCTCTCTTCTGTCAATACACAATAAGAGTTCTTATTCTTTGTGTATGCATTCCTGTTGCTCTTAATATCATTGCTAAGATATGATTTTTGTCATCTTCTGCAGTTGCTTTTTCCCTCCCATTGCGCAGAACATACACAGGCTTCCTGATCTCCCTACGCTGCCAGATTAAACCTCTCATACTATTTTCTGTATTTTCCTTGTACCCAGCACACTGCAACCCCTTCAATTCAGATATAGCTCATCGTACATGAACAGATTGCATCTGTTAAAAAAAGAGCCCAAATCCACACAGTATTCATTTAAACAGCAGTGATAGGAGTGAATTAATTTCAGATTCATATGGATGTCATATACTGTGAGTTAGTGTAAGCATCAGTTAATGGACACTCGCAGTAAAGTGTTCCCTATCAAATAATACATCACTGAGCTACATGAAGTGGTTTATGTATTTTTTTTTCCTTCTATGATTTTATCATGGCTAAGGAAGGTATCTAAGGGTATGATTGCCTAGCTTTGTAGAATATTTCTTTAGCAACCAGCATTGCTTAATGTTTTATTGATGCATTTTTAAATAATTTATCTTTAAACCTTTGTTTAATGGATGTATTTTTATTCAGAATTTGATACCAGAGAAGGTAGGTCTGACAGTTCATGTTAGCACTCTGACAGTATTTCTCTTGTGAACTTTTATAGCTCTCCTAGATAAACAGTAATTTTACATTTTTTCATCTCTATTTTTAATTACACACTCTATCATTTCAAGTGGCTTGTACTGATATTTAACAAATGTATTAGGCAATGTGAACAACAGTTTATTTTTCTTCAGCTGTATTTCAGTTTCAGCTAAATGTGATAAAAATAAAAATAAATGTTGCTCAGGGCACTGTCATTAAAATCCTAGGCACCTCCTATAAAAGTAGTGCCTAATGGTAATAGTGAAATATTCTATAGGTGGGACTTCCAAAAGCGGTCATTATTTCCCAAAGTCTGTTCTCACTGAAATGGGACCAATGCTAGAGAGCTCTGATAATGGTTCACGCTTGAAATTTGTAGGTTAAAGTATGTTCAAAGTTTTTTGACTTCTACCACCTTCTTCCGGATTATATATGGAAAGCAATTATTCTTCAGGTGGGTGATGTCCCACTTGCTTGCTGTAGCACCTTTCTTAGCTCTGCATAGCTTTTTCCCGTGGTTGGTGCAGCAATGGGGCATGAGATGGGGGAACCGCAGGGTCCTTGTCCCTGGCAGTGAAATGCGGTGGGGCTCCCATGCTCCACAGAAGCCGGGCACAGGCTCAGGTGCAGTGTGGAGAGAAGCAAGTTCGTTGTCTGTGTGCACTGGAATTAAAAAAAAAGCACAGTGAAGCTGTATTGGTAAATGAATATACTTGAATAGGCAAGATGAGAGAGAAATATACTGAGTATCTTCTAGAGGAAATCTTTTCGTTAGTGATATAGATCTGAATTCTCAGAATGCGTTTTTGACCTTGAAAAATGCACAGAGAATAAAAAGATATCGTCTGTATTTTTTTTACATTTGTGAGATTCTTATGCTTTGCCAGTGTTTCTGCTAGGTTTCTGTGCATTTCGCCTTATGAACATTTCAGGCAGTATTTTAAATACAAGCAAAAAATATAAGGCTGAGCCTGAGCTGATGTTTTGGGAATAGCTTGCTATAAAAATATGAAAATATACTGTTATGTTCTCTAAACTTTAAAAATTGAAACAAATTTAAAATGTACTGTCCAGACTGTATTTTTGCCATATTTTATTCAGTATAATAATAGTATAGACGTTCACCACATCATCTATTGTACAACTTGGCTAGTTTTGAACTAAAGCCCCACCATGTTAAGACAACACTTTGATGTGGGTGTTTCTTTAAGTCTTAAAGGCACGCACTGCACCATCAAAGTTACATGTGAACTTTAGGGTATTTACCTTACTTAATAAGAAATGTTTTCCACATTTTTTCACTGTGACGTTTTTGTACTGCACAATGTTTCTGTGTGTTCTTTTTCTATTTAAAATTTAAAGAGCTACATTTGGGAGAGGAACAATGTAGGTAAAAGAGACCCCTGGAGTGTGTCTGATGTGATAGTTCTCTTCTGTGGCACCATTTTTCCTCCTGCTGTGGGAGAGCTAAATGATAGTGCCTTATACCTTACTGAATAAAGCCTAACACTGTTTCCAGCTGTGAACATGTGATCAGGTTTTGTGTTTGATTTTTACATGCAAGTATACTACTGCAAGCATACCCACACGCTCCTATGCAAACATTCCGTATGGGAATTATTGTTGACTCAGTCATTAATCTATCCTCAATTAATCACAATAAGTATTAAGGTGCCTTTCTGTGCCTTTTGACAGGCTGTATGACAGCCTTTTCTGTTTTACCTTAGTGAAGAATTGCTACATGACCAATTTACTTTCTGGCTAAAGATGTTGAAAGATGTGTTGAGATATGTTGTTATATGAAAACTGATCCCAAAACCTTCTGAGGATTACTCAGTAATCCTATTGATATTGTTGGGAATAGCAGTTGTAAGACCTAGCTGCTAGTTGTTGCATGTGTACCAAAAGTAACATAATGTTTATTCCAGTCTTTCATGAGTGTTTGTTGATATTTTTTAAATGCAGTTTATCTTTTCAGCACTGCTCGTAAAACATAACAGTGTTGATTCTCTGGACAGAGCGTGACTTGTATTTCAATGCTATTATGGTGACTATAACTACATTTCTTACCTAACCAAAAGATTAAACAAATGAAAATCATGCCTTTTATTTTTACCCCCAAAATGAGATCCTTTATTTTGAAAGCTGAAGACCCGCACTTGTATTCTTCAAAAGTGTGGCATGTCATGTTGTGGGTTAAACACCGAGAACTCATAATATTCTTCTCTCTGGCTCACTGAACAGCAGAAAAAAATGGGTCCTGAAGGAATACATTCAGAGACAAAGAAGAAAAGTTATTTTCTTTTTAGTGATCAGATAGCATAATTGTTGGTTGGCGTTAAGTGGCTCTGAATATGAGGGGAGGGAGGATTAATTTCTGGGTAGATGAGCAACGTCTGAAATCACCAGAGGGGCCTGATCCTTTTAGCACCAGCGATGGTGCAGTTTTACCACTGTGTTTTTTTTATTATTATTATTTTATTTTAAGAAAAGAAAAAGCTAGCAGCTGTCATGAAAGACTTCTGCTCCTCAGAGTGAAGCAGCTTGCTTCCTGCAGGCTCACTGGATCTCGGTGAGTGCGACTACTTGTACTTTCAAGACTGTTTGCCAGGCTTTGTATTATGCACTCATAGACAGAGACCCCTGAGTTCAAGTAATGCTGAGAACGTGAGAGATCCCTGTCAACAGAAGACGAGATGACTCACACTAAAGGACAAACGAGGCTCATGGTTCATAACTTTGGCTTGCTTTTGTGGTGCTGGCCATTAGCATTGGCCAAGTGTGATTTTTACATTTTTTTGTGTCATTTTCCTTTTGTTACATGATGAAGGTGGATAGTTTTGAACTTTGCAGCAATTAGAGATGTCTTTAGGGGTTGTGTTTTCACATAGAAAGGAGTGTTTGCTTTTGTGAGAAAATCCAGATTTAGAAAGCTTGTGATAGAAGTAGAAAGAGTAAAATGATCAGCAGATCCACAAAGGTAGCAACAGAAGCAAGGATGTAAAATAGCAGCAATCTATAGATGCCTCTCACAGAAGAGGTTGCAGTGCTGCAGCAAGGTCCAGGTGGACCACTCCATCCCCGTGTCCCCCTCAGAAGTCTGCAGGACCAGAATCTGGTCTCAGGGAAGCTGGAGCCATGCAAACAAATCAGAATGTGTCACAGTGAGCCACTAACCAACAATGTCCATTCTCCACTAATTAAAATGATTAAATATTCCTTCCGCCACTGCCGAATGAATGTATTGTGCACTTCAGGAACGAGAGGAAATAACAGAATAAAAGCAACAAGCAACTCTGGCAGGAGCAGAGTGAGGACTCTGGGCAGCAGGTGCACTTGGCGAGAGGGTGGAAAGAAAATGCTGCGGCTTTGGCAGCTGCTATTCAGTATATGCACAATATGCAGTCAGGGTAGGGCTGGTGACAGACTGTTCCTGGAACATGGAGCACAGCAGCATACCAGCATGACTGCCGAATTCACCATTGCCTTTCCCTTTGTATCGTCATTCACACCTGTGCAAATAAGTACACAGCAGGTGCTACACCAAAATATAACAGTATTGTTTTACACCCGCTAATCATTTATGAATATTTCAGTGTAAAGCGCTATGCCATGCCTATGTAAGGGACCTCACAGTCAGATAAGAGTAGGAGAGCGGATGATCAAGAACATAAAGGGCAAAAAGGCTTTTTCGCCTTTCATAGGAATTTGCATGTGTACTTGGTGTTTTACTAGTTAGTGAGGCTATCTGCATTCTTTTAGCCTGAGCTCAGACATTTAGGAGGTTTTGGAAGGCTTCCAGCAGAAGAATTAGAAGATCTGGATCCAGTCGCCACTAACATCAGCATCAAGACTCCTACTCATTTTATAGGAACCGAAATGAACTCTTGACCTATTCGTAGCTGTCAGCAATGTCTGTGTCTGGCAGATGCAGCCCTTATAGCAGCAGAAGACAGATGATTCTACCAAAACTGGCACTGAAGAAAGCTGAAGCAATGGAGCCCGAGAAAACGGTGACAATGTTTGTATTCGTAGTAATGAACTGGAATGTAGTGGAAGAAACAAGACAGATGTTGCAGGAGGTAGCACCAATCGCTGCATAGTCAGAATTAAGTGTTTTCTTCCTTATGAAGTAGCAGTTGGCTGATATTTTATTCTTTTCCCCTGTGTGCTTATGAGAGACTTAATTCCAGATTCCCACACTCTTAGGACTACGAAGGTATATGTAACAACATCATAAAAACTCCTGCTTTTCTCTGTCCTTTGGATAAAAGATTAACTTTAGCTTTCATGCTGTTGTTCAGCACCGAATTCCTTTGTGCTGAGCAGCTGGGTTAGGCTTTGCAGCATGTGGCTGATTTTTGACACGACACCTCATTTTTGGGTTTCCTAAACATCTCCAGTTGGGTTGAATAGAGCTGCTGTCACTCATCAAGCTGCTTGTGTCCTAAAGCAAGTATCTTGAGGCACTAAGTGCTTAAGTATGCACTTGGTGTGCAGTCACTTTCCTAGATGAATGTACTTAGTTGCAGTTATAACACTGTACATGAATGGTAACATTTTCCTTGCCCTTTAGACAAACTGTTTCACATGTCACTGTTTCAAAGATTTTGTGTATTTCCCCAGAAAGCAAGAGAGCGGCACTACTCTTTATGAATTTTGGTGGTCTCTGGACTGCAGCAGATCCACATGTGCAGTCGTGGCTTACCATGTAAATCCAGTTTATTGCAGAAATAGCAGTACTTAATAATTACTTCAGAGACTCTCTTAAAACCCCTTTTGAAGTCTTCATTTAAAGCAAGCACAGTATGAAATAGGTTTCTCAAGAAAATCAGCACATTAAAAAAAAAATAAAATCATGTCTGTCAAGAACCCAGAGCATTAATTTAGAGCTCAGGATAATGGCTTTCTGGCCTGCACATGTGGAAAAAACTTCAGTTTGTGTGTGGTCACCATCGGTTGGTGCCTGACAACTCAACTGAACTCCTGCCTTCTCAGAGGGAGTGGTTTAAAACTGCCTCAATTTGGAAGCAAAGCTGCATTTACTGGTTGACAACTGAAGCATTTCAGTTGTCTTCCATCTTCATAAATAATGTATGATTAGCAAAAAATTTTTTTCTAGAACTTTCAGAAAAACCTGCAAGATGGAGTTTGGAATTAGTGAAATTTATTCATTAGATTTTTTTGCTGGATTTTGCTCTAATTTAAATCACTAGTGTGAAAGCATTGCTTAAAAGATTTAGGAGGACTGGGCATGGTAAAAAAAATAAGGGCTGAGTTGTTGAAGATTATTAGAGAAGTGTTATCTTGGTATTGAATAATATTTCCTAGGCTGGGGACCTAATGGATCCTGATGCTTTTGTATCATTTTGGATTGCCAAAACAGTCTTTGAACATGCCAAAACACCTCTTAATGATTTAAAGTCTGAGTTTCTTTTTTGTTGAAAAATCTGTATCTGACAGCCAACTGAGAGCAATAAGTGAAATGGAACAGAGAAGCAGCCTTGTGTTCTGAACAAGCTGGCAAACCTTATTAGTCTAGAGTCCATTCGGTGCCATTCCCACGGAGCTGAAACATGCAGAGTTTCTGTTCTGTACATAGCCAGGAATTTATGCCATTAAGTAATTATATGACTATTAATTAAAGTAGTTCTGGTATTATTTGGTGACTGGAGAGAAATTTGAGGAATTTTAGTGTTACATAGATTTCCACAGTTTCAATGCTCAGTACTTCAGACAGCAGAATTTAGAGGCAGAATCTGTGTATGTGAAGTACGACTGAAATCAGTCAATACTGAAGTCAATGAAATGATGGCAGCAGCCGAGAATTTGCACTGAGATCTTCTAACCACTGGGTTGTGGAGTCAACTCAAGCATAGAGCTGTAGTTAATGAAAATTATTACCACATGTTTTCTCTAGGCTGAGTGGACTAATTTGTGAAAATCATTCTGTCTTTCAGTAGGTGTATGTCTGCCTCATATTGTACGTAATTTCCACCTGAACAAAGGTCAAGACTCAGTGTGGAAAGCAGCTGAACTCCTGTTTTACTGGCTAGTCTGTGAATAAGAGAAATTCGCTCCTTAGCAGTGTGCATTTTACATAAAAGTCCATTTTCTTGCAAAGGAGAGGATATGCCCTTACAGGGTTTTAGAAGGTGCAGAAGGGGCATGGAGCACTATTTTAGCTGTGTAGTACAGATGGTGATTCTGCTGACCTATGCTTATATAAAAGTGGTGCAAAAGTTCTTGTAACAGATCTGAATAGTTGGAGGGGAAGAATCAGATGGCTTGAAATATTCTTTAGCCCACTATTATCTTTGTGTTAAAGAGGATTGTGAAGGTTATGCAGAATGTAACTTGACCTGATTTTCCCCCGAGCAGTCTACGATGTTATCTTCACTCAACAGAATTTCTTTGAGAGTTTTTCACAATGTGTAGTTATGCACTGTTTGTATAACTATAAAATCAAGAGTGCAGTTATGGTCTCTCAATTGTGTGGCTGGATAAAAATGGGGAGAAATGGTGAATACAAGAAGAAATAAGAAAGGGTGACAACAAGCAGTGATGGGTTCAATAGGCAGTTGATGGTACCTTCTGAAATTTTTATGAGTTGCAGTCTTTCTGGAGGGTATGGATTTGCTAGACAATCTAGCAGAGATTGTGTGAAGTATTTCATGCCTTTTAAGAGGAAAATGACAAAGTAAGCTTGGAAGGTGTGGCAGCTGGCCAGGAGGAATAGCGTAAAAGTGTGACTAAATTGGGAGACTGAGTGGTTTCCAGAAAGAGATGAAAAGTACCAGCTGGTGACTAGAAAAGGTAAGTAGGAGAAAGTGTAGAAAGGAGCTTCTGTATGGGAATTCTAAAAAGAGTATGAAAGAGCCTAAAATAGTGGGGAAAGGACTGTGCTGTTCCATCAAGATGCATAGGGAAAATCTCATTTAAAAAGCTGGTGAACCGAGTGAGTATTTTAAGTCCCAGAAAATGCAAGGTCCTGCATCTGGGTCGAGGCAACCCCTGGTATCAATACAGGCTGGGGGATGAAGAGATGGAGAGCAGACCTGCCGAGAAGGACTGGGGGCTATTGGTGGATGAAAAGCTGGACATGAGCCAGCAATGTGCGCTCGCAGCCCAGAAGGCCAACCATATCCTGAGCTGCATCAAGAGAAGTGTGGCCAGCAGGTTAAGGGAGGTGATTCTCCCACTCTGCTCTGGTGAGACCCCAGCTGGAGTCCTGCGTCCAGCTCTGGAGCCCTCAGCACAAGAAGGACATGGAACTGTTGGAGCAGCTCTAGAGGAGGGCCACAAAGATTATTCGAGGGCTGGAGCACCTCTCCTACAAGGACAGGCTGAGAGAGTTGGGGCTGTTCAGCCTGGAGAAGAGAAGGCTGCAGGGAGAGCTTATTGTGGCCTTTCAGTACTTAAAGGGGGCCTACAGGAAAGATGGGGACAATCTTTTTAGCAATGCCTGTTCTGACAGGACAAGGAGTAATGCCTTTCAACTAAGGGAGGATAGATTTAGACCAGATAGAAGGAAGAAATTTTTTACCATGAGGGTGGTGAAGCACTGGAAGGGATTGCCCAGAGAGGCTGTGGAGGCCCCATCCCTGTAAACGTTCAAGGCCAGGTTGGACGGGGCTCTGAGTGACCTGGTCTAGTGAAAGATGTCCCTGCTCACTGCAGGGGGGTTGGGCTAGGTGACCTCTAAAGGTCTCTTCCAACCCAAAACATTCTATGATTCTATGAAAATGGAAACAAAGCTGAGGTGCCAGAGTCCAGTGAAATTACTCTACTGAAACCATACTGTCAGCTGTGGTCAGCTGGCCAGCGATCTCTGCCATGAAGAGAAGGTCAGACCTAGGGATGTGGATGATGCTGCAGGGCAGGAGAGCTGTCAGGGCCCCATGTGCCAAAACATGATGGTCTGCTCTCCTTTGGGGGGTATAGTTGGTTTGGGGAATCCTTCATGCCCAAAGTGAGAGTGTTCTTCTGTAGAAGAGAAAGCTTCTCTCCTTTCAGCTTGCTAAGAGAGCCTCCCGAGCGTGAATTGAGGGATGCTTCCTCTGAATTTTCAAATGGTTTGAAACAATAGCTCAACAATGCACTTGCATTGTCCCCTCTAATCATAACAGGCTGTTAACTATAAAACCTAATTAAGCAGTTCAACAGTTAATAATAACCCGTCAGTTAGCAGGAACATCAAGATAATATGTTTGTCCTGCTGTCCCAGACTACCTTCCCAAGCTCTCTCTGGTATGGAATGCTCAATCACTATTTGCTGCTGGGATCTACAATTTCTGTTACAGAACTGGTCAAAAACCGATGCAAGAACTTTCTGGCATACTGCATATTGAAACTGTGGGACTAGTAGAAATAAAAATCAATTTGGTTCCAAGATAAATGTTATTAGGTTTAGGATGTTAATGTTTGAACTTACGAAGTTCAATAAAACTTAAATTTGTTAATTTTAATAGGATCATCCTGGAGTTGAAAGTACTTTGTCTCAAGGAACTGTCCATTTCAAAGGCACTGCAGACAGAGTGCATTGTCCTGACCTGGGAATTTTTTTTTCCTCCAGTGCAATGCAGGCACTCTGTGTGACATGTACTATGCATTTTTCTTTGCTTGAGGCAGGTCTTACAATTCTCCATTCTGTTCCGGGAGTTGTATGCTCCCTGAGGTCATCCTTCCTGCATATCTCCTTGGGATCCACCTGGATGTCTGTTTACACTCGCCTCTATATGACAGTCTCTTGATTTCTCCTCTGACCCTCCTTTTTGGTCTGTGCTGATTTTTCCAGGATCTATTCCATTCCATTACATGACAAGCTCCCAAATTTACTTGACTGTAAAGCCTGAATTTGCCACTTCTTTATGTGTTCACATGCCTTGCATCACCTTATCAGTTCCTTCACAGGTGTTAACACCATTGTTACTATGCATATAATTTCACTGGTTTGAATGCACATGACCCAGTGCATCCTGGGCAGCTTGATCCCTTTCCTGATACAAGACATCTTCGCATTAGCATGTATCTATTAGTGTGTATCAGCAACAGTTGTACATGGTTTTATTAGTGAAAGCATTATTTTTAAAATCCCAATTTTGAAAACATTACAGTAGTAAAGACCAAAATGAGCTTTGTAAAGATTAGGTGAGAGCATCAGTGCATTTCAGATCCTAAGGCACTTTTGTCTGTATCTAATGCAAAACTGAATAATGTCTAGCCATAGACCAGTTAATTTCTTTTACGCGAACTGCAAAATACTTGGGATATGCCATGATCTTTGCTTCCTCTCCCTAGATATACTAATTTGCTTCTGCTGCTTGACCATTAGCCAGTTTTATGTCTTTCTTAATGTAATGAATAGTGCCTTTTGTATTTCAGATTCTTGTTTAGTTTTCTACTTGATGTAATTAATACCTTACTGTTACTGACATCAGTATGTTTGTAAGAAGGATGAAAGAGGACAACAATGTGTGCATGGACTGCATTTTGTTATGGAATTAATTCACAAGTAATGAAGAAATAGGCTTCTTAGACTTGCCAAAACATGCTGCTGTGCTCTTGAGCTGAATGGGAAAGACAGAAATACCAGTAGGGCAGTCACCTGTGTTCTTTGAAACTGTTCTTCAGCAAAGGACTTTGTTCTACAGCTTTAAGTACTGTTTGCTTGTGCATACTTTAAAAAGCTTTGAAAGGGTTTGAATGTGAATCTATATGCATTTTCTTAGTCAACAAGAGGTAGATGTAATAGGAGAAGATTTCACTGAAGCATAGCTGTGAAAAATTGTACTCTTGTTATAATGATCTAGGAAGTGACATTCCAGTGACTGACTACAGGCAAGGTAAAATGCACTGTGCGACAGGTTATTTTGCTGCTTTTAGGACAGATGGCTACAGAGGGCTTACGTGTATCAGCCAGTCTATTGTCCATCTCATTTCTCTGCGAGTTGAAGAGACAACATATAAAAACGTAAATCTAAAAGTCAGAGGAAGAATTCAGTGTAGTAAACGGCATGCTTATAGTTAGTAACATATTAGAGGTGGGTTTATTTTAATGGTAATCTGAAATAATTGTTGCTGTTTTTAAATTTAGGAAAACCAAGAATTTAAATCTGGATTTTTGATTTTTATTTCATTCATCACAAATAAAGCCACAAATTTACAGAATCGCTTGGGATTATCTTGGGATATGCTGAATATACTTGAACTTCAGTGGGGTCACTGAGAGCACCAAACTGCAGTCAATGGGAGCTAAATATTCCAAACACTGATATTTTAGTCTTTCATGTGTCATTGAAGCAATGGTATTTCTGTAGCAACCATAGCTGGATCTGCAGTCCACTTTGCAGATGTCCTGGGTTTGGCCAGGACAAGGTTAATTTTCATTGGAATCCAGGAAGGGACTCAGCCGGGTGGGCTGACCCAATCTGGCCAAACAGAGCAGGTTATTCCATACCATGTGCCATCATGCTGGGTTCCGGTTGGGGGGAGCTTCTCGTGGCTCGGGAGCGCGCGGCTGGCGGCAGGCAATGAGAGCGGCTCTGTTCTGCAGTTTGTGTTGTGTTTTCTCCTTATCAGTATCGTTGTTGTTACTGTTCCCTTTGTTTGCTGTTCTGTTAAACTGCCCTTATCCCGACCCACCAGTTTCTGACTGTTTCTTTCCATTCTCCTCCGCACCCAGCGGGGGGAGGGGCGGCCGCATGGCAGTTTTGTTGCCGGCCACAGCCAAACCATAACATTAAATATGGTGCCCAGCGTGGGGCGGGGATAACAGCAGGGCTGAGCAGCGTGTGTTAAAACTGCTTTCTTAGATTTTGTTCTACGCATTTATTTTGTTAGTTAAACAGTCGCTGGTAAAAAATGTTTCTGACTGTGATCAAGTGGCTCTGGTATTTAAACCCGTACTTGCTTTATGTGTTTGTTGCCGTGCTGTTCATTACCTTGGGGAAAAAGATCAGGATGATGATTTTGCTCTACTGTACGATATCGACTTATGACATGATAACATCACTGTGCATGAAATTAGGCTTGTATTTGCATGCGGCACTGCGGTCATTTCCATACCTCGGATCCTATGTCTTAGAATTTGTTAATAATCAAACCCAATCTATGGGGAAAACTGGAGGGGATACCTTCTCCCACTCTTTCACCCCCCCTCTCTCCTTCAGGCCAGTCCTAACGGCTTTTGAGAATTTCCAGTACCCGTGGGATGTTCAGGCCAGCACTCTCCTATTGTAATGCCTCCTGAATGGGTTTTGGGTCTTGTTTAGGGTTAAACAAGTAGTTAAGAACATTGTGCAGAGACATGCCCCGGGGCTGGATACCTGTGAGTGGCTGGGTGTGTGGGACAGCATGGGCAGGTGTCTAGGGCAGTGGGCACCTCTGGTGTCTTTGAAACTCACCCCTGAACAAATACAGAATCCGGACAATCTGGTAAAATATCTGAAAAAAGTGTGCTGCCACCCTGGGAACTCCAGAGACACACAAATCACTGCAATGTGCTGGGGTCTGGCCCACGCCTACCGAGCTTCCCTGTTCAACACTGTTCAGTGCCTTAAAGGGGAAAGGGGGGGAAACGAAGCGGCAGGCACTGCGACTGCCGCTGCCCCCCCAGCTGGCCCTGCAGCCCCTCCAGCCCAGCAGGCAGTCACAGCCCCCCCGACCGGCACCAACGCTGCCGCTGCCATGGCCGCAGGGTCTGCCTCGGTGTCCCCAGCGGGCACAACAGCTGCTCCAGCTCTGGCAGCAGGCATCGCGGCTGAGCCCAATGACCAACCTGTGCCGGTAGCAGTCGCCCCTGTAAAACTAAAGAAAGACGCAAAGAGAGCAGATCGCTCTGGGAGGGATGACGATGAGCCAGGGTCATCACAGGAGACAGAGACAGAGATCATCACCTGGTCCCTGTCCCTGAGTGAGCTGTGAGACATGCAGAAAGATTTCAGCCACCACCCAGGCGAGCACGTTGTCACCTGGCTGCTGCGGTGCTGGGATAACGGGGCCAGCAGCTTGGAATTAGAGGGCAAGGAAGACAAGCAGCTGGGATCCCTGGCCAGGGATGGGGGCATTGACAAGGCCATTGGGAAAAAGGAACAAGTCCTCAGCCTCTGGAGGAGACTTCTCTCAGGCGTGAGGGAGAGGTACCCCTTCAGTGACGATTTTGTATGCTATCCTGGCAAGTGGACCAATATGGAGAGGGGTATTCAGTACTTGAGGGAATTAGCTGTGCGGGAGCTGGTTTACCATGAACCAGACAATGAGCAGGTACCCACAGACCCAGATGAAGTCCAGTGCACAGCATCCATGTGGAGGAAGTTTGTGTGGAGCGCACCCTCCTCATATGCCAACTCACTGGCAGTCGTAGACTGGAAAGGTAAAGAGGCACCAACAGTGGATGAGGTGGCTGTCAGACTCCGGCAATATGAGGAAAGTCTCTCTTCCTCCCTTGTCTCAGCTGTGGAGAAACTGTCCCGGGAGTTCCAGCAAATCAAAGAGAGTATGTCCTACTCCCCACCTGTACGGGCCAGCATCTCAGCTATTAGGGGCAAGCATTCCTCTGCTCAGGAGAGAGAATACAGAGGCTACGCACCCCGGGGCACCCTGTGGTTCTACCTGCATGACCACGGAGAGGACATGAGGAAGTGGGATGGAAAACCCACCTCAACTCTAGAGGCACGAGTCCGTGAGCTGCAAGGTAAAACAATCACAAAAGGGGATTCTGTTAGGAAAAATGCCGCTCCAGTTTCCAGCAGCCAGCTCTCCAGACGAGGTAGACAGTTTGATCTTGATTCCGATCCTCTGGAAGGGACCTCCAAGTCATTTTTACAGCAAGTGAGCAGCAAATTCTCTGACCAGGATTAGAGGGACCCTGCCTCCAGCCAGGTGGAGGCAAGGGACAACCATGTTTATTGGACGGTGTGGATTCGGTGGCCTGGCACATCAGATCCACAAGAGTATAAAGCTCTAGTGGACACTGGTGCACAGTGTACTTTAATGCCATCAGATTTCAAAGGGTCAGAGTCCATTTGCATTTCGGGAGTGACAGGGGGGTCCCAAGAGCTGAGTGTACTGGAGGCTGAAGTGAGCCTTACTGGGCAGGAGTGGCAGAAGCACCCCATTGTAACTGGTCCCGAGGTTCCGTGCATCCTTGGTATAGACTATCTTAGGAGAGGGTATTTCAATACCAAAGGGGTATTGGTGGGCTTTTGGCACAGCTGCTGTGGAGGCAGAAGAAATTAAGCAGCTGTCCATTTTGCCTGGTCTCTCGGAGGATCCTTCTGTTGTGGGGTTGCTGAGGGTTGAAGAACAGGTGCCAATAGCGACCATAACGGTGCACCAGCGACAATATCTCACTAACGGAGACTCCCTTCTCCCCATTCATCAGCTGATCCGCCAGCTGGAGAGTCAAGGAGTGATCAGCAAAACTCGCTCACCCTTTAATAGTCCCATATGGCCAGTGAGAAAATCTACTGGAGAGTGGAGACTGACAATAGGCTACCGTGGCCTGAATGAAGTCGCACCACCACTGAGTGCTGCAGTGCCAGACATGCTAGAACTTCAATATCAGCTGGAGTCAAAGGCAGCCAAGTGGTACGCTACAATTGACATCGCTAATGCATTCTTCTCCATCCCTTTGGCAGCAGAGTGCAGGCCACAGTTTGCTTTCACCTGGAGGGGCATCCAGTACACCTGGAATCGACTGCCCCAGGGGTGGAAACACAGTCCCACCATTTGCCATGGACTAATCCAGACTGCACTGGAAAAGGGTGAAGCTCCAGAACATCTGCAGTACATCGATGACATCATTGTATGGGGTGACACCGCAGAGGAAGTTTTTGAGAAAGGGGAGAAAATAGTTCAGATCCTTCTGAAAGCCGGTTTCACCATTAAGCGAAGTAAAGTCAAGGGACCTGCGCAAGAGATCCAGTTTTTGGGGATAAAATGGCAGGATGGGTGCCATCAAATCCCAATGGATGTCATCAACAAAATAGCAGCTATGTCTCCACCAACCAGCAAAAACGAATCACAGGCCTTCCTGGGTGTTGTGGGTTTTTGGAGGATGCACATCCCAAATTACAGCCAGATTGTAAGTCCTCTGTACCACATGACCCGGAAGAAGAATGATTTTGAATGGGGCCCTGAGCAACGACAGGCATTTGAACAGATTAAACGGGAGACAGTTCATGCCATAGCCCTTGGTCCAGTCCGGTCAGGGCAAGATGTTAAAAACATGCTCTACACCGCAGCCGGGGAGAATGGCCCAACCTGGAGTCTCTGGCAGAAAGCACCAGGGGAGACTCGAGGTCGACCCCTGGGGTTTTGGAGCTGGGGATACAAAGGATCCAAGGCCCGCTATACTCCCACTGAAAAAGAGATTCTGGCAGCATATGAAGGTGTTCGAGCTGCTTCAGAAGTGGTCGGCACTGAAGCACAGCTCCTCCTAGCTCCACGATTGCCGGTCCTGGGCTGGATGTTCAAAGAGAGGGTCCCCTCTACGCATCATGCCACCGAAGCTACCTGGAGTAAGTGGGTTGCGCTGATCACCCAGCGCGCCCGAATGGGAAACCCCAGTCGCCCAGGAATTCTGGAGGTAATCATGGACTGACCAGAAGGCAAAGATTTTTGAGCATCGCCAGAGGAGGAGGTGACACGTGCTGAAGAGGCCCCACTGTATAACCAGCTGCCAGAAGATAAGAAACAGTATGCCCTGTTCACGGATGGGTCCTGTCGCATTGTGGGGAAGCAGCGGAGGTGGAAGGCTGCCGTATGGAGCCCTACACGACAAGTCGCGGAAACTGCTGAGGGAGAAGGTGAGTCCAGCCAGTTTGCAGAGGTGAAAGCCATCCAGCTGGCTTTAGACATCAGCAGTCGAGAGAAGTGGCCAGTGCTCTATCTTTACACTGACTCCTGGATGGTGGCCAATGCCTTGTGGGGGTGGCTGCAGCAATGGAAGAAGAACAACTGGCAGCGCAGAGGCAAACCTGTCTGGGCTGCCCCATTGTGGCAAGATATTGCTGCCCGGCTAGAGCAGTTGGCTGTAAAAGTCCGTCACGTGGATGCCCACATCCCTAAGAGTCGGTCCACTGAAGAACATCAAAACAACCACCAGGTGGATCAGGCTGCTAAGATTGAAGTGGCTCAGGTGGATCTGGACTGGCAACATAAGGGTGAACTGTTTATAGCTCGGTGGGCCCATGACACCTCGGGCCACCAAGGAAGAGACGCGACATACAGATGGGCTTGTGACCGAGGGGTGGACTTGACCATGGACACCATCGCACAGGTTATCCATGAATGTGAAACATGCGCTGTAATCAAGCAAGCCAAGCGGGTAAAGCCTCAGTGGTATGGAGGACGATGGCTAAAATATAAATACTGGGAGGCTTGGCAGATTGACTACATCACACTGCCACAAACCTGCCAAGGCAAGCGCTATGTGCTCACAATGGTGGAGACCACTACCGGATGGCTGGAAACCTACCCTGTGCCCCATGCCACCGCCCGGAATACCATCCTGGGCCTGGAAAAACAAGTCCTGTGGTGACATGGCACTCCCAAAAGAATTGAGTCGGACAACGGGACTCGCTTTCGCAACAGCCTCATAGACACCTGGGCCAAAGAACATGGTATTGAGTGGGTGTATCACATCCCCTACCATGCACCAGCCTCTGGAAAGTTCGAACGGTACAATGGGCTGCTAAAATCCACTTTGAGAGCAATGGGGGGTGGAACTTTCAAAAACTGGGATACTCATTTAGCAAAGGCCACCTGGTTGGTTAACACCAGAGGATCCACCAACCGGGCTGGTCCTGCCCAGTCAAAACCTCAGCGCCCCGTAGAAGGGGATAAAGTCCCTGTAGTGCACATGCGGAACATGTTAGGGAAGACAATTTGGGTTAATCCTGCCTCGGGCAAAGGCAAGCCCGTCCGCGGGATTGCTTTTTCTCAAGGACCTGGGTGTACCTGGTGGGTAATGCGGAAGGATGGGGAAGTCCGATGTGTACCTCATGGGGATTTGATTTTGGGTGAGAATAGTCCATAAATAAATAAATTGTATAAAGTTAATTGTTAAATAACCCTGTCACTGTCTGTTATCACTGTTATGATTGTTATATGTTATACCAGTAGTAGCATAGTAAGAATCATCCAGATTAAAGAAGGATGGACTTTTTGATGAAACCTAGCAGAGCACAGAGATGATGGGACTGGATCTGATTTTCAACAACTGGCATCCAGCAACTTCATCAAGATCAACATCTCCTGCAGACTGTGGGCATGGGCCGCACCAGATGACATCAGCTGTGATCTCCGGATGCAGCAAGTGACAGCCCATCAGCACACATCACCTCTCCTGCCACAGAAGACTGTTATGACAGATGGAGCCAAAGTCATGGATTAAATGAACTCAGCGGACACTTTAGAGTGATGATCCATAGACTAAGGGAATGATATCTGGAGACAGGAGAAGTGGTGGTGATCAACTGGACAATGGGGGACCTGGGCATGACATAGATGGTATGGAATAAGGGGTGGATAATGTCCTGGGTTTGGCCAGGACAGGGTTAATTTTCACTGGACTCCAGGAAAGGACACAGTCGGGGGGGGGGGCTGACCCCACCTGGCCAAACAGAGCCCGGTATTCCATACCATGTGCCATCACGCTGGGTTCCGGTGGGGGGGAGCGGGGCGGCAGGAACTCTCTCGCGGCTCAGGAGCGTGCGTCGTGACAGGCGGTGAGACCGGCTCTGTTCTGTGGTTTGTGTTGTGTTTTCTCCTTATCTGTATCGTTGTTGTTACTGTTCCCTTTGTTTGCTGTTCTGTTAAACTGCCCTTATCCCGACCCACCAGTTTCTGCCTGTTTCTTTCCATTCTACTCCACACCCTAGTGGGGGGAGGGGCGGCCGCATGGCGCTTTTGTTGCCGGCCGCAGCCAAACCATAACAGCAGACCAGCGCTCACTGGTATGGATTTACCTAGGTCTAACACTGGCATTGCAGCACAGTGGGTCCATAGGATCTGCAGTGACCACAGTAGGATAAGGTCTTGATTCTACTGCACAGCTTATCCAGAATATGATACAATGCTCTCTGTTTTCTAGGCCATTTGTTTCCTATTGAGTCATAATACTATGAAATTGCTGAAAACAGTTTTGCAGTTTCCAAATTTTATTTTGGTGGTTATTCATTCCTGGGTCTTGGTATCTCTTTTTGGCATAGAGGAAAGGCTGAAGCATGATATCAGGATCATTTTTGATGCATGTGCCATCTGTTTCTGCCATAAAACAATGATGTCCTATTTCAGGTAGTACTGACATGCTGCTGTGACCAGCTGATGGAGCCATATAATGTAAATGGCCCAAAGGGAATTATTTTCTCTTCCAGCAGTCTCCCAAAGGCTTGGAATTGGTGGAATGCATTTGTACATCCTCAACTTTAAGCCAATGAATTCTCCTATTAACTTTAATGGAGCAGTTCTTGGGTTTAGTGTTAAGCAGTTGCTTATGTGCTTTATTGTGTCAGCCTGAATTTGGTAACCCTGTGAGAACTCTGATTGTAGCATAGTGACCCTGTTTATTCTTTCTTTGCTGGAGGAGACTTAGTGAGATCACAATCAGAGGTGGCATGGCTTCAGAACTTGCTGTGAAATTATTTATAATTTAATGCAAGCAAACTGCAGCCAATAATTGTAAAGGACAACTCTTGCTGTTCACACAGAGTCCAGACGTCTTGGGGCAAGAACTTGATGTGTCTACTAATTTCTGATGAATCATGGTCTTTCACATCAGACAATGTCATTTGTCGACAAGTTGTGTCCTTACAGATTGTGCCACTGCAGCTCGGATAATGAAATGTGATGTTCAAGACTTTCTCCTAAAACCAACAAAAGCAAATTGCCTTTCTATTGGGTCACTGCTATCAACTGAAATTTGTTGCAGTTGAAAGAAGCTGGGCAGATGTTAAAACACTCATGCTACCCACGAGCCAGGGGGTTCCTCTGTTTATTATTTGCCGGCTGCTTGGCACATTGTTGTGACACACAACAAACCCCCATTATGAAGGATTATATGATGAGGCAACAAGCATGTGAAAGATAGCAACCAAATGGTGACTCCCAATTACATGAAAAATTACTATAATCACCCCTGCTGTAACACCCGTCTGTTGGCAAAGTGGTTGATCCCCTTGAAAAGCTTTAGAAGACCCACTGTATTAAATAAAAATCTCAGTTCTGTGCGTAATCATAAAAATTAACACTGTCACTTTAAAAAAAATCAAATTGGTGTCCTAAAGGGAAACCTACTAAGCTGTGTAAAGTAGCTATTATGAAAATGTTTAGCCTTTTGAATGTATTTCAGACAGCATTTGTGTTGCCAGATTTGTCAGCCAAAAACTCACTAAGCAGATTTGTCAGTAGCTGAGGCCATAATCTGTAAAACAGACATTGGCATAGAGATTAAAGATCAAGAGAATTATATAGTTTTTGTTACCATATGCCAAGATTTAAAAAAAATAAAAAAGTTTATTTTGTGCAGGCTGTATCTTAAGGGCTGCTGCTCTTTCTGTTTTTTTGTCTCAAATAGTGGAATTTTCTATCAGAAAAGGGAAACTGTTTTTATTCACATACTTCAGGCTCCATGTAGCTGTCACCACTATGCATTGCTGAGTTTTGCGTAGTGTTTCACAAAAATCAAAGTTATACCACAATTCTCTTGCTTCATCTATGTAATATTTGTATTTCTCTAGGACTGCTGACCTTTCCAGCAGAGGACACTGCTTCCCAAGCTGTAGTCACGTTGTGGGCCAAACAGGAGCTCTCCACCCTGCAGGCAGGCTGGGAAAGCTGGGCTTCTTAAAAATAGGCCGTGAACAATTAGTATCTCATGATCCTTCTGTCCACTGATGGGTTACTGCTTTCAGGATGGAGGAGTGCATATCGGGGCACCGTGTCTTTGTGGGCAGGATTAGAACAAATTCATAGCCCACTTGTTACTTGGACCTTTGTTGCTTTCTGAGCTTCGTACCTGCATAATAGGCTGGAAATTGAGTCTTTGGGGTCCTCCTGCTCTAAAATAACAGACTTTGACCACTGTGGTCATTGGTATAGTAAAGGTGAGGTGAGGCATTTGTGACCCTGGCAAGGTGAGTCTCTCTGAATTTACCCGCTGGACAGTGTTTTATGTAGAAGGGCTTGAAGAACATCAAAGTAAGCATGGGGAGATGACTTTTAAAAAGGTTACTGAAGGTAATCTTTATTAGAGCTTTTGAATGGAAACTCCATTGTGTATGAAGATAAACACTATTGCTGCTGGGACAGTTGTAGATTTTTCTCACAGGAATGACTACATATTAGTAATTAGCACTGGAGAAAGATAAAAACAGAACAACACACACTTAGAGGTACTGTCTATAAGGAAACAACTGAAACAATCTGATGTGTCTTCTTCTGAGGGTGGGTTTTGCTGTTGCCTCAGAAACAGTTTTAGTGCCACTCTGCTTTCCCTCCCTAGCCTAAAAGGGCTTATCTGGAAGGGAAATAATAGCTTGAATCAAAATCTGTTGTCTGTGTGCTATATGCACCTTAGATTATTTTGATTTTCCCACAGATTGGAGCAGTTCCAAACGTAACACCCTTCTATCCCAACAGTTTAAAAAACACACTTGCTGGATTCTTACTAGAGCTATGGAAGTGCACAGTGTCCTGCCACTTCGGCTGAACAGGCACCAAATGCATCTTTTTGCTTGGTCGAAAGATAGGCAGCTGGCTTTATGTTGTTCATTACCGTCTTGTAAAGGTTATAAAATGTGCTGAGTCCTACCTGACAAAGCTGTTACCTACTTTATATTGAAGCAAAGAAATAGTAAATTAGAACCTATAAAGCATCGGTTCAGAGTTTCAAAATAATCTAGTGGTTTTTCTTCTACAACTTAAATTAAATCAGTCAAGGTGGAAAAACTAAAGCCAAATGTATCTATGGCTTGCTTTGATAAGGCTGAGTCTGATGATTTTTCACATTCATGTCATCCAAATGTGTGGGTTGTAGGGGGGGTGGGAGCAGAGGAATCATAGAATCATAGAATCATAGAAAGTTTTGGGTCGGAAGGGACCCCTAGAGGTCATCTAGTCCAACCCCCCTGCAGCAAGCAGGGACACCGCTATCTAGATCAGGTTGCTCAGAGCCCTGTCCAACCTGGTCTTGAATGTTTCCAGGGATGGGGCCTCCACTACCTCTCTGGGCAACCTGTTCCAGTGTTTCACCACCCTCATTGTAAAGAATTTCTTCCTTATATCCAGCCCAAACCTACCCTGTTTTAGTTTAAAACCATTACCCCTCGTCCTGTCACTGTTGTCTCTACTAAAAAGATTGTCCCCATCTTTCCTATAGGCTCCCTTTAAGTACTGAAAGGCTGCAATCAGGTCTCCCCGCAGCCTTCTCTTCTCCAGGCTGAACAAGCCCAACTCTCTCAGCCTGTCCTCATAGGAGAGGTGCTCCAGCCCTCGGATCATTTTTGTAGCCCTCCTTTGGACCTGCTCCAACAGTTCCATGTCCTTGTTGTGGTGAGGGCTCCAGAGCTGAACGCAGTACTCGAGGTGAGGTCTCACCAGAGCAGAGTAGAGGGGCAGACTCACCTCTCTCGACCTGCTGGCCACGCTTCTCTTGATGCAGTCCAGGACACGGTTGGCCCTCTGAGCTGCCAGCGCACATTGCTGGCTCATGTCCAGCCTTTCGTCAGTCAGTACCCCCAAGTCCCTCTCAGCAGGGCTGCTCTCAATCCTTTCATCCCCCTGCCTGTGTTGATACCGGGGATTACCCTGACCCAGGTGTAGGACCTTGCACTTGGCCTTGTTGAACCTCATGAGGTTCACACAGGCCCACCTCTGCAGCTTGTCCAGGTCCCTCTGGATGGCATCCCGTCCTTCTGGTGTATCAACCGTACCACTCAGCTTGGTGTCATCTGCAAACTTGCTGAGGGTACACTTGATGTCGCTGTCCATGTCATTGATAAATATATTGAACAGCACCGGTCCCAACTGAATAACTGTGTTTTCTCTTTTTGGAGTGTTGCAGGCCTTCCCCCATAACAAAGCCCCACACTGTAGGAGGTCTAATACTGGTTGGACATTGCCAAGTGGAAGCTTTTTAGCAGAAAAGCATGTATAAAATGCAAACTATTTAAATACATTTACATGTAGCACAAAGTGAGGTGCATCAGATGGATTGTGGTTTTCCCTTTGGACAATCCAGAAGCCTAGCAGTATCTGGAAGAGGTTATGTGCTTGCTTAGAATTCTTTGGGTATCGTCTTTCTCCTGTGTTATGGTGAGGCTGAGGTTGACTGCAGTAAAAGAGTGGGAAGTTTGTTTGCCATTGCTTTGTGTTGCTGACCTTGTTGATACTACAGGCTTGGTCTCACTGCTGCAGGGTTCTTGTTATGGATGTGGCTGTAAAAATGTGTGCATGTCTTCACCTAGCAGGTTGGCTCAGCCTTCACCAGATGGTACAGGGTAGCAACCTGTGAGAGTGTTTCTACATAGTGCTGCTGTGGTTGTGTGATGAACTTTTTCATCCGCTATTGAGTACTGCTATTTGTGATATTGCACAGTCATAGCATTCGTGAACAGTTTTGCTAGGGTTAGTCTTGAATATGTTCCACATATGCTATTATTTCTGTGATTTATGATATTACATGCTGCAATCCTGTAGGCCAAAAGAAAAATCGCTGGCTTGTGCAAAAACCTGCCTTTACATGGAGCCATAGCATGGCTGTGAGTGTAAAACCAGGGTGAGCTTCAGTAGAGGGCATGGTCTGCTCCAGCAGGGAGGGCTCGGGCCACTGCACTGTACCTGGGGCACACGCTGAAGAATCCCACTGTAGGACTGGGATCTGTGCATCTATGGAGGAAATGAGTTAGGCCTTGTGTTTCTGCTGCTGTAGGATCTCTGCATTCTTCCAAAGCTTTTTGCGGTTTAGAAAGTGGTGGCAAGGCAGTGATTGTGCACGGTGCTTTTCTTCTAGTGCTGTAGAATGGCTTTCTGTTGTGTGTATTCCACCTGCAAAAAAAAGGTATTTCTAATGTAAGCACGCCCCTGTAGGCCTTTCAAAGTGCAGACACCACACTGAGCTTGGATCCTTTGAATCCCCCCAGAAAAGACTAGGCAGAGTGCATCACAAGTATTAAAATAGTAAGATAGAATACTTCAGAGCTAGTGTGGTGACTTGTTCTGGAGTGTAAAGTGCTGAGTTCTCTTTTAAAAACCTTTAATCAGTACAGTGTTCATCACACAGATGGCAGCAGCAGTGCTAGAGCTCTGTAATTGTGATTTAAGTTATCCCTGCCTAAGGGCTTGCAATTAAATTATTAGACTGTTGCAGTGAGCCCATGGATCCTGGTTGCACCTTGCAAGGGGGTATTTTCTCATATGATGAGAAACAGTGGTTTCTCCTGGGAAGCAAATGTACCATTATGCACTTATTGGGTCCTTGATTAGATCCACTACTGATTAGCAAACAGATTTTGCAAGAGAAAATATTATAGTAGTTTCTGTTAGCTTCACAAAACCATTGTGCAATGAATATGAAAACAAACTAAGTCTAATAGTAGCCACTAACTTTGGTGTTCAATTTAAAACTTGCTCTTTTAAAACTGATCACATTGTTAATGCTTAACTTACAATGGGGAAAAAAATGTTGGGAATTCACACAGCTGTGTAGAAATTAATAAATGTGTGCATATTAAACACAACATGCGAACATGTATTAAACATTTTTTCAACAATCTATATGTATGTACACACTCAAAACCCCCGCATACTCATATGTGTATTGATTCTAAAACGACACATAGATATTGATTCTGAAAGACCTATATTTTAATTTCACTAAACAACTTATTGTATTCGTTCTCTTGAGAATTTAAGTTCTGGTTATGATTGTGGAAAGTCTTGATGTTCTTTATCTCTCTCTTGTCACTAGGTCCAGAAATACCTTATGAGGAAATACAGAACTATATTTATCTAAATGCAGACAATTATTGAATTAGTTGTTACATTATTACTTTGCATTGGTGTGTCATCTTTTTAAGTAAACTCTGCCTATGTAGTTATTTTAAATTCACCTTTGGGTTTTTAAAACTTTTGAAAACAAAGGCAGACATAGACCATTTTACTGGAGTGTAGAATGAGAATGATATTGTTTAGTTTTGTGATAAAACTTCTGATAGGTAAACTCTTTGTTACTTTTATTTGAATGTTATAATTTGAATAAAGTTCATTTCCTTTTCATCTTGATTTCACTAAGTCATCCAAGAATTCTCAGTACTTAGTCTTTGCTCATTGTGGAAGGTACCAAGCATGTAAGGAGGGGCAGTTCATTATAAATTACCCTGTGATATAATGACACTTGGCTCTGATTCTGCTCCAAATCCCTTCAGTCCAATTTCCTTGAAATCAGTGGAGTTAAACCAAGGTTAGCTGTTGCCCTCAGAAATTCAAGAGAAGAGGATCTTCATCAGGAAATGCGTTCTTACAAGCTGTGTGTTATGTGTAAAGCTTAAGACGCAATGCTTTGCCAAAATCAGGGTCCAATTGGTAGACTGCCAGGAGCACAAGAACTATTCTTTAAGGAATTTAAAATGGAGCAGATTGCAATAACTCTTTTATATGGCACAAGAAAAAGGCCTGCAAAGATTTCAACAATTATTACTAATTTTTCAAGCGTTGACAGTGTGCTCAGTATGTTCATAACATGTGTTGCTCCAGACTGAGCCAAGCACAAGGCCTCTAAGATCAGAAAGTAATATTCTTTCTGATCCTAACTAGCACTCTGTCCACAATTTAGAGTGTAGAATCTTCTGGCCCTTGAGAGCAGTATGTGAAGAATAATGTAAGCTGGGTTTGCTGAAATTCAGACTCTCTCTTTTGTCATTGAAAGGATATTTCTTAAGTAACATTGGGCTCATTAATGTCTTTAACAGTTTGTTCAAACGTTTTAAAAGGGGCTAATCCAACTAACCAGCCATACGGTGGTATCCAGCTGCTTGTTATCTTTAATTACCTGCATAGCACTTCTCAGATGTAAAGAACTATATAGACACTAATTGTTGTTGTTGTCTAAGATATAATTGTTATTCTTTATTTTCAAGGGAGATGGAGAAAGTTGGGCTGTCTTTATTCTTACTGACAGAGTCACCAAAGGTAAAGGGGACGTGGATAATACCTTTGGTTTGGACCCACAATTTTACAACATGTTGAGGTATCTAAATCTGCTCTGGCTTAGACCTTTAAAGATCTCCAGTGTGCTCCCAGGAAAAGTAATATATCATCTGTCAATGTCCTTTACAAGCACATAATTTAAGTCCATTAGAAAATTGTTCACAATTGTTATATTTTCACTTTGTTATCCTAATTAAATTGGATTATTCCAATATTCAAACCATAGACCTTTTAGCTTGTAAACTGAATGAATTTTATTAAGGTAATAACAGTCTTGTAATCATGGCACTAAAATTAATACTTTAAGGACAGTTGAATAGATATTTACTTAGTACAGTAAAAGATTTATTATAGCAGACATCTACCTCCTGTGATAGTTAAAAGTGGGGAATATTCTTTGTCATAACTCCCTGTTTGCTATCACATTCATAACTTCCCTAAACATTCATCCCTTGAGTTGAAATTTTCTAGGCTCTCAAAAAAACACCAAACCACACAAAACCAGTACATCTTGAACTCAATACTCCCTGCCAATTATAGCTAAAAGGAACAGTAGTTCAGTTTAAAGAAGTTTATAATGCAATTTTACTGTTGTGAATTTAGTGTCAGGAAGTTAAGTAATGATGCCCTGAATGTTTATACGGGACAAAACTTTCAAGTATCCTGTATTTTGAATTTGACAGTGTGAGCACTCCCTTTGAGAAGTCAACAGTTTCTGTTTGCACAGAAATACATGCGTGCAAGCAGGTATAAACACAGATGCAGAACCTGAATCACTGTATATGTTCTTTTGCTTACTATATGCCATTAGCTTCAATATCCCACTGTGTCATCATTTGTAGCAGTCAAGTGGTATAACTTTTGGGAAGGAAAGTAGAAAAGAACTCTAGGTTTTTCCATTTTCTCTTTGCTCTGAGTTTGGAGTAAACTGGGCTGAGTCCATTGGCAGCACAGACTTCCTGACGCACAAGTGCAACTTTGCCATCCCTGGTACTGGAAAAGGGAAAGATAGTGTTTAGCTTAGGGTTTTACATGTGATTTTTCTGCTGACATGAATGCATTGTAAGCTTGCTGCACATTTGCAAGTAGCACTGGTGCCACACAGTGAAACACAGAGTTCAGATATGTGTGCAGGAGGGAACCTGTGAATCCTCCTGAGAGCTTAGGTTGGTGTAAAAGACATGTTGCAGTTTGGTCTTGAGATGTATTGCCTCAACAGAGGTTCACTGAGAAACCTCTGTGATGCTTACGGGAATTGATGTTTATAGGTTATACTAGTAAGGCGTGCCAGGACCTTGTGAAAACAGTGCCTTGAGTTTCTCAAAATGAAAATGCTTTTAGAACTAAGGAAGTTTTCTGATGGTGGGAGGCGAACATGAATATTATATCATGATTTCAAAGGATCTGTCTGTACCATCAGAGTCTTTTCTGGATAAAAAATATAGTAATGTTAGGAAAGAAGCAGAATTTGGAATAATGTTCATTTCAGATGTCTTTTTCAGTTTTTTTCCATTATATAAATTTTCAGGAAATAGTTCATGAATTTAAACTGTTTATACTTTGGGAAAGAAAACCACTATCTGACTTTGGCTATGTACTTTGAAGAGAATAATCATGTAATTTTTGCCATACACGGTGCTAGAAAATTATACTGTTCCTTTTCTTGGTAGAATACTTAGGTAGGATAGTCTGAAATAGTCTGTTTGAATAGTTGCATGCTGGCTAAAGTAGGGGAAGGTAATTAGGAGTAAATGTCTTTGTTTTTTTTCTCTCTCATTTTAATCCTTTAAAACATTTCTGGTTTTTTGTGCAATCATTTTTACTGAAAAATCTTAACTTTGGTTCATTCGATATTTGTATTCATTTTTAGCTATGCAAATAGCTTTTCCAGATGTATCCTCACTGCTCCATCACCTTCACGATAATTAATGAATACATTTTCTTACATGGAGCATGTTTTTCCTGACTGAAATAGAGTAATTTTATCAATGCTTATCTATCTTTTTTTGTTTTAATCCTAACATGGCTTAAGGTATTAATAGAATCTTATCTAATGTCTAGAGGAATCATATTTTTAAATTAATTTTGTAAAGTATGATGGACCAGGAGAAGGAGGGAAAGCAGGTCAGTGGGTTGAACTGGCTTGTTTAGGGTAATCGTGTATCTGATATATGATGTGGCCTTGAGAATGTTGTAACTCTGTGAGACGAGGCCAAATGCTGTCAGCAGTAGGAAAATAAAATCTCTTGTTGAATGGCCTTGCAGAAGTTAGAGTTAAGATTCAGTGTCAAGCTTTCGGTGAGCAATAGCACCCTGCCTGTTGCTTGCAAAAAGCCTGCTAGTGTTCTGTCCATCTAAGTTTGTGCTATCCAGGTTATTGGGAAATTCCTGGAAATGTTAGTGGGATTCCTAAATCCTTAGTTATGTTATGATGGGTTTTGGCTTTAATTCTATGCATGGGATTTTTGTTCCTTTTTCAAACTGCTGCTGCATAATACTGTATGTCATACCATAGTCTTTCATATGGTTATGATGAAATGCTAATAAAAGTATTTTTTAAATGTGCTTTCTTCTGTTTGGCCAACTTTGAGAGGAATGTGAATATGTCTTTGGATTATTCAATGTGTTATTGCTGAAGAGAATTGGACGTTTTAACTTGAAGCCCAAATGAAGTGGGCCAAACTGATTTCCATTGCTTTGCTCAGACCATGTGATCTCTATGTCAAATTCTGACATCTCAGTGATCTTTTGTTCAGGTTTTCACTTAAAAGGATGGCTTTTCCAAAGTAGTGCACCAGTTGCCTGATCTGTAAGGATATAATCTTTAAGATATTTTTCTCCCACCTCCTTTTTCCAATCAAATAAAAAAATTTAAAAAATCAAAAAAACCCAAAATCAATAAACATTTTAATCAGCCTATTAAGTTTGCCAATAACTTTCAGAGAGTGTTTGAGGTATCTTGCATTTTTGCTTAGAGTTGCTGCTGAACTCTGAATTCTCAGTAATACTGAGAAGAGGTGATAAATTCATTTATTCTGATAACTCCAAACCCTTGAATTCAGGACTGTCTTAATCCATTGAGACTGGTATATAATGAAGCCTCTTGGGCAAAAGTGCAGGTGAGATGTCCCTTCTGCCCTTCACATTTAGGAGTGGAAGACTTCATCTATTGTTCCTCCATATTTGCCTACCTGAGTTAACATTTTTTTCAAAGGACAGCAGAAAAGCCTGTTGCCAGCCCCACGCTGCTCTGATTTCTGTTCGTTTGTTGAAGCTCTACACTGCAGTCTAGCCACAGAAGTAGATGTACTGTAAATTTTACACTTCTGTTATGGAGACCCAAGACAGGCTCTTGAATATCTCCTTTTCCTCAGATACATAAAGAATTTTCCACACGCCCACTAGACATCTGTGGCAGTCTATAGGAGCTTACATGGGGAAGAAAGGAGAATAGG
The DNA here is from genome assembly GCF_030867145.1 of Opisthocomus hoazin. Classification (NCBI taxonomy): domain Eukaryota; kingdom Metazoa; phylum Chordata; class Aves; order Opisthocomiformes; family Opisthocomidae; genus Opisthocomus; species Opisthocomus hoazin. The sequence goes on along the minus strand of NC_134415.1, from coordinate 51,041,114 downwards.
GACAGGCATGAAGACAAGGCAATGCCATTAAAGGAAGGGAGCAGGACCCTCAGCCAGCAGCCTGCTAATTAAGCTCTTTCCTCCCTGTGTCCTCTGCGACTCTTGATAGCCCAGAAATGTTAAGTACTTGGTGGAGGGGCTGAGGTTTTGGAACTGATCATGGTTTAGGCACCGAAGATTGCACCAACTCTTCAGCCAAGTCCTGGTGCTGTCCAAAAGCGTCTTGTGGAAGCACAAATCTGTGACAATATCCTTTGCACGAATGATGCTTCCAGGCAACTCAAATAGAAATAAATTTCCCAATCTAGTTTGTGTTGACCAAGAATCTCAGCATGCTTCTTGTCTGTGAGGAATGGTGATATGACCACAGCCTCACTACAGGCAACCTTGTGGTTTAGGGTCTTTTTGGTGGCTTTTTTTTGTTTCTTTTTTTTGGGGGACAGGGGTGTTTTGGAGTGTTTTTTTTGTGTGTGTGTGTGAGACCTTTTTTAAATGGAATTTACATTCGTGTCTGATTATTTTTAGACCAGCAAATTTTTCACTTTCTGAAGCTTCCTAGGGCCCCTGTCTTCTACTGTGTGACCCAAAATGAACACATCTTTCAGGTAGACTCTAATTTCTATTATTCGTTAAAAGCATATTTCCTGATGAAATGCTGTAGATACAGAATATGACTTAAGGTAGTATTCTATGAAGAAAAGTGTCTCCTAAGGGGGTACTAAATGTAAGGAAATGGATCCATGCTTTTCCTGAGGCCACTTAGAATCTTGTCAGGGCAGTTTTTAGTGTAGAAGCATGCAGCATCAGCCACATGAGCAGTATTCCTCCACTTGTTGAAGGATAAAAGTAGCTTTCCTTTTTACTTATGTACATACTCATATGCTAACAAATATTTGAATTTCCTGTGGTATATGCAGAAATGCAGAGTTCTGTTTGGTCATGATGGGGTAAAAATAAGTGCATCTCTGTTGTTGTTCCTCATCTTTCTGATTCCCAGAGCAATTTGCAGCTTCTGTTGGAGAAGAGGAAATTCCGCAGGGGTCTAAATTACACTCCAGCGGTATTCATTATTCATAGCCTCGTCTGAGCTAGTGGTATAGACTTAGTGTCCTAAGCCTATGTTTTGTTCAGTCAATGGGTTGTTTTAAATGCTTGCCTACTGAACTGCTCCATTGCTTCTAAAGTTTAGGCTTTGTCTCGGTTGTATTATCAGATGACAGGATGAGCTTTGTGCTCCTTTTGTTTGATTTTAAGTTCCTTCTCTCTTGTGCTCTTGTGCGTGAGCTCGCTTGCGCGCTCTCTCTTGCTCCTGTAGTATTTTGGAGTCTCAAGCTTGTATGTGTTTAGGGGTGGACCAGTGTCCATGTTCCTTAAGTTTGTAGCCTGGATTGGGAACTTGTCTTGCTGGTCAAGCTCTCCCCCATCAGTCACAAACTAATCTACATTTTCAGCAGCTTTTTGTATCCTCTGAAATGAAATTTAATTTTGATGCATGCCTGATTGGTTTGTTGGTTTAGTTTAGTTCTTTTCTGCAGGGAGTGCAGTGTTTCTTCAGGTTTGGTAGTGCCATTTCATAACCTTAGCATTTACTATCTTGCGGAAAACAATTTTAAAAAATTGTGCTTCAGAATATGAGTTAAAAAGATGGGTTTTCTTCTGAATGTCTCGTTTCTTTTTATTAAGTGCCACTGCTTACAGCTACAGAATGAAGATCACTGTTCAGATTTTCTTCAACAATCTTCACCGTTTCTAGAAAATTTCAGCTTTTGCAACTGTTTGATCTACCGCATCACTGTGTATGGGTGCACATACACATTTTTAAGGTTTTTTTACTCTTGGTACCACATGCTCTTCGAGATTCATACTGAAATAAACAAACAAAACCCATGGCAAAGATGCACATCCTTTAGCGGGCCATTCAGACTGCTTCACTGGTATGTTACACAACATGAAATGCCCAGAGTGCTCAGTGGAATTAAAATTAAAACTGAACCACAGTTATTTATCACAATAGGAACAAGTTCTTTACCCATCTTCCATCTCAATTATGCATTTGGCAATTTTATTCTTGGCTTCTTGTTTTAATTTCTTTCACTATCTTCATACCCTATGTATTTTCTACAGATTCCACTGACCTTTAAATATACCAGTTGCATTTTTCTGTAATCTTGTGAGTTTTGGTTTTAATACCTAATAATTTTCTTCCAACAATTCATTCTTTTTGATAAACTCTATTTTTCTTAAAGTGGTAATGTTGCACATCAGTGGATTAATTTTTCTTTATAACAGTTTAGTTAAAAAGAATATGAACTCAAACTGCTGCTTTTGTGATATTTCCCTAACATCTTGCTGCTTTTGTGATATTTCCCTAACATTCTCCATGATTGTAAAATGCTAAATTTTGTTGCTGAACTTTAGAAACCACTGCAAAACACTGAAAGAAAAATTTGAATTCTTTTTCTCATTTTTTTATTTTTTTAAACCAGTGGACTCTATGTAATGTGAATGTGGTCTTAGCTTGAATAATGGTTTATTCTCCAGTTCTATCTGCATATCTGATTTAATTATTCTCCTAAGAAGGGAAGGCAAAGGAGATATTATCTTAACAAGTTAAAACTTAACTTGCACAAGGAACATTTTCCTCTCACTGCCCTTTAAATAGTTATTTCATATCCCCTGATGCACAGCAGGGGAATGGCATTTGCCTTGCCGTGGCAAAATGAATCCATACTTCTATGTATGTAAAACTAGTCCACTGGTCCATGTGTGAATTAGCTTTGAGTTGTGCTGTGTTTCTTATACTAATATAATATTGTTCTAGTGCTTGCCCCTGATTAAAGAAATACATAAATAAATAATTTATAATTTAATTAATAAGGTATAATATGCAAAGCACAGTAATTTCAAACAGCTTGTAATGTCTCTAATGTACTTTCAATTTTTTATTTTACATAAGGGCTATATTCATTATGTGGTTATGATAAACATACTAATGAATTTTATTACAGGAACAAATTTAAACATGTAAATGAGATCAAATAGTATTAAAATGCAGACGATGGTGAAACTTATTACAAAGCAACCTTGCCAACATACATGGAGAGATGTTACAAAAAGGACTCTAGGAAGTTGCATACTTGATAGAAAGTCAGTACAGTCATTTTACACAAGAATTTGTCAAGTCTTCATTTTTAGTGTTGTATAAACTCTCCTGAACAAAAAAGTTAACTAGAATCCTGGGTTTACACATAACTTTGGATGACAGTTAAAATCCTTTTTCTTGTTCCAGTAAACAGTAATCTGTGCATAATTACATTCAAATAAGATATTAGCATTTTTTGTGCTTACTCTTTGTTAATTGCAGAGTTCACTCACCATGGTGATGCTTTTGATAGAATCAAGCAACCTTATTGATCTGATGCTGCAAGGCATGTTTGGAAATTCTGCTGTATTTTTTTTTAGTATTTTATTTTTTTATTTTCGCATTTTGAGGAGTCCTGCTGCTTTTATTACATTCCTGACACTTTTGTTAATAAATCATTGCAAAGTTAATGAAAATTGCATTCAGGCATATCCAAAATAATTGTGTCCTTTGTCATGTTAATAAATTGAAAGATGTTGATCCAATGGGTGAATGCGTGCCCATTATGGTGAAGTTTGTGATATGTGTGCCTGTTGCGCTTGTACTTTATGGCTTGGCATATCGTTCTATATAGGAATGCATTAGGGGAAAACAAAAGTCAATATGTTTTATTTCAAAAGTTATGCAACCTGCTTCTTAATTATGTTGAAAAGTGGGGAAGTGTTGAAATGTTTATATTAAGATGTATGGTTACGTTATTATCTGCAGGAATCGGCAACTGCCTTACACCAGAATATACTCAGTGATGAAAACAATTAAATAGCTCTTTCTTCTTGCCTTCTGAACTTTCATGCTTATTAAACCCAGGTGATATAAGATAGGAAAAAAAACCCCTGTAAGCCTCATTCTCATACAAAGCTGTGATGCATGTGAAGGGAAATAATCTAACAGTTGTGCCAGGCTTTTTGGAAGGGACAGACATAAAACTGGAATGTTAGAATGACAGTGAGATTAAATTCTGCATTTACTTTCACTGTATTTTTAGTAGTGACTTCATAACAATTAGAAGTACCACACTGATAAAAATTGGTTTAGATTTTTGGTGCAGGATATATCTTTTTATATCTTGTAGTATAACTAAGAAAATAGGATGAAGAGAAAATGATAGGGAAATGTTTAGCTGGAAAAATCATATTTCATCATGCAATGTTAAAGTAAAAAAAAAGTTATACTATAAAAATATAGGTAATTTTAGTCAAGAGTACTTAATTTATGCACTGGCCCGTCATGCTGGTTTTAGGTGTGTATTTATTCTGCTACTCAATCAAAACACGTAGTTTCCATAACAACTGCCACATCAGATGTAACATGCAGAATGCTGTTTGAATTATTGGATGTTTAAAAAATGTTTTTGTTGTGTTGTCTGAATGTGTATTTTTCATCTCCAATTTAACAGAATAGTATGTTGCCCTGAGATAGGCAGCTATCACATTTTTTTTAACAATTAAAAACGATTTAAAGCTCATTGAATCATAATAAGGACATTTAGTGTCTTAAAAACAGTATCTGCAAAAAAGCAAGATTTAAAATTTTCAGCTTTTCACTTTAATTTGCTCTTAAAGTGCAGCAAGCTCCTTTATATACAAGAAGCCCACTGACTTCAGTGGAGGTATGCACGTGTAGTGAGGGTGAAACACGGCTAGGAAAAGGTTGTACATTTTGGAGACTTAAAAGACACTTTTCAAAATAAGCTTGGAAAAAGGGTATGGAGTGAGAGGAAAAGAGGTATGTGTTAACAGTATTGGCATCTTCCTTGGGGAGTTAGTGCTTAGTTAAAATCTATGAGTTCTAAAAGTTGAAAAGAAACTTTCCCTGAGAGCTATAATCACCCACTGTGAGGTTTTTCTTGTGAAGCGTTTGATAAGCATTTGGCCAGTGATGAAGACTGGAAGTGGTGGTCTGATCCAGTTTTATAAGTGTGCTACATAGCTCTGTGTTTGTAGCAATGTCATTTGCTCCATCTCTAGCACATATATAAATCTTAGAAATATGGAATTATTAGACAATCAAAGCAGTAAGGTGAAGCAGCACAGTTTCAAAGCAGGGTAAAGGAATGTTTCGTTACTCCTTTTTGTTTTTGAACACTTTCTCTGTATGACAGAAATGGATAGGCTCTTTCCCTTCCAGATAGCCTCTGCAAAGATGTATATTTACTAGAAATAGATACCAAGTGCTGTGTGCATGTCAGGGTATTGACAAAGTTAGATCATCTGCCAAATTTAGATTGAGGCATTTAGGTCAGTGAAGGGCAATTTACAAAGTTCAGCTTTCCCACTTGGAATACTTGCAGCTCACTGGAGTGAAGACTGACACAATTCAAAGGGTAGAAATGTGTTCCCCTGCTTCAGTATTTGCATCTGGGCGAATTCTGTTTTGTTGTCCCAGCCACTGAGGAGCTGACTGTTGTATTGCTGCTGAGCTCCATCCCCGTTTTGTACACATTGGCATAGGATGTTGAATTAGAATTGCAAGATGCACCACTTTGACCTCCTCACAGCAATTCTGTGTGATCCTGACCTAACTACAGGATCCCAGGGGTAGCACAAGGTAAAACATCGTGCCAGCCCTGTCTGTGTTAGCGCGATTCCTAGACAGAGTTTCACCATGGTGATACTTGCTGTAAAACAGCAAATCCCTGCCACTTATGCTTTTAAAGCAGGGCTAACACTTCAGCAGATAGTGCTGCAGTGTGTATCCTGAGAGTGTTCACTGAGTCTGAATGAAGTGACAGTAAAATCCTCACTGATGTATGAAAAGGTTGCTGCAATCCTCTTATAGCTGGAGTCTGACCAGTTTTTCCAAGTTTCTTCTTGTTTCTTCTGTTGCTCCTTCATATTTAGACAGTTCTCATGATAAAGTTGCTAGTGGCTGTTTTATAATAGCTGAATTGTTGGCTGTGTCATTTCTACTTTGTTGCAGGGTTTCCAGTGAAGTGTTTGTTGGCAGTTTTTTATTTGTTTGTTCATGTGAGTTGCTTCACCCTTACTTGCAAGTCTGCCCACCAAGGCATTTTAAACTGAAGAGGATGGCTGGTCCAGAAGTGTATTTAATGATCTCGGGGTAGAATGTGTTTCTGTGGGTCAGATCATGATACATACGCTGCCTTTATCTCACAAAAGGCTTTTTTATAAACACAAGCCATTTTCAAAAGTCATTTTACACAAGAAAATGTGGCTTTGTAAAAGTAAGATAGATCATAGTCAAGCTGCCTCCAGTGTACACTGTTGCAGAACTGCAAAGGTATTTTTTTTTGCATGAGTGTGTTGCATATATTGTGCATATATAATATGTGCATAGTGTTTATATCATGTTTTTAAAGTTTACAGTTTGTTTTACAAAATATTTAAAGTCCAGATTTTCTCATGCATAACTTCTTACAACGTTTATCCCAGAAGGTGAATTCCTGTGTTCAATGAGTAGCCAAACTGTAATAGAAAAGCAAGCAATGTAGAAACCCTTCTTCTTTTAGGGGAGAGAATTTGAGGGTGAAGAAAATTTTGCTCAATGTTTATTTTTTAAATAGCACAATGTGAAAAACAGTTGAATTCGGTATTTGAAGCATAACATGGATGTTATTCCCATTGCAAGCTGTTGCTGAGTATTCGTGATGCTCAATTTGAAAATAAAAAATTATTTTCAGGTAATACAATTAATATCTCTTTAGTGACTCTATGTTGAGGTGAGTTTACAGAGTCTTACCTTCAGTCAAGCTAATTTAGAGAGTCAAAAAGCTTTGCTCGCTTTTCCTAGTAGAGAATCGTGTGTTAAAGATGGAAAAATGAACGAGAATAATCCAGGAAAAATCTGTCCTCGGAACACCTGCTAATGAGCCTTTTGGGGCTGATAATGACTTACTCTGATCTAGTACTGAATTCCCAGTTTCTCTAATGCATGTACAGGTATCAGTTTGCTTTGAATTTAACAACCCAGGGATTGATTCGACCCGTCTTGATCAAGTGAACGTCTGTCTGGGCTCAGAGCAAGCCATGTCAGTAGTCTAAAGGGAGTCCTCATGCAGTGCTAGGGAAGGGGCAGACAAGAACAGACTCCCTTCCAAGGCATTTGGGAGGACGCTATGGGAAAGGCACTGAAGCTCTGTCCTCACTAGTCAAGGTTGCTGAGTCTTGTTGATAAGCACATAGCTTGTCAGATGGCATCAGCACATCCTGCTGAGAACTTCCACAGCAGACATGGCTTGGGTCAGGAGAAAGGAGACCTGGAGAACAAGGAACTTTTGAGCAAGAGATGGCAGCATTTTTTTTTTTCCAATGGATAGAAGAAAACAAGAAGCTGACAACAGTATGCTGAAAGTGGAGAGTCTGAGCCCCTAGAATGATTTTATTGTTTGAGAAAACTTCACCAATAACATTTAAATGGTTGCCACCTTATATGGGTGAACCAAGGGCTCTCAGGTCTGACTGTGAACAAAGTAAAAATTTTTTTTTGGCGGTCCTAGAAAGCAAGAGACAATTCATCATAACTTTTAAGAACTGTAGCATACAATGCACATTTCTTTTGTTGTTCCTGCCTTAATTCATCATATATACAAGTTGCCCACAAGAACAAGCTGGTTTTAAGAGGTTCCCCCCAGCCATTTATTATAAGTGCTGGGCCTCTCTTTGCCCCTCGTTTAAGAGTGTCTTATTATTTCCTGCAAAATTTTCTGCTAAGAAAAAAGTCGTGTTGCACTTGGAGGAAGTCCAAGACTATCATAAAAATGATCAAAATAAATATAAGTTATTTTAATATTAAATGGAAAGAATTGATAAATAACCCCACCAGATCTTTGGCACTCTATATTTAGAAGAGTAAAGTAGCTCAGTTGTAATATTCCTTCACAGATAAGTATTTCTTTTCTCCATGCTAGTGCACATTCTGTGTAGTCAGTGTGTACAAGGCAGTGTCTATTTAAAATCTTGTGCTGGAGTGCCTCCATAACACAAATTTCTATTGATTTTAGTGGGTGTTTTGTGAATGGATATTCTCTAAAAACTGTAGTATTTCAGACTTTTCAGGGGAGGTTTTTGTTTTGTATGAGGAATTCTAAAATTTAGGAGAAAAGGAAATTGATTTTCTCAAATTAAAAAAAAATCATATTATCCTACATAAAATTAACTAGCATTTCATATGTCTAAAAAAAAATATTACCTCACCCTATAAACCTTGTCTTCCTAGAAGACTTACGTATAGATAGATTCACACCAATATACATCCATCTTTTCTAATAAGCTCCTGTCATTCCAGTGTACGCACACAGCAGTTTAATATCATTTCTAAACTGTAATTGTGTATTTTTCTTAAGATGTCTTGGTGGAGTATCTTCTTTTTGTGAAACTATGGATCCAAGCTTATATGACTGTAGTCAAAGTAAATTCTTCCTTATTATCCGTCTCTTATCAGAGGATGTATCAATGAAATGCAGAAATAAAATGTGGAGCAGTAGTATTCATTAGAGGAAATACTTTCAAATTAATAAAGATATTTTCTCTAATACATGATCCTTTGCTAGGTTGACTTGTTGGAACTGGACATTTATAGTTCTACTTTGATCTTTATTTTTTGCAGTCACATGAGTATGAGAGGGAGGATGTTTCTTATTATTTTTCTTCAGTCCCTTCTCCACACTCTCAGATTTCTTTAAGCATGGGTAGGAAGCTTGAAGTTTGCTCTTTTAGCACAAAAGAGCAAAGCTGCTGCAGCGCCCAAATAAGCACAGACCTGCTGTCTATTTGGTGATAGCTGAGATTTCTCTGTGGGTCTCAGTATATATGCAAAGTTGATGGATTGCTGGTCCCGGCTGCTCGGAGTTGGGAAGCAAAGCGACAGTGGAGTCATACCTCAGGGTGCTGCCAATTTTTTGCTTTATAATTAGCCATGGAACCAGTTTTTCCCACTGGAGGGAATGGTACAGGCCTCCTGATCGGTGGCAAACTAGCAACAATGCTGAACTGTAATTTCTGTGTAATTTCATGCTGTTACATGATAACTTTAAACCCTGCTTGCTGTTGAAAGTTCTGTAATTGCACAGTTGTTTCAGAGAGGCTCTAAAAATGTTACGGTGTGCCGCTGTTTTATGGGTCACCTATAATAACCCTGATGCTATTCTACGTATCATGTTACATGCAAATCACGACAGTTGCATGTTCTTTTATTCTGACTCTCATGTAGTTTGTACCATGTGCTATAAAGCTTTGAAAGTAGACTGTGGAAGTTACATAAAAGAGAAAAAAACAAACAAATGGTAGTTTTGGTGTAAGGATCTTTTCTATCTTCAATCAGCATATTAATAGCTGTAATTAAAACATGGAAGATCATAAACCATATTCCAAAGGTTAGTTTCATAAATTTTGACATTTCTGTATATTCTTTTGATATTACTGTAGTTCATGCAGTTATGTTATGCACACTGACATCTATGTCATATCGTGTTTGCTCAACTATTTTACTACTAGTCAAAACTAAAAGTTGGGGGTTTTTTTGTTTTTTTTTTTTACAGTTCTCTCTCTGCAGGGTCAACCCAGCTTAAGGAAAATGAAGCTGTCTGCTGTCAGCTTATACATCATTGCCAGCAATAAACATGCCAAGTTCAGAACCTGTATTTTGTTATCTGACTATTGTTGATAGCAGAAGAAAGACAGCTTGATTTTCATTAGCAGAGTTGACCCTACAGGGCTGGGAGCAAGGGAAAAAGTGTGTTTTGACTTGAAGTAAACTGAGGAAACATGACATGGAAGTCAGAGAGGGATTATATATGCATCCCTAAGGTGTCATTTTTAACAAACTGTCTTCTTTCACTTGAGGAAATTCTGAATAAACCACTGGAGAGATTCCTGTAGCTGTCCAGTTGGCAAGGGCTAATAGTTGTGACTCTGAATTATGCATTATCCTTTGCTTTTTTTCCCCTGTTGGTAACTGTTTCTCTTGCGTTTATTGGGGATAGATAGCCCTGAAAATATATAGTTTTTGAAATACGGAAATACAGACTTCTTAGATCTATTGCTCATGTAACTCATTGTAAGAGAGCATTTTATAAGCTTGTGTAGACTTCCCTTTTAAAAAAAATTGTTTAATATTCTTCATCCAACATAGATTCATATTAGAAGTCATTTATGCTTGTTCTAAGACCAGGCAGTAGGCTGGGAGGACTATTTCCTTCTGTCCTGGTTACACTATGTTCTTTTTTTTTTATTCTTCTACCACTATGTATATTGTTTGTTATTTCTTTCACTGCTGCCTATGTGTGTTAAAGATTGGGGAGATGTTACAGAAAGCCTTGATTCAGGCAGAGAGTTTCAATTCAGAGCTGTAGGTAGCACACAGTGTATGATGTTCCTTCCCCATCCTTCTACTTTGTGAAGCCTACTGCTAGGTGAGCCTGGAAGCTGCTACCATCGTTCTGGTTTTGGACACTGCTGGAGTTCCTTTCTGAGAGTGTTTGGGGAAATGATGAATGGTTTTATAAGAACAAAATATGGCCCTAAATCTAAAGCACTATAACCCTGTTTGGGAAGTTATACCAACTGTTCTATAAATCAGCCAGCAATGTGCTGTCAGTGCTGAATTTTACTTTCAAAGCACAAGTCCAAAATAGAGGCAGAATTGAAAGAATTTTTCAAGGGAGTAGAATTTTTGCCAGAGCTTTCTGATGCAATTTAGGAGAATGGTCTGAGCTGTGTGCCACCAGAAGATGCAGCAGTCATCACTTCTGTGCCCTACCTTTGCCTTCTTGATATGTCTACCCATCTAATTTGTGGTGCTTTCTTGCCCTGAGCAGAATAATGGGTTTTCCTATGCTTACAGCATGCTGAGGTGAATCTGTCTGAATTTGCTCAAGAAGAAAAGCCAGTTCAGGCACTTCTCACAGAAGTAACAAGGTGGTAGGTAAGGCAGAGGTCTCTGAACACCACAGCTATGTCACAGGCTTTCCATCCCACCCTATTCCCAAGCAAGCTCTGGCACCAGGAGAGAGCTTGCCGGTTATTCTGATGTCTGCTGCAGTTGGCACTCATTTTTGGGAGCCAAACAGGCTGTTGAAATGCTGTTGTTCGTTGCAGTAGGTGTCCTCCTGGTCCTTGATAGTCCTCAGGCCCTGAGTTCGTAGACTTTCCAATCGAGGGGTTTATATCAGGTGAAGCTGAGCTCTCTGGAATGCTATTCAGCAAACTTGCTATTAGAATTGCACTGCCAGCTGTAATCTTCTTGGTTTTCATTTTAATTTTAGTGCCAAAAAGTTGACAAAGTCCAGATTGTAGCTGTAAAACTGCCAGGCAACCTAATCCTGTATAATTTTGTGTAAGCATGGGGGTGCTTGATGGTTAGGAGATGATACTTGACATCTCTTAGCTTTATTCTGTTTTATTAAAGGCAGCTCTTTAAATTTACTTGAAGGCAAACAGAGATCTTAATTGTCATATAGAAGCATTTACATGATAAGGTACAATTAGTGACTGAAGTGATAACAAGAATTTCAGTGCAATTGTGGTTGAGATAGCAGTAGAGAACGGTGATATATTTTAACTTTCTTGTATATTAAAAACATTATCCTTGCATAATTGTGTAGAAATTTTGAAACCTCAGACCCCTAGACTGTACATCTTCATTTGCTGAGCTAACTTAATATGATATATCTACACCAATAAATATTAATAAAAAAATTCAGGAAACCACAGTGATGGTTTTTAGTGCCAGTGTTTCTCTGAATGGTGTAGTGTTGATGTTTGAATGGTGGAGGGAAAAGATATAAATACTTCACACTGCAAAAAATTATAATTACTTAATTCTCCAAGTGAAAGATAGTATCAGCCTTTTCAGGATGTTGTTGAGAATATTCTTTTTTAACTTTTTTTGCTTCTTCAAACAATCTGGAAACATTGCAGAAATGCCCCTTTTCTACCACTAACGTAATGTGAAGTATTTACTTTCGTCTTCAGTTGTTTATTTTGCTAAATAGTAACATTTTGCTGATATAAACCAAACCGAAATCATGGAACAAAATAGCTGCTGTCTTTGGAAATAGTCATCTTGCTGAAATGCTTTCCCATTTTTTGGTAAGAAGAATATTCTCCATCAGAAGTGTGAAGGAACCACGAAATATTTTAGGAGTATTAAGTTTATTTTCATAAAGACATACTTTCACTCAAATCTTATTACTTAAGCTCAAGACCATACGAGCCTCTGCACAGATCCATAACAAAAAGGATTTGTAAGAATACCTGATAAATTAAGTAATGCCATTTGTTCACGTTGGCAAAACCTGGAGACAAAGAATTTTGTTGTTAAAATGCTTTATCTTGAATTTGTGACAGATTGTGGTGGCCTTACAGGCTAAGCTGTTTGAAAGATACAGTGCTGATTCAGAAGACAATTACTGTGATTTTCCAGAACACGTGTAGAAAAGGCAGAGAGTTGGCTGTGGCTGGGAGAATAACTGGCAATTAGCAGCACCCATGGGTAGCCTAATTCTGCCACTTGTGGTTTTCATTACCCTAGGAGAAGGAGACTTGTGCATTAGAAGATGCACCTATTCTTTTTTGTGTCTGCACTGTAATCTTAGCCTGTGTAAGGCACATTGCAGAGGAAGATGCATCTTTTATTGCAGTGAAGTTTGTGAAGAAATTCATTGTATTCCGAGATTATATAGCGTGACTGAAGTGAGTAGGATTTAAAGCCATGTGCCAGCTTCTTGGCTGCAGCTCTAGCTGCCATGCGATGTTTCAATACTACTCTCAAGGTAGAACTTGGTTTTTTTTTCTGACAGAAAAAGAGACCTTGGGAAGCTAGTGAAGACACTACTCGCTATCTAACAGAAGATGTGGAAAGACAGAAAATCTGACAGAAGCAAGAAGCTGGCGTGACCTGAAATGTATTTATGCAGGGAGGTCACTATGTTTCTCCTGAGCAGTGCTACCTGATGATATTTCTTTCACCTTAAGAATTTCGTGGCTGCTATAAAAGATGCCACATAGTTTTTCATTCACAGGATTCATCTGTCTTGCCCTTGTTTTAGGGGACGCACTACTACTAAACACCACCTCAAATCAGAAACTTGTGTTGTTGCTGAGAGAGATGATCATTCTATTTTCCTTGTCTGCAGTTTTAGCATCTAAAACAGGTTTTGCCCCTTCTAAATACAGATTTGTGAGGCTATTAGTTTCTTTCCAAACTGACATGACCTAAAGTATAAAGTACCTAGATAGATACCAGTAAGCAAATGTAAAAATCTGGGAAAATTTTGACTTCTGCCCTGTCAAACAAGTTCTAGTAGAGTTTATTCTTTATAGGTGACTTATCTCTGCCATAGGACAAACATATTTTTATTTTCCTGGAACGACTATAGTTGAATCTGGTGAAAGTGATTATGTAATTTTTGTATGTCATATTTATGAAATGTATGATTATGTATCATACCTGGTGATACATGATGACAAAGTATGATGGCAGATGGTGAAAATATATGATGAGGTAGGTAATTGATATTTCACATGCAGGTCAAGAAGTATATTCAAACTGTTCACTGTGGTCGTCGATTTGCATACATGGTGAGCAATCACTGTCTGAGCTTGCATGTTTTCAGCTGTAGAAAATCAGCCAGCCAAATCTCTGTGTGCAGCAAGAAAATAGCAGTTAAAAACCAGAAAATTCATCTCAAGAAAAGGATATATAGCCACTCCAAAACATGAGCCCTGCTTTAATAGAGAAGCGAGACTTTTTAAGCATCACCATGGTACTAAAGGAATTATTTATTCTAGGACAGAGTACTTAAAGGCAGACTCCATTCTACTGTGAGACCAGCCAGTCTGTACTCCATGGTGACGAGAGTCCAACTCTTTTATCTTGAAATCTTGCATGAAGCGGTGGAGGTTAAAGGTTGCAAATGCCTTTAAATGTTCATAATCCTAACAATAAAATCTGTTGATTCGCATATGGTTGATTAAGCTGCCACCTGCATTCTGGCATTATAATATACATTTTTGATTTTCATGCTACTAAATTTCAGTAGTTAATGTTACTGTCCCACTGAGTAAAATTTTCTCGAAGATAGAAATAGACTTTGGTAGGATTGTGGTTGTTTTTTTTTTTCTTAGTGATCTTTAATAATCTTCTAAAACTTTGCTGTTTAAATGCTGTTAGCTTGTAGGAATATCAGTGAGAGTTTGTCCACATTGCCCCGTACGACCTTGAATATCAATCGCATCAGTTCAAAAGTTAAAAATAAAAAACAAAACCCCATGTATTTCTATATTTGTCAGAATAAGATTGTTTTGACTCTAACTTGTCAATTTTGTCTTTTATTTTAACTTTTTTTTGAACAGTTTCCCTCTGAACTCCAGCTACAAAATTGCAAAGGGCCATTGTGAATTAGCATGTGATATTTCTATTGTTGGTGCTGCATCCTGTGTGTAATACGTAAATACTGCTGCTGAGAGACTTTCCGTGACCATTAATTATTTATTATGTTGTGATAACAAAGTTGCTTTTTAAATCTTAAAAAAAAAATGTGCATTTTTGGAGAGTTTGGAAATTACTGGAGCAGATTCCTCCACAATATGACTTGTTCATACAGTCTCATTTTAGGCAACTAATTCTAAGTACGAAAAGTCAGGATCTGAGCTGTTTATAAAAGTCACTAGAGCATCCACAGGAGTCTTTAGAGTGCCCAACTGGGACCCTACTTATTTTTACTGATTACGTAGGAGATGTAGTCCTGCTAAGGTAGATGATGTGAATATCTCTATGGTAATTCATCAAATTAAAGGAAAATAAAGCCCTTCGAAATTTAACAAGGGCCACAAGGTTATTAGTGTTAAGTCTGGTTTCTGTGTCATTGAAGATAGTGTAAGCTGGCCCGAAACTTCAGGTGTGATACTTGTTTGCTGTAAACACTGAGTAGCTACAGCTCTATTGAAATCGGTCTTATTCTGCGTAATAGAAGTTGATACAAACCAGTTAGTTGCAGAAGGTAAATATCATACATAGGTGGCAATACAAGTTAAACTTTGGTTTTTTTTTTCTGTGAAGGGAAATCTTATTTTTAATTTTGTTTTCTCTGTAGTGGTGCCACTTAAGGCATGTGATTAATGTACATCTGAATTAGTGCTGATAAATAATGCAAGTCACTTTAGTTAATTTTTCTTGCTGAGCATATCTTCAACCTGAGCAGCTCTTAATCAAAGATGAGCATAACTTAGAGAAATCAAAGTTGTGAGTTCATTTCACAGTGGAGTTTGAATAGTGATGTGATGACAGTTTCAGTGCTCAAATGAGTATTTAGGTCTTAAAGATACAGTTTATTCAGGAGTACACCTAGGTCATGGAAAGGTGACAGGATAACATTGGAGAGACTGAACTTAGGTGGTGGCCTTGCTATTTTTCCTTTCCATCAGAAATAGATATACATTGTCCCACTTGCTTAGTATATGCATAGTCCCACTGCACAATTCCACTTGCTTCAGGAGACTACCAACACTATGGCAGAGCAGATATCAGACTATCATGTTGTCCTTCCTTTTAAAGATTCAATAACTTTTTTTTGCCATAAGTACTTCTGCTATTATTTGGAAACATTGTGGAAAGTGGATGGAAACTGGTGGTGCATTCCCAGAGGTCTGCTGAAAACATCGTGAAGTTAATTTTCACACCAGACGAGGACTCTAGTACTGTGTCTTCAGAATTGAGTCTGAAGAGGAGGGGGAAATGGAAATAAGAGGAAAAGAGGAGTTCACATTTTAATTCTCTGTAGGAATAAAAATATTTCATTTTTATTTTTTTCTTTAATGCCTATTAAACTTATAACTGTGAATACTTGGATTAAAAATTATATGTAATGACTATTTTAGACAGTGTCCTTAGGGTGTCTTTATAACTCTGTGATTGCCTGCTCTCTCAAGAGGCACTGATACATCTTAAAATGGAAGCCAAGGTGTCTGGGTAGTTGCTTGATAAATGTTATTGAAAGAGTGGAATCTCTGAACTGAAATCTTCATTACTTTATGATATTTCTGTATTAAGGGTGGCACTATGATAAAATGCCCTTTTAAAACACAGGATAGATGATAGGAATTAATTGATCTTAAAATACACATTTCATCTGCAGACTGGTTTATGCGTGCATGTTAATGCTCATAGGAGAAAAGACAGGGGCTCAAAGCAAAGCGCGAAGTTTGTTTGACAAGCTGTGGAGGAGGCATGGCATGTTCCCCTAAGCTGATTTATCCCTAGAACTCATAGGGAAACTCATGTCCACCTCCATATTAAGACATCGTCTACACTCTGCTTCCCAGCACATAAGCTGTAGCTTCCTGAGGAGACATTCCTTATTTCCATGTCATGCTGCAAAAAGGAGCAACATGGAAACCAGAGGTAATAATTTGCTGAAAGAATTTCATCCAGTTGGGAAATGAGTTAAGTCACTGACTCCTGTTTTTGTCTGTATCCTTGTTATTAATCACATACCAAAAAAGTCCTGGAAGAAATTCAAGGGAAAAAGAAGGCAAGCTACAGCATTGCTGTATCCTCCTTGTGACTCCCAGTAGGATTTTCACTGCAATCGTCTCTGTCCTAAATGTTCTGTTGAATGTTACCTCCTATTTCTCATAATTTCCTCAAAATAGGTATTTTTTGTAGAAGCTAACTGCAGTCTAAGTGTAACTTAGTGCTGTATTAAAACAGTAGGTGCTGAGGGAGTGGACATTGTTTTCTCAGTAGAGTTTAGCACTTGAAAAACAGAAGAAAACCTATTCTATACATTGTTGCCTCTGTAGAATCACTCGTACTCATAGCTTGGAAGAAACACCAGGATGATTGGTTTCGTTTGGTTTTTTTTTGGTTACCAGTGAAGTCAGTGGGAGTTCTAGTAATGACTTTTTTGAGTCAAATGTAGTCCAGTGCTTGGATTTCAGCACAGGCCTGATTCCAAGCTAAGCATCTCGCTGCAATACACTGATGCATGTGTGACTTCTTCAGTTTTCTCAGGTTTTCCTACACCTAATGATAAAGCTTTGCGGCACACTATATCATTACTGACAATGGTCAGGCATGACATGTTGTAGCTATGAGCACAGCATGTAAAATGTCTTACTACAGGAATATGCTTTGCTCATGGCATTTAACGTGTTCTATAGTAAAACAAGCATTTAAATGTCTACTTTTGTTTCTTTTTTCTTAATATTTTTTAACCAGTAAAGAATCTACTTTTTTAAAAGGAAAAAATACTTTCCTTAAGCTGTCTTCATATATAGATGCAGATGTATATACATATATGTGTTTTTATATAGCTATGTGCATATGCACACATGTATATGTTCTGTAGCAAGAAATGCAGTCCCTTTGCCTTTTTTGTTATCTCTCTGCATTTTTTGACATGAGTTTTTTCTCTTCCAAAGCACTAGTAAATTGGATGCATTGATGAACCTTGTTGGTTCAGATGAGAGTGGTCATGGCTGAATTTTTCAAAAAGAAACCTAAATTTAGATTCCTGCATTAATATGTACATATTACCTGTAACTTCAGTGGGGGTGGTGTATGTTCAACACCTTGGAAATCAGGTCACTATTTAAGGGTTTAAATATGAATAGGTGCCTAAGGTTGAAGATTTTGGCTTTAGTGAATTGCCTCAGGTCACAGAGCAAATCGATGGCAGAGTCCGCGTTAGCAGCCAAGTCTTTTCAGTCAGGGACAGTTTACTATGCTGTAGCCAACCCATAAATATGTCTGTATATGCCTCAATGTACATAATTAATTCAGTCCATAACGTCTTAGTGCTTACCTCTTCTATACTGTGTCATGGCTGAAGGCAACATTACATTTTCATTAAAACCTCTGCAGCCCTGCTGCTTACTTCAGTCAAGTCGCAACATTATAGCTGACAGCCCAATTTGATCTGAAGTACGCTTACAAAACAACATCTGCCATTTTCTGCTGCTCTTTCCTCCATTTGTGAAGTGTTCAACTTTGTAAGGAAACTAAGGTGCTTATGCAAAAAAACCAAAAAGTTTTGGCACTGAGTAAAAGGTATCAGTGAAGTGCATTACACTGCATGCTTCTCAGAACAGAAACCATAGTGTTCATTTTACAGAGGAGTGTTTGTTTAACTACTGGAGGTTATCCCAGTGGCAAGTTCATCCTTATTTGATAATAATGAAACATAATTTTGATGTATTTGCTTGAGTAAGATTGCCATCTGGTAAATAATATGGTTTGTGAGTGTTTATAACAATCATAGTTTAAGCCAAAATTGACTTATCATGATTGCTGCAAATAATACTGCAATGTCCTGACTTAGCTTGATATTTTTATTTGGAGTGGAGAAAATGTATCTTGAGGGCTTCTAGTATTTTTTTATTTAAGTATTTTGTGCAGTATAAATCTTGCATTTTCAAAAGCAATGATTATAGCTGATTATTCTCTGTACTGTAGCTCTAAAGAAGAAAAAGGTTGTTTATATGATTGTTAAGTATTGTTATATGTATTTAGACTTTTGCTTTTAGGTTGATTGTAGATTATTCCTTTTGAATTTTTGGTCTAGAAAGGGTTTAGATTTTATGCATTTTGAATTTATTCTAAACATTTTAGTTCCAATGAAGGAAGCAAGTTCAGTACTTTTTTATCTTGGGAAAGCGCATTCCATAAGGCATGCCAAATCTGTATCATTCCAAGACTGCCCAAGAATGTCATCTTCATTTCTTAAATGTGATATAATCTGGAAGAAAACAAAAGTTTAAGAAGTTATGTAACTTTTCAGAGTTTCTGTGTATTTCCTTTTCTTTAACATATTACAAACTGAAGATAGCAGACTGACTTGAAAAAAAGGACAGGAGTCCTGTCTCTTGCTAGCTCAGGAAGATATACTTACCAATAGTACAGACTTTCTCAGACCATCTTAATGATTGGATTCAGTGCTGAAAACAGTGGTAAAAGATTGGCTCTTTCCATTCATTCTCTCTTCTGAGTCTTTTCCAGTTACTGTCAACTATGGTGTTGTAAGATTTTTTGTACAGTTTTTATTTTTGCAATGTGGACATCTGTCCAGTGGGAACAGAAGTGAGAATTTCAGAGTTTAATGGAAACCTGATAACTCAGTTATGAAAATGCTAATTAAGGAATATTTAAATGAGGCCTTTACAAATTATAGTTTTTATGACTAAAATCCTTCCCACTTATCATCTGTTCAAATGACTGATGTAAAAAATTCACAGTTAAATCTGAAAACAAAAAGACCATAGGACTGAGGAATTGTATACCTATTCCAGTGTCACTGTGATTCCTTTGAATTTACATATGGTGTATTCTATGCTTCATAAAAATGGTATTAAGTAAAATGATGTGTTTCAAGGTTCTGTTCTATTTCTGTGTTCACTAGTATACATTATCTCTGAAGCACTTAGGACTTTCAGATATTCAAACTTACAGTACTGGGAATCGTGTCCTTAAACCATGTGGATCCATGGATCCAGAAGTGTGGAAGAGCCACTATGGGAAAGCAGAAGCTGTTGGATCCTTGTGGATGAATAAATACAAGCACTTTTCTGTGTATTTTCTACAGTGTGGCTAACAACCCACTAGTGCAGTGCGATTTTTCTGAATTAGACGCCACTTCACACTCCGCTTTCTGCCTGTCAAAGAGGTGTCAGCTTCCAATAGAGACTAATGCTACAAAAGTCGCTGTAGAGTTGTGAGTCCTCGAACTGATTCTTATAGAAATATTTAAAGTGCGCTCCCCAATCTAGGGCATTCACTAATTCCTTCTGCATGGAGGACGCCATGAAAAAATTGAGTCCAGTTACCGTGTTTTAGTCTGGAAAGGGTTACCTGTATGTGCCAGTTTTACCAAACTGGGATAAAACTGTCTCTTTGTCTGTCTGTCCTCTTTCATCAAATGCTTATGAAAAAAAGCCCTATGCTTAGCACAATGGATTTAATAGACATGTTTTCTAATAAATAATATTTTTATAGCTCTTACTTGCATATTTTCCTACATATCGAGTAGCTCTGCAAAACAAATGGGGCACAACAACGTACAGAATATAGGTTGCAAATTTTAGAGCAGGTCTCTTTGTTTTATATGAAAGATAAAACAATATCTGCACTGGATATTCATTCTGTACAGAATACACTAGAACAGGGGTGAGTCCTAGGGCATGGGAATCTTTTTTTTCTGATCAAACTTGTTCCCTTTGCAAGATTTTTTTTTTTTCCTTCCTTGAAAGCTCTTGGTGAGCCCAAGGAACCTCAGTGTGCTGTAGCATTATCTGCATGTGATAACATTTTGATACAGCTTTGATGGTATTCTGATATAGAATCACTATGTTGAATTTTAGTGCTTTAATTAACATTGTGAATCCATACTGAGATGACAGATGCCATATAGAAGACAAAGGTGTAATGAGAGTCAAAGGAATGGAAGCTGAAACTAGATAAACTCATGCTGGAAATAAATAGCAAGTTTTAAAGAGAATGCCTATAACTGTTTATTAGTGAATGAATTGAGAAGAAATAGCTGTCTAAAATGACTGTTCTGCCTCAAATAAAGGCTACAGGTGCAAAAAAGTGAGATTTTGTGGCTCATGACATACAGATGTCATAGAAGCTGATGCTGCTTCTGCTCTTAAAAATTTCTGAATGTTCCGCAATGTGCAGCTTTTGGTATAGAGAGATGCACCCAGGACCAGCATGAAAGTCTTTAAAGAGCATTTGCAGGCCTTTTCACAGAGTGCCCCTTCTGTCTAGAAGCAGAAACATACATCGTGGGAATGCGTATGCATAGGACAGACGGCCCTCGTATTTTTTGTTTGACACTTCAGTACAATAGCAGTACTAAATCATGATCATTGTTAGTATTTAAAGGGATTAGGTACTGAAGTTATTGTTGTCACTGATTTGGAAAACCAACACTTACTATTTTAATCACTTTAATGTCAGAAGTGGGATTTTCGTATTACCCTAAAAAAAAAAAGTATGACTAGATTAAATAAGTAAAAGGCATTAGCAAGCAGCAATTAGTTTATGTATTATTGTCAGCAACAGTGGAAAGGTCTGTGATGTGCACATGTGTATATATTCACCCATTTAACAGTCAAGGAAAAATAAGCATGTACAAGTCATTTGACTATTATACAGAACTGGTAATATTTTCAAACTAGAGCTGTATGGAGTATTTTTTCAGTAAATGCCTCTACAGCAATTTGTTCTATTTTGACCCAGAGTGTATCAGTTTTTCAGTTCATGTTATATATTTTTATATCTGGAGTGGGAGCAGAGCCTGGCATGAATCTATATGAAGTCCCTATCACTGTTCTTCTAACTTGCACCAAGAGCAGAAGACTAATGCTCAAAAAGGCTGAAGTTGAAAGCATAACCACAGAGTTCCGGAGAGAAGTGCTCACAGAGTTGGAAAATTGTGGCTGGTGATCAAGGGGATTTTGATTAAAAAGCACTTTATGTAACATCTTCCATACACTGATAAATGTTCAGCTGTAAAAGCTCTCCAGGAATGAATTCCCTCTAATAATGTTTGTTTACTTTTACCTTATTTTAAGACCAAACCTCAATTATACATCTGCCAAAGGAAGGGAGAGCATTTAGTCCACTTGTTAGTGGCTTTAGGATTTGATGAAGGGTTTTAAAGGGAACTTGAAAGCTAAGTTGCTCTTGACATTTTCGCTTTCTCTGAACTTAATACATCTGTATTTTTGGAAAGGCTTAGTGATGGGAGACACTTTTTTCCATCTTCCAGTATCTGGCAGACTGCTTAAGGTGTTCTGAAGAACCTTTAATGCGTAATGTGGGTGTGGTTATTCAGAGCAGTAAATTAGAGATCTTTGCACCAAACAAAGCCTCTGAAGACTATAGGATCTTCAGAAAGTAATTTGTTATCTATGTTTTATATTTTGCCTTCGATCAACGTGCATGATAACATCTCACATCTCCTATACCTAGGTCTCTATGAAACTGGGTCTGTGAAATCACACTGGAAAAGGGTGCTTCCTACACGTTCCTGTTGCCAACTGGTGTAATGACCCGCTGTTGCGGGTGATAAGTGAAAAGAAAGGAAAGACATGCAATTCTGAAAGCTTGAGGGAATTTCACAGCTATCTCCCCTTCTGTTATTCTGCTAACGGGGGCCTCCTGACTCGATTGAGAACACAGTTGCACAAGTGCCCCTTTCTTTCAGTTCACCCTGACCTTCATATTGAACTTATGATTGCAGGCTCCATTTTTTCAGCTTGATCCCGAGGTCACATACCTGTAGCTTCTCTCAAAAGTCACTCAGTAACTTAAGGTGGAGAAGAAGGTTAATTGTCAGGTTAAATCTCATGGTGCGTGTGTCTGGCCGCGTTTCTGCGCACTGGCCTGGGGCTGGTCTCTGACTAGCTTCTAGGTAAGGCTAAATGTGTTGGATTTGTGTTTTAAACACCTGTCTGGGTTAAGGTATGCATGCCTACCCTGAGACAAAAGCTCTTTGCTAGCTGTCACTTGTTGCTGTTGTGATTTATTGAATGGTAAAATGGCCAAGCTCAAGACAACATTGATAAAAAGTGTGGTGGCATCTCGGTTTTAAATTCACTTACCTGTTAGGTCTAAAGTAGACCTGGTCTAGCTAATTAGACATCTACTAGCTTTCTGGCATAAAAGCCCATTGTTCAAGAAAAGGTTGAGTCTGAGGAAGATTAAGCTGTCTAGAAATCATAAGAGATGAGAATGAGACAAATGGTTGCCTTTTTTTTTTTTTAGTAAGAATCTGTCATTATTTCTTTTTTCTTGTTTGCTGTGAGTTTTTGTTCTTAATGATAGAGCCAGGTGCCAACAGCAAATGATTTGCATAGCTTGTTATGGAGCTTGATCAGCATCGCAGATGTTACTGCAGTTCTGGATTGCTCTAGCTTATGCTAAACTTGCTGGTTTGAAATCAGCACAGTGTGCAGATCATATTGCTGATATCTCTGAGGAAGCTATTCCAACAAATCTTAGGAAATAGCTTCTTCCTTTCTTCTCCTTGTGGTGGCCGTTACTTGCCTTACACTTGCATTATTTCACAGGTCTTCCATAGTAGAGAATAGTCTGTATTCCAGCACAAGCAGTGTTGGGAATTTGACTTATGTAGTACAAGTCTTTTTCATCAGTGTCTGGCTTAACGTTTTGAGTCAGGTTTCATGTAGTTTATAGTCACAAATGTAAACTTGCTGTAGTCCAAACTGATTAATCCAGTATAAATCAGGCTGAAAATTCTGTTCTGGTGTAGATTAAAAAACATCAACAAGTCAACTTTAGATCAGCAAATTGGTCGTTGTTCTATGCTCATGACCTACATAACTTTTTTTGTTCCCTTAAAATGCTGCTTGGTATTTTGTGGTCACCGTACACAAGCTCCAGTGGGAAAAAAGGTGCAGTAGCTACTTAGCAATTTCTTACCTCTCTAAATAAATGTTGTCTCCTTATTAAACTTGATTATTTCTCATGCTTTTACATAAGGAACCAGTAAAAATTGTGTCAACACTGTCTGTTTAAAGAGAAATGTTACACTGTAACCTTTTGAGTACTGGGAAATTTCATGTAAAGCGAGAACATCTTGACAGGGTATAACTGCACATTTATTCAAAATAAAATGATCATTTATTAAGAAAACAATGTCTGCTGGTGGTAACCCCGTTCTGATTTTCTAAATTAACCCTTCTTCAGAACAGGCTCATTATCTAGGAAATGACTGCTGCTAGTAGAGTATCTAAAGAAAATAGGCACAAGTAGCAGTAAGAATATTAATATTATAGCAGCTCCCGATAGTGCTGCTACCATTAAGGTTCTGTTGGAATTTTCATGCTCCTCTTTTCCGATCTTTTTTATTTTTAAATGACTATAAAAACTGGGGCCATGTAGGAAACTTGCATATAAGGTCTGAGACTGGCAGTGTGTGTTTGCTTTGAGCAGCTCTTGAAAAATAACTTGATACCACACAAGCAGATGTTCTTTGATTCCTCAGATCATGTTAAGGCATGGATTTTGAACTACCTGTTTTTTCTTTTATGAAACAGAAAGTGCTTATAGTACACTAAATCTATGCCTCTCATAATTTTCACCTGGGTTTGATCTCTGCCTATCTTTCCCCTCTTCCTCTCACAAGCTGGGATTCTGATAGTATATATATTGAAGGCAGTGACATAGGCAAGTTGGTGAAATCATGACCCTGCTGACATCAACTGGGGTTTACTGTTGACATCACTGAACATCAGGATTTTCCTCTGCTGAGGAAGATTAGTGTTGATTAATATGATTTTGAATGACAGAAGGTTTCAAGCTCACAAGCAGCTCATAAAGCAAACAAAATACACAGCAAAAGTATTGTTTATTTATTTGTGTGGTTCAGCTGGAATTAGTTACAGTGTTTCGTATTATGCTAATTACAATATTTACCCTATTTGGTAGAAGTAGTGAAATGCTAGCTGTGTTCTTAGAAACTGACAAAGACCTCTTGGGAGTCCAGAGTTGCAACACAGGGAGATCAGCAAAACATCCACCCACAATCTTGTATATGCAGAAGTGATGTTTGTGAATGGAAAGTGTTTACTGTTTGTTGGCTGATGTGAAATAATTTGGAGGTCTTGGTGTAATATCCACTAGTTGAATGCCAGTTTTGTCAGGTGAAAAAAGTCCCTGTAATTGATATTCTAATTAATGTTTTTGTGAAAGGAGCCAAGGATTGAATGGATCTGAAAACTGATCTACCCTTACAGCTGTAAGTGACTCCTCCGAGGAAGAGAAATGTTGAGAAGAGAGGAGTGGGGGCAGGAAGCGCATTATGTCTGCTCTGTGGACAGACAGCAAGCGCGCATCTGTCATGTGCCTGTTAGCATGGTATCTTTATGAAATCTGAATTTGTGACGGGTCATTTTCTGAGCCTCTTGCTTTATTTAGCTGAAAATCTCTCCTTCCAAATACTACCCAAGTAGGTGAATGCATTTACAGTAAAACAGTCCCGTTCCAAATATTTACTGACTGGATTTTCTGCAGAGGCTCAGCAGAGAGCTGCAGTGCTGCCTGGCACTGGTGGGAAGCAGTGCTCAGGAGCAGTGTGCTGAACCACATGCACATGCCTGGGCAAGAGCTTGAGAACAGTTTGAGCTCGTGGGAAGAAAAGTTCATAGCTCATCACTGTCATGCTCTGTGCTGTCTGCTCAAATAGCACGTATGGACATGGAGGGGAGACGAGCCAGTGCTTCCCTCCTGCATGGGCTGTGCAGCACTTGTGTAGCCTTGTAGTCCGTCTGATGGCCTCCGTGACCAGGTGGCATGGGGAGGAGGACCAGACTCTCCGAGAGGGGGATTTCTTCCCCACTGGAGTCTGGAGTCAGGAATGGGATGGTGATGGTGACCCCAGGCTCAGCTGTGTTACGTGCCGAGGAAAGCCTTTCTGGAAGTGGGGCCAAACTCATGTGCTTTGTCATGGAGAACAGGATTTTTGTAGCTCTATTAATTCTAAAGTAGAGGCTCGCACTGTACAGAGCTTTGGTTGTCTGGATGGCATTTGGTTTGTTCTTGTTATGCAACGATTTAAAGTGATGAAAGTACCAGCAAAATGCAAGTTTGTATTTTGTCTAATTATGACCTCCTTAAGTTAATTTTTATGCATCAAAGCTATTTGACATTTGTCAAAACAAATTCAAGTCCCTAGGAGAGAGTTTATGACAAAACCACCATTGATCTGACAGGTTGCTCTCTAGGGAAGAAATAGTGTGGCTGGCATTAAAGACTTAATGCTTCCAAAGTTCTTCTTTACTACTAGTCCCAAGGCAGAGTGTCTGGGCCTGGGCGAAGCCGGCTGCCACGGTGGCAGCTGGGAGTTTGACAGTGTTATGAAGAATTGCAACTGTTGATCAGTGGATCGTTACACTGTCGATGACAGCATTGCAAATTAATTCTGAAATTAACGGAGGGGACATGAAGAGGTCCCACTGTTCCTCTGAAAGGAAGAGGACAGTGTCGAAATTACCAGCGAAGCAGAGTGAAAATTGCTCTCCACGTTCTGCCTGGCAGCTGGATGCGAGTGCGTAAAATGTGGATGTCTGGCATCGGCGTTCACCTAGAGAAAGCTGAGCCTTGGAGGAGATGACTAATAAGAGTCATGAGGTGGGGGCGGGGATGTTTTGGGTTCTCTGTTGCTTTTGTAAATGATTTATTGCACTACTGTATTTTAGAGATGAGAAATTAGTAGGCTGATATTTCCTTTCTATTCTTAAAATAACCTGTTATTTTGCAAAATGAAATAATTTCTCATATAGCAGCCTCCTCCTACCCTTTGTCAGATATTATTCAGCCTAGAGTACTTCCAAATACTCAATATTATTTCACCTACGTGTGCAGAATGCGGTCTACTTCAGACCCGAGGTATCATTCATTGGTTTGTAGTAGCCATTAACATATGCTTTTCACATGGTTTGTGTACTTATTCTAAGCATGTGCCTTTTACAATGCAGAACACAAGAGACTTGTTTTGTAAGATTAATGAAGGTCACCAAAATTCTCAAAAGTATTCTGATAATTAAGGCTTTGTTTATCAAAAACAAGTTATATTAAGAGCAAAAAGATTCATGGTAATTATTCATAATCTTAACAATTCAAGTGTAGCCACCTCATTTGTGCATTTAATTCTTCTTGTTAATGTTTTGCATAAATCTGCATAATTACTTGAGTTGCCTGTTGTAATTTTGACAGCTACTCAGTTCATGTGCACTAAAGTATATCAAAAGCTTGATGTGCTGAATATTTATAGTTTTATGTATGTTCTAGGGATAATATTTTTTCAACAATATTTTTAGTTTTTGTAAAATTGACATGGTATACTTGGAAAGATTGCCAAACATAGATCTCCATTGTAGCGCATGATGGAACTAGAGGTATAGTACAGGGGTTTTGAAGTATTTCACAGAAAATAGATATGAAATGTGCACATGAATTTTTTGATAGTTTTTTTAGTATG
This sequence comes from Opisthocomus hoazin, assembly GCF_030867145.1. Lineage (NCBI taxonomy): Eukaryota > Metazoa > Chordata > Aves > Opisthocomiformes > Opisthocomidae > Opisthocomus > Opisthocomus hoazin. The sequence continues at coordinate 51,014,007 of NC_134415.1, read as the reverse complement.
TTGTACATGAACACATACTTTTTTTAAAAAAAAGTTTTGCAGAATGTTCTGTGCATGTGTAAGTACAAGTTGCTGCCTAGATTTTATTCATAGCCACATTCAAAAGAATAATAGTGAAAAACAGAAGCAGAACGTTGAATAGCATTAGCATGGAAGCTAGCCTTACTGCTACACACACTGCGTCGCTGCATGGCTCCCAGAGGGCTTGGAGAGCTCTGAGAACTATCTGCCTGCAATTTAGCAAAACAAAACAGCATCAACAACAACCACATCTAACTTTTGGCTTCCCAAGTGCTCCTGCCCATTAAAATTTTGTGGGTGGTGGAATGAGAGTCACATTCTTTGGAGAAATGTAAGACATACAAAAACAATAATAGTGTAGATCAATCAAGTTGTGTCATCCTTCAAGCACTGTTTTGGGGAAGAAAGGAATTTGCAGAGTGAAAAGGCACTAATGACCTCTTCCTCACACAGAATAAATACACCATTTTGTAAGGACAGCAAATACTGAGGTTATTTATAAATATCATTGTGCTTGTGAATAATAAAAGCAGTTGCTAACTAATTACAGCAATAAGTTTTCAGTGCATCTGATGACTGTCTGGCACAGTGTGGTGTGAATCTTCAGTCAGCTGAAATCACACAAATTATTCAGTCTTTTTACAAATGTTGACAAAATGAGGGTTTGAAAACCTAGTTGGGATCCTTTAAAAATACTGTCTCAGGACAGTTTATTTTTCAAAGACTGTGTTATGCATTCCAAAGTTATCTAGTTTTGCACTTAGTTAGGAATAATATTCAAGCGTACATGCTCTGGTGTAGAAGTGTGTACTCACTATTTGGTCACATTTTGACCTTACTAAAATAGTACTGTGTGTTATAAAAATGTGTGCTTATCTTTGTTATATCTTTCATGCAAAATTTCATATTTTTATATGAAAACAGCTTTCTTTAAGACAGACAGAAGGAGGGGAATCCTACTGTAGATATCATAGCATTGTTTCCTAGGAAAGAGATTTGATAAGAACGAAATGCTCTTGTCCAACAGGAGCAGAAAATGAATGTATTCAAGGGTATCAAAAAGCAGAAGCAAAATTTTCATTTGGATGCCAGTGTTCCAGCTGTATGGATCCCTCTGCTGTCACAGAGAGTTGATGATATACATCAATTCTGAACACTTAAGACATTAGAAATATGGATTATCTTTCAGTTGTAGATGGACTTCAGGGGTGTAACACCACAGGAGGAGGAAGGAAGATTTAAACTGTTTCTGTTATACTCAAAATATATTTGGGGTTGATTTAAGAGTAAAAGGAGGAAAAGTGCAGTTGTCATGCACTGCTATCTTTCACTTTTATAAGCACTCAAATGTAAGTGAAAAATTAAAAGGTTATTATATTTAGAAATAGCTGGAGCCGTACACTCCATGTATGTTGCACGCAGTGGGGAATGAGCATAAAAAATGAGGGGGGGAAACCCATCTACTTTGCAGCTATATTCATTAATTAAAAGAAGTTTGTTAAACTAAATTTGGAAAGAAAAAAGAAAAAAAAAACCCTTCTTTAATTGTGTTTACCCAAAAGCCTTTTCTTCCTAATTTAAATAGCATAAACATCTGGACTAAAGCAATATTAGAATCATGGCAGTAGTCAAGCAAATCTTGTGGAAAATAATGAAATTAGATCCCTGGTGTTGTGACAGAGTAAGGGCAGGATACATCAGTTCGATGTTAATAAAATTTCCATGAATGACTGAATACAATTAAGAAATTGTCAGTTGCGGCAATGAACTTTTGTAGCTCATAGATGTTTGCATCATTTGATTATGCTGGCAATTTAAAATTGTTTGTTAGTGTCTGTGTTGGGATATTAATTATGACCTTTATTACAGCCCACAATTAAACTAGTCATATAGCAACAAGCAGCCTGTGTTGTGGTAGTAAAGGATCTGAACTGTTTAGAATAGAGTATTGGTATGTTCAGACCATTCACTGATCATCCAAATTGGAAATTATTTGAAATGATCCAGTACTTTAAAAAACAATTTAACTGGGTTGAGTAATCCCCTTAATAAAGAAATTTTGGTTTAATAGTGTTTTAACAGTTTTAATTGCTAACAACATCTGTAAAACTGTTTTAAAAAAGGGAGGGAGAAAGCATTTTTAACTGTGACTCCAAGATAAGCTTTATCCTGTTTCAGGAAGAGAAAACAATTATTCATTGGTTAATTAGCTGTAAACAACTTTTTAAAGACACATCCATTATATATGTAATTATTTGAAAAAAGCTTTAATGTTATTTCTGCTAATGCATAATTATTAGTCCTTGCTTAAAAGGATTAACAGTACTTAGATGACCACTATTGTTGGAAAATATCGGAGTAGAGAGATAAGATTAGCATCAGGAAGGAATGTGTAGTGATGAATCAAGTGTGTGCCCGCACCCCTTTAGCAGTGACAATGAATAAATCGCGTGTTCGGAAACAAAGCATTGCAAACAGAAACCATGCACCTTTTCATCTTTAATATTTCTGTGATATGTGAAGAAGATATATCACGGTCAAAGTGTTTCTATACCCAGTGGAATACATAGTTCCTGTGATTTTTATATGTTTTAAACTCCCATGGCATGTTTGTCATTTTTTTTAAGAGCTCTGTAGTCCCTTTATTATTGCATAGCTGAGTGGCAACTTTACACTGCCCTCAGTACATCCATTTGCTAACGGTTATACCTAATTTACTAAGAGGATGTAAAGTAATGGTGAAATCTATTTAGGCTTTTGTAATGTCTTGACTGGAACGCTATTTATAGTTATTAGCATATAAATGAAAGGAATAATATTTTAAACACTTAAATGTTTTTAATATAGGTCAAGGGAAACTGTAATGTTTGTCCTAACACGTTGCAAATTCCAACTAAGACATCACAGAAACATGCCTGAAACGTGTGTTGATTTACATCTGTGTTTACCAAAAAAACGTTTGACTGTATATACTAAAATTACACTGAAAGAGGCAGTTCAGGGCCACATCAATAAGAATTTAAGCATCTGAGCGACCTAATTCTGACACAACCATAGTTGTGTTGTGCTTAAATTGTTATCTTGGACATATCTAACACAGTAATTTATGTTAAACAGAGACCTGATACTTAGTGTGCCAAGTCCCCACATTTTTGTGGAGTTACAGTTTTTCAGAGCCATTTGTGTAAGTGGCTAGCCATAGAAGCATGATAAATGGTGTAACAGGAGGGCTACAGATTCCCCTGTAACGTCCACGAATGTGCTTTAGCCCTGACCTGGAAGGATCGACCTGAGCAGTGGGAGATTTGCTCAGTCTCCATGAATTTGGCTGCTTTTCAGATGCTGCCAGTAATGATGCTAATTGCTGACATTTGTAGCGGTCGGTTTTGTGATACAGACACCTGTACTGTGTCAGGATTTCTGGGTTTTTAAACAAGAAAAAAGCTCTCAATTTTCTCTTATGAAACTGGAGGAACAGTGTTTGACAGCTGTGAAGGAATACCATGGGTGATTTTAGCATTTCAGTTCATTGGATATTTTTAATTCTCTGGAGTATATTAAGGAGAAATTGTGCACTTTAATTTGTGTGATTTCTTTAAAGCAATTGTTATGTGGAAGCATTTGGGAGGATGGAATTTTTGTAACTGTTTTAGTTGACAAAGAAATTATTACATTTTAAGGGATTTGTGTATTAAAGCGTGGATGATTATTTAGAAGGTTTGGTTGCTGCAAATGGGAAACCTTGTAACTCGCTTTACTGGTTTATTTTGTGATCTGTGACTAAACTGAGTAAAAATGCAAATAGCACAAGCCCTTTACATTTTATCACCAGATCAGTTTACTGATGGGAGGATCAGAGTCACTAAACAGTTCAACACTTGTGATTTCTAAGTAGCCAGACACTAAAGGCATCTATGGTGACGACTACAGGAAAGTTCACATGAACAGAGGTTTTAATGGAATTTAGTATTTATTTGTTTCTGACTTGGAATGCAGAAGCAAGAGTTTATTGTCCATCGTAAGGACAATATCTTTTTCTCCCATCACATGTGGCAATGAGCTATCATGTCATGTTGCAGCATGCTTATGTGTTGGAGGAAACAACTGGTAAAGCTAGAAAGAAACACTGAAACCTTGAATGGGTGTTGTCGTTTCCTTCTGATTACACCTCTTTTCAGAGAGCATTATAAAAATTATAATATTTTACTTCCGTCACTTTCATTTTTAACTGATGTTCCCCATGTTTTTAGTGTTTTTATTTGTTTAGAAGCATTACAGCTGTTTATTTGCAACTTATTTGCATATCAGTCTTAGCAGTGATGTTAACACCATTTTGGAGTCAGTGCTATGGCACGATCTTTCTCCTAGTGAAACTGGATGAAGTTGTGCTCTTGCCTCCTAAGGAAACAGATTTGGGTCTATTAATACCTATTTTTGCATATCCAGCAGAGGAAGCAGAAGTCCAACAATGGGGTTGCTGTGGACAAAACATTTGGGGTGGCAGGTGGGTTGGCAAAAATTGCTTGTGGAGGTGGGGAACCGCATGAATCATTCCCCCTATATTCTGGGAAAACCGCTCAATTAAAACACTAACGATTGCTCTGTAATTCAGTAATTTTTCACATCCTGGAATTTCATTTTTTTCTTTAAATTGTCCATGAGTTAGTAGCATATTATAACAGTTGATTAAAACTGTTTCCAGTGCTAACACAAGTGTAGTGGTCCCAATTAGCCAGCAGCTGATTGGTTTAGTAGGGAATAACACCCAATCATGTCTCTGCACGCCAACTCCCCTGCCATTTTGCTACGTTTGTGAGTATATATCAGAAGAATCAGCCAAACTGGTTTTGAGTGTGCCATATGTAAATATCAGGCTTTACTTTGTGTCCAGACTAGCTGCAATTATGCTGCTTTGTGCAACTAGAATTTGTAGTCGTTTGGTCAGTCTTCAACAGAATGCAATTTAAGGGGACTGGACTATAAGATATTGCCCCCTTTAAAAAAAAAAAAAAGATTAGCTGTTGGGCTGCAGTGTTATTTTAAGGTCCATGCAACTGATACAAATCTCTTATTACTTAGTGTTGCTGTTTCTGCCTTAAAAGCTGTAAAACAGTGCATTATAACACTGTTTTAACTAGTGATCTGGGGCTTGCTGCTAAAGATGACAGTGGGTTGATTTTGATTTACATACAGCAGAGCTGGGGGCCACAGCATTTTAGAATATACACAAGAGACAACTTTCTTCTGATTTCTGAAATCAATGAGACCAAGCAGCCCACTGGCAATATTTTTGTCTCCCGAAGAAGGAGTGTTTCCCACTAACTCTAGAACTCTATTGGCAAGTTTAGTCTAGTTTGTTAAAGTAAATTTTATCTATAGAAGTGTATATGAATGCATGGCAGCATAAACCTTCAGAATTTGCTGGTTTCAGTATGAGCTGGGCAGAATCATACATGAATCATATAGCTGGACAGAATATCGTATATGGCTGAGCAGAATCACAGATACAAGAGATTTCATCCCAAGATAACCAGCAAAAAAAGCAAAAATTGTTCTCAACTGATTTGCTGCAGTGTAAGGATTCATCTAAACACCCAGAAAGTATTTGCTGGCTTGGGTCTTGTATTTCCTTGTTCACTTTGTCTTGAACTGCTTTGAGGTATAGGCTTGATGTTCCTTTCATGAATTTAGGCTCAGTTGCAGTTGAGATGGCATCCAAAAAAAGCCACTAGTGTTTCTCAAAAAAGGTCTGTCCAAAGTTCAGAGACAACTGTCAAGAAATACCCAAATGCAATACCATGGTTTGAGCTGCATTAGGTAGCTGAGTGTTTGGACTTATGTACGTCTGCATTCATGGAATTAAAAATATCAAATTCTAAATCTGTGTGAAAGGCTTTCTGATTTGCTCACCAGGGCTGCTTTAGGTGAGTACTTTTAGGGTATGTATTTATTTTTTTTTACGGAAGCAGCGTGATGACTCCAAATCTCATGAACTAAAATTTGTAGGAAGCTCATGTGAATCTCATGGTCTAAAACTGTCATGAACACTAAATAAAACTATTTAGGGTTCTCCTTTGCTTTCTGTTGGCCAAACCTGAAGATTGTGTAGAGATCACATTTCCAAGTCATTCTGTGGAACTGTGAAGGCTGAAAACCTCCTTCTTACATGAAAATCTAGAGGTTTTTTTTTTAAAGCAAAGATTTTGTAAAACCAGGGCATTAAAAGCTATCGAGATATTGTGAGACTGATAATTGTAACAGTTGCAACATGGCTACTGCTCAGCATAGAAGGCATAGAAGCCAGACCTATGAAAGGAGAGTTGTGTGCAGCCAGGGCTTCATCTAGCGCAGAGGACAGAGCAACGTTGTACAGATTTAGGAAAAGGAGTTTATGAGAAAACATCAAAGGTAGAACAGCCAGCTCAATGGAAGCTATTTTTTTAAAAATAATATTTTTGCGTTATAAACAGTTCTTCAATGCTTTTAGAAATTTAGTTTTAGTAAGTATTTTAGATTTTAAACACACATGGTATCTTTAAAAAACAAAGTTAAAATTAATGCATGGTTTTAGTATTTTCTCATCTTTTTTTTTTCCCCTCTCTTCTTTCATGTTAGACAAATGTGACAGTGAAGAAAAAGAAAAGGGCAATTGGGGGACAGGAGGTTGTAGATCCAATATAAGTTAGTTGATGAAGACAGCTTTCTTTTTTTCAGATGAATTCATTCAAAGATAATATCTCCCTCTCCCAAGGAAAAAACCAAAACCAAAACCATATTCCTGTGCAAATGAAAATTTCTAACTATCCCCAAAATTACTTTTTTACTTAGAGGTTGATTGCCCTTGCTTAGCCGTCTTTGTTAACAGACAGATGTGGGATTTTAGCTTTGATTAAGCAGTAAACCTTATAGCTGGACATAAACCCGGCTCCTTAAAAGAGGACATCTCCTAGAGGTACACTATTTTATTTCCCTCCTCACAACAGGTAGAATTTTCTGAAGCTACTTGACTTTCCTGACTCTACAAACTAAAACCTTATGTGGGCCAGAACTGTACCTGTCTCCAACTTCTATCTTACCTCTTCCAGTTATCCTAATGAGAAAATCCTGTGCATTAGCTCCTGCCCACCACCTCCCTGCAATGCTTCTTACCTCCTAAACCCTCCCTTGCCTGCTGGGAGGGAGGTGTGGAGGTGCAAGAGCCACTCAGAAATGTGGAAGAAACTGTGTCTGTGTTTTCAGTAGGTACCAAAATCTGAGTGGTCACTGTGTGTGAAGCTTGCAAGACGTTTGGACTGGTGGTAAATCGAGTTCATTTGAGGTGCTGAACTAAAGTTTGGTCTCCCTTGGGACTATATAATCTTTGTAAAAAGGAAAGAGAGAAGCACAAATCTTATAGGAAGGTTAAGGAGACTGGAGGTTTTACATGAGTCTTAATACCTTTGGAGTGGGGTTTATTTTAGTACGTAGCTAAAAGGGGAGCATGAGCAATGGCCACGGATACTATTGGAAAAGTAGATGGATGACTGTTGCAACATGAAGTTTCATAACATGATTTTCTGTTACTCATTGTTGATGGCTTTTCACTGATTAAAGGAGCAAAGGCAATCCCATCATAACAACAACAAACTAAAATAGTTTACCAGTCTACACATTAATGGACAGAATCAGAGAATGGAAAATTAAACAAAAGCTAGGATACAGAATCACAGAATCACAGAATCACAGAATCACAGAATAGTAGGGGTTGGAAGGGACCTCTGTGGGTCATCTAGTCCAACCCTCCTGCTGAAGCAGGGTCACCTGCAGCAGGCTGCACAGGACCTTGTCCAGGCGGGTCTTGAATATCTCCAGAGAAGGAGACTCCACAACCTCCCTGGGCAGCCTGTTCCAGTGCTCCGTCACCCTCAGAGGGAAGAAGTTCTTCCTCATGTTCAGACGGAACTTCCTATGCTTCAGTTTGTGCCCATTGCCCCTTGTCCTGTCACTGGGCACCACTGAAAAGAGCTTGGCCCCATCCTCCTGACACCCACCCTTCAGATATTTATAGGCATTTATAAGGTCCCCTCGCAGCCTTTTCTTATTCAGGCTGAACAAGCCCAGCTCCCTCAGCCTCTCCTCGTAGGAGAGATGCTCCAGTCCCCTCACCATCCTCGTAGCCCTCCGCTGGACTCTCTCCAGTAGCTCTTCATCTTTCTTGAACTGGGGAGCCCAGAACTGGACACAGTACTCCAGATGAGGCTTCACCACGGCAGTGTAGAGGGGAAGGAGAACCTCCCTCGTCCTGCTGGCCACACTCTTCTTGATGCACCCCAGGATCCCATTGGCTTTCTTGGCAGCCATACTCAGAATGCAATCTTACAACATTTCTGGCATAAGATGCTGTGGGTTTTTAAACTCTGTTTTCTAAGCTAAAGATGGAGTTGTCAGCCAGCCTTAACTTTGAACTTTCTTGCTTTTAGCAGTTTGCGTTAAACATTAATGTTATTGAAAATAGCTTTTTATCCATGTGTATTAAGGGTTTGTTTGCCAAAGTTTCGACTCTCAAATGTGTGAATTTCAGCAGCTAGCAAACATCAAAGCAAGGAGATTTTTCAGCTCAAAAACTTATCTTTAAAATTGAAAATTAGTCTTTCACTGTATACTTTTTGTGAATAATCATAAGAAACTATAATAAACAGTCTCTCTTTATTGTTCTATTATATTGAAAGAGATATGCCTTGATTATATCATTTAATTAACTCTTGCTATGTTTTACTGAAGTTCAAAGCATTAAGCATTGTTTGTGTAAGCACCATGACATTCAGGTTGCCTGAAAGAAGTAAATAAAACTGTAGGTCAAACTGTATTAATGTGTCTTGCTAGCTATTATTACATCGGCCTTTGAATAGCGTTTATTCTGTAATTGACGGTTGTCAGCCTGCAATTTCCATAGTTATGTTCTGAATACTTCAAGTTTTCCCTAATTTTTGTAGTGTTTACACCACATATAGTCAAAGATTAAAGTAAAATGGAAAAATGAGTTACAAATTTTTATTTGACCAGCTTAATATTTCTTTCTTCAGGGGAATCACTCCAGTTATTTGCCAAGTTCATATATCTATAATATTCTTTTAGATTCAATTTTCTGCCCTTTACTTTTCTCTATTTCATATTTACTTTATTCTTTGTGGTCATCCCATCTAATCTGTGTCTACCTAATCAGCCTAACATATCCATGTATCATTTCCTTAATGATTTTGTTATTGAAATGACGCTTAGCATTTGATACTTAAGCATACATTCCAAAAGCTTAATTCTCCCATTAGTGGATCAAACTTCCATACTGCTCCCAGATTCAGTCTGCTTCATGAGTTATACAAGCTTTGTTGAATGTTGTCCAAGATCTGTAATGCAGATATATTTTTTTAATCTGTATTAGCGAGTGGAAGCCACCATACAGGTCTGGGTAACTTTTTGTACTCCAGTATTGACTGGAGGCGCTGGTTGATGAAGATGCAACATTTCCTTTCACTGTGCAACTTGATTTTTATCTTTAAGGCCTTGCTTCTGCAAAGGAAACATGGGAAGGGACAGAGTGTACCCTCAGCAAGTTTGCTGACAATACAAAGCTGGGAGGAGTGGCTCAGACAACAGAAGGCTGTGCTGCCATTCAGCAAGACCTGGACAGGCTGGAGAGTTGGGCAGACAGGAAGCTGATGAAGTTCAACAAGGGCAAGTGCTGGGACCTGCACCTGGAGAGGAACAACCCCATGCACCAGTACAGGCTCGGGGTGGACCTGCTGGAGAGCAGCTCTGCAGGGAAGGACCTGGATGTCCTGGTGGATGACAAGTTGACCATGAGCCAGCAGTGTGCCCTTGTTGCCAAGAAGACCAATGGTATCCTGGGGTGCATCAAGAAGAGTGTGGCCAGCAGGATGAGGGAGGTTCTCCTTCCCCTCTACACTGCCCTGGTGAGGTCCCATCTGGAGTACTGTGTCCAGTTCTGGGCTCCCCACTTCAAGAAAGATGAGGAACTACTGGAGAGAGGCCAGTGGAGGGCTATGAAGATGATACTGGACTGGAGCATCTGTCCTATGAGGAAAGGCTGAGGGACCTGGGCTTGTTTAGGCTGAAGAAAAGAAGGCTGAGAGGGGACCTTATAAATGCCTATAAATCTGTTAAGGGTGGGTGTCAGGAGGATGGGGCCAAACCCTTTTCAGTGGTGCCCAGAGACAGGACAAGGGGCAATGGGCACAAACTGAAGCACAGGAAGTTCCGTCTGAACATGAGGAGGAACTTCTTTACTCTGAGGGTGACAGAGACCTGGAACAGGCAGCCCAGATGGAGTCTCGTTCTCTGGAGATACTCAATGCCTGCCTGGACAAGGTCCTGTGCAGCCTGCTGTAGGTGACCCTGCTTCAGCAGGAGGGTTGGACTAGATGATCCTCAGAGGTCCCTTCCAACACCTACCATTCTGTTATTCTGTGAAATGAAACTTTTCAGCCACTTCTGCCATCCATAAAGAACTGTAGATGTTTGAGAAGCTTCTATGGCTTTTCTCTATCTAATTTATGTCCAGTTTTACCAAATTAACTTATCTTTGTTTCAGCTTCCTTCAACACAATATTGACTGTGTAGCGAACAGCAACATCTCACAGTTTACATCCATTCTTATCCTCTCCTTTGTTGAGCTTCTCCAGGTACTTAACATCCCTGTAGCAGTGTGTCTGTCCTTTGACTTTGTGCTCTTCTTCCCAGAGATAGCCTCCATTACTGTCTTCTGTCTAGACACCAGTAGTGGTAGCGTTTTCCAGAATTTGGCTGCTTCATTCCTATTCCTCCAGACTCCCTTGTTTCCCTACAATTTAGCAAAGGCTTCCACCCTTATTTGCTAGAACATCTATTAGAATTCCTGTAAGACAGCATGAATTTGTTTCATTTCTTTTCCTGTTCCTCCTATTCATCTTCATGTCACCATATAGTTGTGCGTCTGACATGGTGTGACCGTTCTTTACTGTAATGCTTGCAGTTTCTGTCGAGACAAGTCATGATGTGATGCTGTGTCCCTGTATCTGGCTTCCTCAACATGTTCTCACATGATTTCATATTTCTCTGTCATGCCTCTCTTCGTCTTTATTCTGTGTATATTTTCAAATTATTTGAATTTCAACTTTTTTTTTTTTGCTATGAGCCCTCTGAGTCCGGGAAGTGCCTGACAAATCTGCTGTTACAAAATATTCTGGATAAAAAGGCTAGTTTTGTGTTGTTAAATGGTTTGTATGTAGAAATATTTTTTAAAAAATTTTTTTTTAGTTCAAGCTTGTGGTTTGCTTGAGAGGATGTTAAAGAGAATTCCATTGTGTTTCTCTAGTGAAGCATAGCTATCCAGTTAAATATGTTGTACGGGCACTGAATAGTATAACATTTAAGGGATGTTGAATTGTATTTTGGACATGTTTTTGTGTTTCTTTATCATGGCAGAGACTTTACGGTGATAGACTGGTAGGGAACTGAAGTGTCCAGTTACGTGCCTACATGCCATGGTTAGCAGAGTGGCCTGCACTTGAGTTCCTTGGTATTAGACTTTTTTTCTTTTTTTTTTTTTTTTTATAAACTTGATAGGCTGCAGTTGAAGTTCATTGACTTGTCTCTGTTGAAGGCAGAATTCAAGTACTAGGTCAAATTAAAAACTGATGTTAGCATTGTGTCTCTACTTTTGTAGTGCATTCCTCTTCTACAGAAAGCCAGATACCCATTTGCATACTTTGGATTGCTAAAACCAAGGAAACTAAGCAAGAGACAATTTACTAGTTCATAAATGAATTGATGCTGAATAGCCAACCTGATTATTCCTGGGATAATCTGTTAAACAAATGAAAATAGGTGAGCCTTCCTCTCTCTTTGTCGCTTGTTTAAGAAAATGGCATGATCTCAGGAGAACATCTTTAACTATGAGAGCATAAGTGCACAGAATGACAGTTACAAATAATTTTGTACAACAGACAGACAAATTGTGCTGGTTGTATTAAAAAAAAAAAGAAAAAAGAAGAAAAGAAAAAAAGTCTGGCCTGAAAGACTACAGTAAATCATGAAAGCGATCTCAAGTGAACAGAAATAGATCTCTGGAATACGGTGTGCAATGAAACCACTGACCTCTTATACAAGGGTTCATGTCTTTTTCTACAGAAACAGATGGGTAATAGCATAATGCTGAAATCATGCTCTACATAATATGGACCTAGTGATTGCAGACCTGATTGCTTGCCATATGGTTGCTGAAGGGTTGAAGAGAAAATGGGATGATATGCAAACTCTTAAAAGCAACATTTTTATTGAATGGCCATTACATTAAAACCCAAACTCTGCGAATGAAGGAAAGAACTGTGGTGAATAATGATGAAACAACAAAAACAATAAAAGAAGAAACACAATAGCATGTATTTGTTTTTAATATGCAAAATAATACTACTCCTGTGTTTTTTTTGTCATTTTGCCTTGTGTTATGAGCATTCAGTGGAAAGTTGGTGGGACGTTGCTGCCTGCAGGGCACAAATACAGCATAGTGGAGCATTGCAGTAGTGACTAGGTCAGACAGAAAAAGAAAATAGTCACTTGTCTCAAAGGAAAAGCTTCCAAGTTAAACGCTAACTAAAATATGCAACTTGCATACCTAAACCACATTTCTGAGAGGCTGGTGGAAAGCCTTCATGAGACTTGCTTTTTCAAGACAGACTTCTACAGCCTATTTACTCTCTCTCCTGAAAAAAAAGTTGCTTTTCTTACTGATTTTTTTTCTTGGTACATACTTGTTACTGGTAAATAGCCTACTTTATTTTTTTTATTGAGATCTGTCAGTAAGTTGCTCAGTGTAGTTAGAGGAAATGCAAAGAGCAAGTGTGTAAGTCTTCACTTACTAATACATGCTTGTCTTGAAGAGGCTTTTTCACAGGAAGAAGATTATGCATAGTACTCAGCAAAGTGACCACAACTTCATGGCCATGTCTACTTGCATGCTGGGTATAAGTGTACATGAAAGAGTGACATGGCAAGACTTTGAAATGGAAGAGAGACAGAAACAGAGTCTGAAATCCTGGTTTCCTGGGCTTTTATTGTATAACTTTTGAATGGCAGGCCCAGTATAGTCTCTTTTGAGGCATTAATGCCTCACTCTCTGTTTTGTCATCATGGGTTGATATAGGGAGGATACTCAGTGGATGAAAGCTATAAATTGAACTCAGTCGAGAGAACGTGGCTGGACTTTGCTTGCCCTAGAGGCTCAGTCATGCATGAACATACAGGTGTGTGATTGCTTAGTGCAGAGTGGACCTTACCGGCTTTTAAGTCAGAAGATGCCAAAAGAATACTTTTGTTCGTAATGTGAGATTAAAACCTCCCACCATGATGTAGCCTTCCTCTATCAGGAGACAATCCTCATTCTGCAAGCACACAAACACATTTAGAAAGGGATGGGTAAGTGGTTGTCTGTTCATTTTAGGAAGTATGATATTCTGTCTGTTGTGCTGTGTGGCTATACTGCCTCACACATTGGTACCACAACAGATGAGTGTCTGTACAGTTGCCTTCTCTACACCATGCTGCTTAAGAGCTTCCAAGATCAAGATGGGGTAATACAGCTACCTCTGATTAATCACTACTAAATACAGACTTCCTTAGCTTGACAGGCTGGTCTGATGTGTCCCATAAATCACAATGTATTTGACTGCAAGGATGGTAAATATTTGTTTGAACAATTATTTTCAAAGAGAAATATTCCGTGTATGCAAACCTCAGGATCATCCTCAGGATTATTAAGCTTTTCATCGGCTGCCCACCTCACTTTTATTTCATTTGGAGGCCTAAAGACATGTGACAAGCAGCATATTGCAGTATTTAAGACATTTTAAGTATGGTGAAACAGATTTTCATATGATGAGAAAAAATTTCCTCCAGCCTATAAAATTGATTCTCATACTTCTCAACTAGTGACATGCCGGCTATGTGGCAGCAATAAGTTTTGCATAGCTTTTAAGAGCCTATGCTGACCTACTTAACAGGCATCCACTGCTACATAATGTATTTAGGTCAAGTATTGTGTTTGAGTTTATCATCCGTCTTGTAATAGTCCAGCTCACTGTGAAAGCCACAGGTACATGATTGATGCAAACATTCTAGAGGATAGAAAATATTCTAGTCATTTTCTTAAAGGGAGGCCTGTCATTATGTTGTTATTATTTGTTATGTTTATTGGAGAAGCATCAAGGATTGCCAGTCACAGCCCCCTCCACCTGTACTGTTGCACCACTGTTTTGTCTCCCTGTGTTACCTGGTTAAAAGGATGTCCAAAACGATCTGTAAAACGTTATTTTAATTTTTTTAAATGGTTCATTTGGGCTAGATGGTACACATGGCAGTTTAAAATCTATATTTTTACTGTGAGAGGTTACTGACTGTTTCTTACTTTCAAAATAATAAAACTGGCAGTTTTGCAGCCTTGTATGCTGTATGCAAATATGGAAGAGGTCCCTTGCAAACAGTAAATAGTTGGGAATCCTCCTTTTGGTAACTGATCTTAGTATTTAAAATAACTGTGTTTTGCAACAGTTAAAGTGCATGCATTTAGTGGAGACCCTATAGCTTTATCTGGTCTGGCTGTGCAGCATTGTAAAGTGGAAACCAGATCACTATAGATGGATGCATGCACCCTGTCTCCTGCACTTCAGGTTTGGGGTGGTGGGGGAGACTGATTTTTGCATACGACTGAAGACACTGGACTAAGCAATCATTTTTCGAAAGCAATATGCTCTCTTTCTTTTGTTCCTGCCGTAGTTGCCGTTGGTGTTTTAGCCCACTCTTTGGTCAGACTGTTAAAGAAAGTATTCTAATAAAGTAGTGCCAGCATACTTAGTCATCCATACAATATTAGCGAAGTGCACGTTGTTTTGTGCAGTAAATTGTTGCAAAGTTATGTGACATTTTAATGCTCTGACAGGATGTGAAAGACAATAACACTACTGAAAAGACCAGAAAAGGCCCTTTATAGCTACTGAATAATATATAGCCTTTTAACACTGTGTATATGAGCAAAATGGGATAAGGTATAAAATCAACAAAATAATTATTTATACCAGATGTTATATATTTTATCAGAATCAGAACTATACAACCTCACAATATGGTGTGAACTGGTTTTGATATGGTATTCATTACCTCTAAGAGCTGTAAATGCCTGCAGTTCAAGTCTGAATCTGCCCTTGGGGCTGATGAAATGCTATCTTACTTGTGCGTAGTTTGAAAAAAGTTACTCTGGAAGAAACTCGTTGATCTGTTGTGTGAATGGACCTGCAGGAATCATTCCTAGTGCCCAAAATGGGTAAATGTGGGGACTTGTGATCAGATTCTGAAGTGTGCAGGTGGGTACCTGCATAAAAATGCTTCTAAAATTGACATATATAGCACTGTGGATCTGAAAGTCTATACTGCACTTCTTAGCAGTATATTATAATGTGTGAACTGGGAAGGAAGAGTTATATGGCAATGAAATATGTGTGATAAAATGTCCAATTTATACATGGATCTCAAGAGTTTGGCAAGTTCTATCCTTTGCTTCCTTTTTAAATGCTGTGCAAACATTACCAGTTCATTTGACAAATTAGTTTGCGCTCTCTGCTTATGTATTCCAAACAGAACTTCATGACTTTATTTGCTTCTTTATTTAAATACTTTTGGAGAAAAAACAAGGTAAGAGTACTGAACCTTTACTCTAAGCTCTCTCACTTTGAGAGTCTTAAATTACACCTTAACGTTACTTTAGCGTGGTTTAATTGGTTCAAAGCTGGACTTTTTCAGCAGACCTTATTTTGAGGGTTTTGATTTATCACATTGAAAGACTGCTTTTAAATGATGGGCTTTAATTCTGGCGGGAAAAAAAAAATTAAGCATCTTTAATGTTGGATTTTGATGATACTCAGAAATAACTGTTTTGCATTTTTCTGCAATAAATTATAAGATCTTCAAAATTCAGAAAGAATTTCTGTAGTATAATTTAGTTTCAGTAAGAAGTTGTGAGTTCTTTGCCTTGAGTTCACCAATACCAGACTGAGAATGTGTGGGCAGAGGTGAAATTCCTTCTGTCAAACACAAAGTTGGTGGGGAGGGAAACAGAGAGGTGGTTGTATGCAAAATACAGACACTTTAACATCTGCTTGTACGCTAATTTATTTATACATATGACAAGCGGAGTACATCTTACTCAGGATAACATAAATAACCATAGCACAAAATGTTTTAGGAATTGTACTTGAAATTACAGTGTTGTCTTAGGTATATTCAGGAATTATGTAAGATGAACAGTCATTCTTTTCAGTTATCTAAATGTAAACATATAGGCTATTTGTTTTAGGGACATAGTTGTATTTCCCAAGCTGTTACTGCCGCCAAATGTTGGATACATGTATTATGTTTTCTTGCTCTTTTGAAGGTATCTGTACAGTTGAAAGGAAGGGAGGGAAGAGGAGAAAGATGGAAGAATTTAATTTGGATATTATTCTGTAAATATTGCTGAGTTTCCTATGTTTTGAGCAGGTACACAAAGGCTAAACATAGCATTGGAAAAGTTACAAGAGTTGCTTGTTTCCTTCATTGTAGAGTTTAATATTTGCTAGGTGTAAGTCCACTGAACCAGTTGATGTAAAATGAAATGTGTTCTAATGTGAAGACTCAGCTTCAGAATCTGATACTGAATGTTCAAATTCCTGTTGCAGATGCCTTTGATTCCAAAATTTGAGAAAAACATAATGAGAACATTCTCTAATGTAGGATAGGATGGGTGTATTTGGGGTATTTTTTAGGTTTTTGTTACAGCTTTTCTCTTTAAACTTCTTGGAAAGTAGGAAGTACCTTCTAATCTTGTGGCTGTCTTTTTCTTTTATATTTGGCAATTCAGCAGCAGTTCGATTGATTCCTTTCTTCAAATATTTGGAAGCACTTGAAACCATTTCTTGCCACATTGTTATTTATAGCGATTCACTAAATTAAAAAATGCTACTTTTCCCTTGCAGGTGTACGCATCATTTATAGTCTGGCTTCATTATATTCTGTACTGTCTAAACTCCTGCAGGAGAGTGGTTATGTAATGCTCTTATGTCATTACATTTACATGCATTAAATTCCTGGCAGAATCATATTCAGTGTAACAAAAGGTTCATTAGAAGGAGAAAAATGCTTAACTTGGGAAACTGCTAGAAGAAGTGAGACACGTTTTCAGGCTGATATTGTTGATATGCAATTATATATTATGTACCAAGTTGATCTGGGATTAGCTAATCCCCAATGACAAGTATAAATGTGATAGAAGTTGTTCATTCAAATCTCTTTCTGTAGTCATAACTTTGAATAGAAGTTATCATCGTTAAATCTACAGTGTATATAAGGGTGACTCACTGAAGTTAATAGAGCAATGCCATTTACACCACATGGGAGCTTTACATAATACTAGCACTTCGCAAACTGCAAATATAGAAAAAAAAAGTGAGTCAGTACACCTTATTTACATCTGCAACTAGTGCGAAACGACAAATTTATAGCCTCAATTCTGTTATGTATTTGAATATGTTCTTTATTCTTCCACTTCCTCTTCTCCATTGTTGAAGCATAATGGTGGGTACTTTCGGAGAGAACACCTGGGCACATTCTTTTACAGAATATCATGGCTTTGCCTGAACTAACTTTGGAAATTGATCATTTTAGTTTTGTTGAAATGGCAGTTAAATAGGAGGAATATATCAAGAGTTAAAACTTCATTACTGGAGAGCAATAAAAATGTATCAAGCCTGGAATATTGTCTAGAAGATCAGATTTCTTGGTTATGTTGACACTTTAAAGAAATATGTTTATTTAAAGAATAGAAATTCTATATATTGGAATACCACAGTGATATATTGCATTCTAGTTAGGCTATCTCTGATGTTCTAATTTTATTGCCCTACAATGGGCTGTTGCTATCCGTATGGAAGTCAAGTGAAGAAGGAAAAAAAATAATGCCGAGGGAAAAATCTGCCTTAACCTTTCTCTAGTACTTCAATGGGACTAATGCAAACAGTTTTTGAAGTCTGAAAACATTTAATTGTATTTGTAAGCACCTTTTCAGTGGATTCTAGCAAGGAATGATCAGGTAGGACGTGGTAGAGATAGCACAGAGAAACTTAACCGCTTGTAGTTTCTGAGTGGATGAGAAGCAGGGAACACTTCGAGTTTCATGAAAAACTGGAAATAGGGACACTTACAAGTCTCCAGACTTAGGTGTTTGACAACTTACCTAAATTTGAATGTTATGGTTGTTTTCATGACCTGAAAAGTCCTCTGTACAAGTGTAGATTTTTAAAAAGGGCTACCTGGAAAACACTATGATAAATATATCTAGCTACTCCCAAAGTTGTAAGGAAGTGATTTTTAACATATTTTACAAAAATTGCCACTTGTTCTCAGTTTTGCAGATGGCTTCCCAGGTTGGCTTGTTAGAATGATAAGGAAGGACAAAAGCTTATTTGGCAGAAGAGGAACTCTTTCATTACTCATGTCGAGAGCATCTGTCTTGCTCATCTACTTCTGTGTTTGAGCACTGAGTAGTTGTATGGGTAGTTTCTTCTGGTTTCAGTTATGGAGGACATTCTTGTGGGATGATGAGGTGTCTACAGCTTGAAATGTCAGTGCTGAATAATACATACATGCTTGCTGCCCTTGCAATTGCTGCAAGAGAACCAGAAAAGAGAAGTCTTGAAGTATGTAGTGTAAAATTCTCAGTTAGTTTCCAGCCTGGCTAGTGTAACCACAAGTGCCCTCTATGAAGAACAAGAAAGCAAAAAGCCTGACTTTAAATAAATATTTTTTTACCCCTATATAGAGGTATATCTTAACTTGTGTTTTGTTTGTTACAGTTTAGTAAATCAGTGTGGAATTCTACAGGAAAGAAAAACATATCTCTCTAATAGAGGCCATACTGTGCTTTTTAAATGGTCACAACTAGACGAAGGCTGTGTCTTGCATTTGCTTTCACTCTTAAACGTCTTTGAGAGTGCTTTGTGGAAGGAGGATGTTTGTAGAAGTTTGATCTTCAGCTGTCAATATCTCTTTGAAATAGGTATCAAGGATGCTGGCACTTTTTAGACATCTGCTGTCAATTGTCACTTCTGAAAAACAAGGAGATGGATTTAAAAAAAAAAGTACTTGGCACACCTTACTACTTTAGTTCTGTTGAGTTGATTAAAAATGCTGTCTTTGATGTAAATCAAATGAAGCAATATTTGCAATCTGCATAACATAACTGAAATAGGTCTGCAAAGCTTAAGCACCATATATGTTTACTCTTCCTCCTATTCCTAAATTGTCTGTTCTCTTGTTCTAGTGACATTTGAGTATTGCTGCGTTAATAATGTATTTCTGTAGAGTGGATGGAAGCAATACAATGTAGTTTGCAAAAATGTGTACTTCAAGAAATATGAATCCTAAAAAAAAAAGTTGAGTGAGGAGGTACAGTATTCACAGTTTGGTATTCAAATTCCGCATTTCTACTCAAACAGATGCATTTCCATTTTCTGGTTTCAAGCACCTGCTTGATTTTCTAGATTCAGTACTGTCCACATTACTGAGGTTCAGGCTTGAAAATTATGATTGCTGCTTTGTACAACTCCCATTTTGAGGAAAAAATGGCCTATTGCATTGTGGGAAAGCGGCAAGCTCGCTTCAAAGGTATATAAATTAATTCTTTTCATTAGAGGAACAGAGGGAGGAAAATGTGAATATCAAGTAAATTCAAATATGTTTTAAAAGACTGATAAAAGGGTAGAGGAATTACATGAAAGAGGCAGGAGAAACTTCAGAAGTACATAAGATTATTAGCTTTTTACTTCTAGTTTACAGTCTCTGTATTGATGTCACAGACCATATTCCAGTAGTGTGTTCAATCTACAGGAGCCAAAAGGTCTGAA